>NC_141544.1:65870274-66210274 GCF_021556685.1 Rattus norvegicus
CATAAATTATTTCTTGATTTAGCCCCTCATCCTTCACTGTGAAATGAAGCTAATATGTTATGGTGGTTTGGATGAGAATGGCTCATGTAGACTCGTGAACCTGAATGTGTGGTCCCAATTTGGTAGACATATTGAGGATTAGGAGGTGTGGTCCTGAGGGAGGAAGTGTGCTACTGGAGGTGGGCTATGAGGTTTCAAGACTCTCGTTATCCCCTGTATTCTCTCTGCTGCCTGCTTATGAGATAAGATGTAAGCTCTGAAGCTATTCCTGCCACCCTGGTTTTGCTCTACCACCATGGACTCTAATTCTCTGAAACTGTAATCCTAATTAAACATATTCTTTTGTAAATCGCCTTCTTCCTTCATGGTGCTTTGTCACAACAATAGAAATCTAATGAAAACACTTGTGTTCTCAGAAAGTGACTCCAAACCTCTTATAGCTACCAGCTAAATAATATCAGAAAGCTAGTGGGATTAATTATACAGTTTTAAAAATAAAGCCACTTCTTACTAACTGAAGAAACTGTGTTTACAGCTATCCAGAGGTAATTCGCTGAGAAAAGCAGAGGCAATATTTTACTGAGTGTATTCCTTGTGGTGTAATTGGCTATACCTTATGCCTACATTTTTGAGTAGAAAAAATTGTACCAAGAAAAGAAAGATATTGTTCGGGCAGTGGTGGCACAGGCCTTTAATCCAAGTATCCAGAAGGTAGAAGCAGGTAGATATCTGTTAGTTCTAGATCAGTCTGGTCTACAGGAGCTCCAGCACATCCATGGCTATTACACAGAGAAACCTTGTCAAGTAATAGAGTTAGATAGATAGATAGATAGATAGATAGATAGATAGATAGATAGTAGATGGATGGATGGTAGATAGATAGATAGATAGATAGATAGATAGATAGATAGAAGATGGATGGATAGATGGATGGATAGATAGATAGATAGTAGATGGATGGATGATAGATAGATAGATAGATAGATAGATAGATAGATAGATAGATAGATAGAAGATGGATGGATAGATGGATGGATAGATGGATGGATAGATAGATAGATAGTAGATGGATGGATGATAGATAGATAGATAGATAGATAGATAGATAGAAGATGGATGGATAGATGGATGGATAGATGGATGGATAGATAGTAGATGGATGGATGATAGATAGATAGATAGATAGATAGAAGATGGATGGATAGATGGATGTATAGATGGATGGATAGATAGATAGATAGTGGATGGATGATAGATAGATAGATAGATAGATAGATAGATGATGGATGGATGATAGATAGATAGATAGATAGATAGATAGATAGATAGATAGATAGATAGATAGATAGAGGGATGGAGGGATGGAGAGTAGGAAAAGAAAATAAATACTATTATTTCTTTTTTACGGATGGGGAACTTGAGACTTGAGACTCTAAGTAATGTTTCAGTCAAGTTAGTAATAGGATAATTTTAACTCTGGGCATATGGTTTCTAGACTTTTCTACCATTTACTAACTTCACAGAAGCATCACTTAAGAGTCTCAGATCTCATTTCCTTATCTGTATAGTAAGGAGTGTCTGTTTGCTCGTACCTGAATATTGTAAATATGTATTTAGATGCGTAATGGGTTTTTGTACACGGAAACTATACACAGAATATCATTCAATTGAAAGTCTATAGATGAGGAAGGAAACAGAGGTAAACTGATTAGTATCAAGTAGAATTATAGATGTAAGAGCTAAACTTATATGAAGATAAAACAATATCCTGGGATTATCGTCTTGGTTTCTTCTTCATACTACTTTTTCTCTCTGGTCTTCCCCATCTCTTTCTCAAGTCTGTATCTACATATGTCTTTTGCTTGCTGGCCTTACCTCACTGCAGATCATAAGCTAATCTTGCTAAGTCCTAGTTGGACCTGGGACTGAGTCAATGAATCTAAGATGCACATTCGCAGTTCAGTAATAGAAACAAACTCTTCTATTGTCCCATAAACTGTCCTGGAAACTACACTCAGAACTAAATTCTCCAGGTGGACATCTAATTGTTCTGATCATGCAATCTATTTTCCTCACCTAACTTCATTACATTAATGTTCCCATTCCTCTACTGGCTCAGTCTACATCAGTCCTAACTGACTGACTCTTTACCGTCTAAGGTTTCCCAAAACAGGAATCTACTGGAACCTAAAGAATTATCATGACAGAAAGGGAGGTAGTTAAAATAAGTACCATTAGTTTTGTTTCCATTATATCAATGTAGACTCACCCCCAAACATTTCTGTTTCACAATTAAATTAAATAACAGATGCACAAGAGGGTAACAGAGTTTGAGATCAATTCATTTGAAGGTATTGCTTGAAACCATTCACAGGGATGATATTTCTTAGGTAGCCTGAAGAAGAAGGTGAGGTCTGGAGAACTTAGAACTGACAAAGATTTACTTGAGTGGAAAGTGCTTTTTGAGGAAGTCCCTCTTCAGCTTGTAAATGTCTGCTAAGAGGAGGTTCAGAACGTGGACTTCTTATTACTCTTCACTTTTACTAATCACCAATTTTAACGTTAATGGGAAAATGTGCACTGGTATTGATAGAGGAAGGCAATTCATTTTCATGGTGAAGAAAGCTTTAAATAGATTAAAACTACAAGGATCTGAAATACTAAAAGTGTGTTTCTTCATATAAATTATTATAACATATAATATATTTATATTAATATATATTGATATTGTATACATATTTTTATAATTTCTACATTATGCATATTAAAATTTGCACAATGATGATTTACTGATGCAGAACAAATTTAACTATTTCTTCTCTGGGTCTTATTATATTAAACACAGTATCAATACCCAACAATAAGGACTCTTTCTGTTTCAAACACTATCCAGTCATGTGAGAATAGAAAAACTTCATTTATACTTCACTAAAGGAAAGAGGTAACTATAAGAAATGTAAGTAGAAATGCACAAAATACTTGAAGGGAACACTTAAATAATGTTATATAGTATACCAAGGTTGGAACACATAGAAAGATCACTCTTGATTTTGTCTGTTCAAGACTTAATTTTAAAAACTGCATTTCTTCTACAATATCATTAAAAACCCCCAAAAATGTGAATAAAATTTGCATGGGTAGTAACTGAAAAAGCTTATTTTAAGTTGACATGAGGTCTGAATAGATAAAAACATATACAATACTGTGTAAAATACAACTATTAATTTGCTTGTCATGGGACTGTGAGTCTGGTATGAGAAAAAAATTCAAAATAAAAATTTAGAAGTTGACTCAGCGTAAAATTCATTTGTAATGCCCTAAATCGTTTATAACTTCATACATGGTATACCATGTTTGTGACTATGTTTACCCATTAAATTTAGATAACAAATATCTTTTTTTTATTAACTTGAGTATTTCTTTTTTTTTATTAACTTGAGTATTTCTTATATACATTTCGAGTGTTATTCCCTTTCCCGGTTTCCAGGCAAACATCCCCCTCCCCTTCCTTATGGGTGTCCCCCTCCCCCCCTCCCCCCATTGCCGCCCACCCCCCAACAGTCTAGTTCACTGGGGGTTCAGTCTTAGCAGGACCCAGGGCTTCCCCTTCCACTGGTGCTCTTACTAGGATATTCATTGCTACCTATGAGGTCAGAGTCCAGGGTCAGTCCATGTATAGTCTTTAGGTAGTGGCTTAGTCCCTGGAAGCTCTGGTTGCTTGGCATTGTTGTACATATGGGGTCTCGAGCCCCTTCAAGCTCTTCCAGTTCTTTCTCTGATTCCTTCAACGGGGGTCCTATTCTCAGTTCAGTGGTTTGCTGCTGGCATTCGCCTCTGTATTTGCTGTATTCTGGCTGTGTCTCTCAGGAGCGATCTACATCCGGCTCCTGTCGGTCTGCACTTCTTTGCTTCATCCATCTTGTCTAATTGGGTGGCTGTATATGTGTGGGCCACATGTGGGGCAGGCTTTGAATGGGTGTTCCTTCAGTCTCTGTTTTAATCTTTGCCTCTCTATTCCCTGCCAAGGGTATTCTTGTTCCCCTTTTAAAGAAGGAGTGAAGCATTCACATTTTGATCATCCGTCTTGAGTTTCATTTGTTCTAGGCATCTAGGGTAATTCAAGCATTTGGGCTAATAGTCACTTATCTATGAATGCATACCATGTATGTCTTTCTGTGATTGGGTTACCTCACTCAGGATGATATTTTCCAGTTCCAACCATTTGCCTACGAATTTCATAAAGTCATTGTTTTTGATAGCTGAGTAATATTCCATTGTGTAGATGTACCACATTTTCTGTATCCATTCCTCTGTTGAAGGGCATCTGGGTTCTTTCCAGTTTCTGGCTATTATAAATAAGGCTGCGATGAACATAGTGGAGCACGTGTCTTTTTTATATGTTGGGGCATCTTTTGGGTATATGCCCAAGAGAGGTATAGCTGGATCCTCAGGCAGTTCAATGTCCAATTTTCTGAGGAACCTCCAGACTGATTTCCAGAATGGTTGTACCAGTCTGCAACCCCACCAACAATGGAGGAGTGTTCCTCTTTCTCCGAATCCTCGCCAGCATTTGCTGTCACCTGAGGTTTTTTTTTTTTTTTTTTTTTATTAACTTGAGTATTTCTTATATACATTTCGAGTGTTATTCCCTTTCCCGGTATCTGGGCAAACATCCCCCTTCCCCCTCTCCCCTCCCCCCTCCCCCCTCCCCTTCCTTATGGGTGTTCCCCTCCCAACCCTCCCCCCATTGCCTCCCTCCCCCCACCAGTCTAGTTCACTGGGGGTTCAGTCTTAGCAGGACCCAGGGCTTCCCCTTCCACTGGTGCTCTTACTAGGATATTCATTGCTACCTATGAGGTCAGAGTCCAGGGTCAGTCCATGTATAGTCTTTAGGTAGTGGCTTAGTCCCTGGAAGCTCTGGTTGCTTGGCATTGTTGTACATATGGGGTCTCGAGCCCCTTCAAGCTCTTCCAGTTCTTTCTCTGATTCCTTCAACGGGGGTTCTATTCTCAGTTCAGTGGTATGCTGCTGGTATTCGCCTCTGTATTTGCTGTATTCTGGCTGTGTCTCTCAGGAGCGATCTACATCCGGCTCCTGTTGGTCTGCACTTCTTTGCTTCATCCATCTTGTCTAATTGGGTGGCTGTATATGTATGGGCCACATGTGGGGCAGGCTCTGAATGGGTGTTCCTTCAGTCTCTGTTTTAATCTTTGCCTCTCTCTTCCCTGCCAAGGGTATTCTTGTTCCCCTTTTAAAGAAGGAGTGAAGCATTCACATTTTGATCATCCGTCTTGAGTTTCATTTGTTCTAGGCATCTAGGGTAATTCAAGCATTTGGGCTAATAGCCACTTATCAGTGAGTGCATACCATGTATGTCTTTCTGTGATTGGGTTAGCTCACTCAGGATGATGTTTTCCAGTTCCAACCATTTGCCTACGAATTTCATAAAGTCATTGTTTTTGATAGCTGAGTAATATTCCATTGTGTAGATGTACCACATTTTCTGTATCCATTCCTCTGTTGAAGGGCATCTGGGTTCTTTCCAGCTTCTGGCTATTATAAATAAGGCTGCGATGAACATAGTGGAGCACGTGTCTTTTTTATATGTTGGGGCATCTTTTGGGTATATGCCCAAGAGAGGTATAGCTGAATCCTCAGGCAGTTCAATGTCCAATTTTCTGAGGAACCTCCAGACTGATTTCCAGAATGGTTGTACCAGTCTGCAACCCCACCAACAATGGAGGAGTGTTCCTCTTTCTCTGCATCCTCGCCAGCATTTGCTGTCACCTGAGTTTTTGATCTTAGCCATTCTCACTGGTGTGAGGTGAAATCTCAGGGTTGTTTTGATTTGCATTTCCCTTATGACTAAAGATGTTGAACATTTCTTAGGTGTTTCTCAGCCATTCGGCATTCCTCAGCTGTGAATTGTTTGTTTAGCTCTGAACCCCATTTTTTAATAGGGTTATTTGTCTCCCTGCGGTCTAACTTCTTGAGTTCTTTGTATATTTTGGATATAAGGCCTCTATCTGTTGTAGGATTGGTAAAGATCTTTTCCCAATCTGTTGGTTGCCGTTTTGTCCTAACCACAGTGTCCTTTGCCTTACAGAAGCTTTGCAGTTTTATGAGATCCCATTTGTCGATTCTTGATCTTAGAGCATAAGCCATTGGTGTTTTGATAACAAATATCTTACCCCCTCCCATCCCATTCCTGCTAGCCCTCTTCTTCCCAAATAATTTTCCTCCTTTCACATCTTTTTAAAAGGTTCATACAGGAAAGAATTTAACATATAATAAAGGTATAATTTCAGTTCAGTGGGGAAATGATTGATTAGTATATAATAATGGAACCAGGGTATAACTATACAATTATACACACAAAGATTTCCAACTTACATCTTATAACGAAAAAATCCTAGATGAATTAAACAAATAAAATAAATTCATAAATATTAAAGGTATAAGAAAATTTTAAAGATTGTGATTGTTAAAAATAACTTTTGCACCATAAATGTAACTACAAAAGGCATTAACAAATGGTTACTAGAGAAAAACATTGGAATCCCATATGGATGCCTCAAGACAAAATAAAACAATTAAAAACTGAAAAAAAGGACTGTTTTTATATATATTATGTGAAAAAAGATAATTTTGTTCATGTGAAAATTGTTCACATAAATCAAAATAGACTTTTCATTGAACAGAAAAATCTACAGAGGTCAAAATTTTAAATTTTGAGTGTCAATAAAACATAAGAAGATGTCTAACTAGTAACTCAGCAGAGGACCTTAATTGTTCAAGAATACACAACTTTGCATTTGATCAGCAAGGCACAGGTTGATAATTCAGGTGAAGCTGTGAGGATATGAGGGTTCACATGTTAAATAGGGATGAGGAATGTATATTAATACATTTTCAGAGGGCTGGTAGATGATACCTGCTAGTTACTTTTGTCACTGCCCTGACAAAAATATTTGACAAAGCTAACTTAGTGAATAAAAGGTTTTGGCTCACAGTTTTGAGGGAAACAGTTCAACATGTTGGAGAAGACCTACCTGGAGAACATAGGACCTAGGTCATATTGCCTCTGCAATCAGGAAGCAGAGATACAGGAGTACTTTTGTTCACTGGCTTCCTCTTTTCTGATTTAGTCTACCTGGAGCCCTACTCTAGGATGGTGGAACATATTCAAAGTGTGTTTTCCTTTCTGGCAGCATCCACTCAGGCTGTGTTTTCTGGGTAGTTTCAAACTTAGTCAAAATGATAATGAAGATTAAGAATTGTAATGGCTATTCCCATTAGTCAAGTTGACTATATCTGGAATGAACTATAATACAGAATTGGAGGGTTCTCCTGTGATCCAGATCTTGAGGCTGGAAGACACAAGTTACTGACCTGGATCTTATCATGGAGATCTGGAGGCGTAGTGGCTATGGAAAGCTTATGCCCAGGTAGGGTAGTACATGCCTTTAATCCCAGGAGACTAAGGTAAGGAGATCTCTGAGCTCAAGGTCAGCCTGGGACAAAACAGTCCCAGATCCAGGTGGTGGTACACACCTTTAATCTGGGCCACACCTTCTGATGGAGACCTACATAAGGACATTGGAGAAGGAAGATTCATTCTTCTTCACTGATTGCATTTACTTGCCAGCACATCTGTTAGAATCTACTTCTACAGAAGATCAGCTGAAAGAACTAGCCTTATGGGAGGGATTGAGCAAATACTAGATTCTTGGACTTCCCTTTCACAGCTGCCCATTTTGGGGGAGTTGAGACTATAGACTGTAAGTCATTATAATAAATTCCCTCAATATAGAGAGACATTCCATAATTTCTGTGACTCTAGAGAACCCAGACTAAAACCAAGAAGTTCTGTTTCTCATATTTGACAGCTACACCTGCCCATGGATGAAATTATCATATAATAATGTATCTCCCAGGATATTGATTCATATACATGAATCTAAAGGGATATTCATCATGACACAAATAAAAAACTTTAATGTTCACTGATAGGAAATAGCTAATTAAGTTGTAGTATTTCTGTAGAATTGAATAACTAGAAACCAGTAGAGAGTAACATTATCTTATTATCAATATTAGCTCATTGTCTCAGTATGATATATAGAAATATTAATAGTTTTAAAAGTATAAGAAAGTAATTTAAAATAAGTTATATATAATATATGTTGTAAAATAATCTGGAAGGTATTTTGAGTGGGAGAATCTTTGGGATACTATTACATTCATGTTTTCAGCTGTTTGGTGATTGGTATGCTTTCCATACATTGAATAGTAATAAACTCATCAGTAAATGATAAAACATACCAATTGTGGAATTTTAGTGAGAAAATTGGCAGGAGCATGCCTCGTGGGAAGGCTTAACAAGTAGGTTAAGACAGATATCAAATGAAGGTTTCTCACTATATACCATCCACATGTTCCAAATGTCATGGGAGGCACATTATATACATCAAAACACAATTCCACAAACAAATTTTTAATGTTTCCTTGTGCTTTCCAATGTCACAGAAATTTCTAATCAAAGAAATCAGTGAGTAAAGTGTAAAACAATATTTTTGCGTGCACAGACGTATAAAAATACAATTCTTAACATGTGTACAACATATGCAGGTCATACCTACAAGGGTTACTCTTTCTACCTAAATAATGAAATTAGCATAAAAAGCATGTCAAAGTCCAATTAAAGCAAAATTTAAGCTTAACTGGCAGGTTCTTTTTCTCTAGAGCTCAGAGGGGAAGTAGAAATCTCTACAAATTGCTTGTGATAGACTGGGGAGAATTAAGAAATAAGGGATTGGAGGTATGCCAAACCAAGACAGAAAAAAAATTAAAAATCAGGCTAAATTTTACAATAGCAATAGAAAGGAAATGCTTTCTAAAAGAATGTTCCTTTTTTTCTTATTAGCAGTTTTAAGAAGAAACACCTTTTCTGACTTTTGAGCTAACCCTCTCAGTGTTCTGCACCTTTCACTTGCCCTGACTCTAGAGACCGTTTATTTAAAGTGGTTGAGAGATGATCTTCTTTAAGCAAATCTTCTAAGTAAGTATCAATCTGCTGGAAGTCTCGCACTGGACCACCCTGGAAGAGAGAAGCCACAGTCACTCCAGGAAGAGCAGCTCAGCTGTTACTCCTGTCACTCTGGAAGCCTCCCGCAGTCATGCAGTCATCGTTGGGATTCATGTAGCAGTAACCCTTCATCACATCTGATTAATGCTCTCAACCTTTGCACATGTTTTCTCTCCTTCGATCTTATTTTATGCTTACAAGTGATTAAGAATTTGAAAAATGTTTTCTTCTTCAGTGGAAATTAGAGTTTTCTTCTTTCAAGAACTGACTGAAGTGGTAGTGTTGACGGAAGCCCAAATACAATTACCACAGGTGAAACAATTTAGCATTAATTATCTTTCTGCTCTTTAATAGTGTGGCTTTTTAATCTCTTACTGGATCACCAAAGTTAAGGGGGATTTCTCCCTCTGTCAGCATGCTAAAATCCCTTTTGATCTGTGTTTGGGGGCAGAGGGTTGGGAGGTAGAGAAGGCAAGGGTCCACAGATTCAAATCCCCCACTCACTCCATATCTCTTCCAGGGTGAATGGAAGAGTGGGAACTGAAACATTAACTCATGTGAAGTATTTTCTGTGTCTCATTTTGTACTTGATATAGAAAGAATTCTTCATAAAGCTGAAGATAGGGACATTAGAGAAAATGAACTCCCACTCCAGCATGTTCACAACTTGGACATGAGAAGGCTAGGATGATTCCATGACAGACTTCAAATTGGCAGTTAAAGAGACTAGGCCTAAAACTGGGCAAGTTCAGGTAAACCCAGGCAAGTTGATTACTAATAGAAAAAAACCCACGCTCCAGCCTTCATGCCCAGGTAATGGAATGTGCCAGCCATCTGGCCTTAAGCAAGGACAATGGGTCAGCAACAGTTTCCAGACTTCCTCAGTAACAGTTTCCAGACCTCTACAGCAAGTTTCTACCCCTACCCCTCCACCCCCAGTAATGTCTCTATAGATGAACCCAACAGATGAACATAGAGGTCACCCACCGTGGAATTGCCTAATGTGCTTTAAATCTAGCCTGCAAGGTCACTTAGGTGTCTCTCTCTATCTTGGTAATGGGAGACCCCAGCATGTTGGACTTCTGCAGAATAAAACACTCTTTGTGTTTACACACTATTTGAGACCCGGTATCATTCATTACTGAATCATGGACCTTTACAGACAGAAACCCAGGCAGCCTAGATTTGTGTTCAACAACTCTGTAGTGATATATGGCAGATTTGCCTGTTTCTTTTCCAGTCCCTTAAAAGATAAAGCCACCCCAGTTCTCAGAATTTTTCCACAAGGTCGGCTCCTGCCTTCTCACAGTGTGCAGAGCTCAGGAAGACTTACCTCATGCCCTAAATCTAAAATACCTCTGGCTCCTTCAACTCAGTTTTGACTCTGGTTTCTCCATATATTTCTAGAATCCACAGAAAACCTTTACAACCTTGGCTACTATATCTAAGTTTTTGACATAGCTAAGCTTCCTATGTGCTATCTAGAGGTTGGGACATTTATAGGTCTGGAGGGATATGGGAAAGGGCCATGATATACTTGAAAGAAAATGTCTTTATAAAACTCATCACTGTACAAAGTGAAAGTATACCAATAAATGAAGATGGACCAGTACCCATTACGTCAACCCATCATGGAAGCATACAAGCAAAACCGACAATAACTCACATTTATGATGCTCCCCTGGTTTTTGTATTGCTTTACCTCCTCCCACTGAGATTAAGAACATTTTATTTTTATTTGTAAAAAAAGATAAAATTGCATTGAAATATTTCACTTTCTAAAAAAGTTGGAAATTACTGCCTACTGGACACATGGTATTGAGAGGCTGATTGATTGAATCTAGGGACACCTATGGAAGATTATCTTGAATGTGTTCAATGAGGTAGACAGACCTTCTCACTGTGGGTATGACAATGTAAGAGGAAAAAGGGACCTTAGCAGTAGTATGTATTCATTGCTTTCTGCTCTTGACTGCTTGTGCAATGTGAGTAGCTCCAAGCTACTGCGCTGTCACTTTCATGATATACCACATCCTTCAACTGTTAACCAAAATACACTATTCTTATGTGAGCTCATTTTATCCAAGGACTTTGTCACAGAAAAGACAACCATCAACTAATGGCCGAAGCCAAGATTCTAGTGTTTACTTAGAGAAAGAAGTACAGAAAATTTTAAATGTTCTAATGTGTGCCTTGAAAGTTACTTTACTTCTAATTGTGTATGGTTAGCCAGCCCAGACTGCTCCTGGTCTCAGTGACTGCAGCAGCCCCTCCCCTCACCAGCACTCTACTGAGAGTATTGTTTGTAACTAGCTAACAGACTTCCAGGTCCCTAGACTTCTTGACTGGAGATGTGAGTTTTTATCAAAGGGTAGCCACACATCCCATCCTAAACCCCCTTCCTTGCTGGGCTGAAGAAGACTTCCATTGTGACACACCATCCTCCTTTCTCAGAGGCATAGAAGATTCCAACTAGGCCACAAGTGCCTGATTCCTCTCTTCACAGAAGTCATCATTTGCCTCTCTATAGTTGTGTTAGGGCCTGAATTCTCTTCAGAGCCCTGTTATTCTGTCCTCTGCCTGTCTGTCCCCAACAATCTATCACACTATCCCTCGAGCCCTGATCTGAGATTGAAAGATTTTAGTGTCATTATTAGCATCAAGGCTGGGGTTAGGCAGCTTACCCAAGGTGAGTAAGCAAATCACTCTGTTAGGAGGGAAATCTAGCCACAGGCTCTTTCCACAGAGTTTGGTTCAGCTCCTTCTCCTGCTACTCACCAGCTGAAGTTTCTGCAGCAGCAAGGCAAGCTTTGCACAGAGGTCACTGAGTTTCTCCTCAGTCCTCTTCCTTTTCAGTTCACACTGTTCCAGTAAAACTTCATTGAGTGTCACCCGTCTGTTTGCCTCATAGATAATAGACTGCATTTTTCTCTTGAGTCTTTTCTCATATTGAGCCATGTAGATATTCTGGATCTGAGACGGTTTTTAAAGAACACAAATACATTTTCAAATACATTATTATTTTCCACAAATATACCACAAATCAATTTCATATTCCAACTCTGTACACACCGGCTAAGACTTGACGCTGATGCTTGAACCTACTTTCTGATGCAGAGGAAGGATAGAGAGAGAACATTAAGAAATAATAATCATAGAAGGCACAGAGAGGCACAGAGAGGGAAATTTAATGACCTTGGCTTTGGAATCAAGAAGGAACCTTGTGAAGGTTGAGTTTGTTTTCCCCCTTAGTGGTATAAACTCATCTCAAACAGCAGTGCCCCACAGCCACTGGCAGAAGGCCAGTTGCAGGGGACATTTTGTTGATGACTCATTGCTGTAACTCAAATCTGTAATAGTCAGAGCACAGAGGCTGCAGAAAAAGGAATTCTGTTCTCATGATCTCTCTCTCTCTCTCTCTCTCTCTCTCTCTCTCTCTCTCTCTCTCTCTTCTTTCCCTTTAAATCATGATGTAAAGAGTATTGAAAGGCCCCTAAAGTCCCTCAAGGATTTATGGTCTGGGTTGTTTTCCAAGATGGTATGCTGCTTCCATGGGCTCCTCTTCCACTTTACAATGGTATGACTTACTTGTATCAACATTTTAAGAGGACCAGGGAGAATTCTGAGAAAACAGATACAGGGCAAACCCCACTGTGATAAACACTTAAATGTTTCTACCTTAAGATTTCTGTGTTGAAGTACTGGCTGGGTGGTAGGGCACGCGCATGTGCGTGTGCATGTGTGCACGATTGCACACACACACACACACACACACACACACACACACACACACGCATGCACACACATGTTTCAGGACCTTCAGTCACATCAATTAATGTGTGCAGAGTTCCTCTGCACCATCTACAACATCTGTCAGACATGCTGCTTTCATGAGTTTCTCGGTCTATAAAACCAAACATGCAAATCCTTACCTGCCCACAGCTCTGTGTCATAAACATTTTACTAACAACTCCTAAGTCAAGCCACTGCACTTCATTCTTAGTGAAACAAAGATATATAAGGCTGACTTTGCCCTCAGAAACATCTTAGGTGGCAGCATGAGGTAGTGCAATTATTCAAGAATTCTATCTGCTGTGAGGAAGAACTCTGTGCTACCAGCTGGGCCCTGCATTGCAGTGGAGAGGGTGTGAGTCAATTGAATTCAATAGCATTATGTTTCACCATCGTAGGGAAATGGAACCAGCCTAGGCATCCATTAACAGATGAGTGGTTAATAAAAACATATGCCCATAATTCATATGGCTGGGAAGAAGTGAAACTATGAAAATTTTGGGAAAGTGGGTGAGCACTAGTCAGCACTACACTGAGATGACGTGGGTTCAGAATGACAAACACAACATGTTCTCTCTCATATTCTGTGTATCCGGGTGGGAGTAAATATGGGTAAACATGAGAAACTGTAAAGAGGCTGTGGAATAGAACAAAAACAGAGGGTGGGGTAGAGGAAGCAGAGAAGACAGTGGAATGAAGAAGCAGTGAAGAACACTGGGTAAAAAGGTATATTGCAGGGTACATGTGCAGGGTATATTACAGGGTACATGTACAGGGTATATTACAGGGTATGTGTACAGAGTATATGTGCAGGGTCTGTGTACAGGGTATATGTGCAGGGTCTGTGTACAGAGTATATTTGCATGGAAATGAGGTGGAGCAGAGCATGAGGGAATCAAACAAAATTAAGTATGTATGAGAACTCCATATGAAAGTTCATACACTAAAAGCTACTTTAATCAACCAATATGTTAAAGCCTCAACCTATAGCACAGAGACTCACAGCTTATGTTGGTAACTTTCCTTCTGACTACCTGTGTTTTCCACAAACTCAACAGAGAATAGTCTCGGAGAAAGCGCCACATTGGTCAGAAGAGCCTTGTTTGTGTGTGTGTGTGTGTGTGTGTGTGTGTGTGTGTGTGTGTGTGCGTGTGTGTGTGTAGCATGCTAATAAGGAGATAGACTAAGAGGTTTGTGATTGTTATGTAAACAAATCATAGATTTTTTTTCAGAAGCTTAAACTGTCTGGGAGCTTGTTTATTTTTCTGTGATTCCTCAACAATTTCTGTTTTATTCAAGTCTTTCAAGGATTTGGAGAATATATTTCTTAAAATCTGAGAATTTCTATTTCTTGTTCAAACCAAAGTCCTACTCCAGTGCCACATAAGCACTGGTTGTGAGAACATTTGCCTTTTCAAATTTAAAAAGATGTTGCTTGAAGACATCCGATATGCTACACATTAATCGAAGTCTTGATAAAGACAGAAAATTTTGATTTCCTTCCAAACCTAACATTTCAAACCACATATTATTTCCTCTTTGGAGCATAGGGTCATTTAGATTTCAGGATATAAATGGCTTCGTGGAAAGGAAGCTTACCTGTTTGAAACACGTTTTTAGCTTTTCATTTATACTCTCTGGGCATCGCTCCAGCTGTTTTCATAAGCAATAACAGAAAAGGACATTAACTTTACAGAGTGATCTGTCTAGAATATAGTTAGAACACTGGTGTTTCTAGTATGAAAAAGCATCCAAGCTTAGAATCCACCAACACTGCTACTAGGCATCTTTTAAGCCTAATTAAGTTAATTAACTGAACTAACTTACCTGAATTTATTATTTTCTCTAAAAAAACTAAGGTACCATATATATTAGTCTTATTTAGCAATCTGCAGATAGAAAAAATCAAGGTGAAGGAAAATCAAATGACAAATATTCAAAAGGCAGAGTGAAGATGGTGTACTTTGGATACAAAAAGACTAGGAATCACCAGAATATTGAACAGGATAAAGTTGAGAGATTAGTTGATAGCACCCATAAATGGCTCTTAGCAGAGAAAGCAACATGGTCCAGGAAGAACACTCAGAGATGGTAATGTCCAGAATTCAAACAGAAAATCAGTACTGTAGATGGGGTGGGGTGGAGAAAACAAGGAAGTGAGTCATAAGGTCATGGAGGCTATGCAAACAAAGCACTTAGGGGAAAAAGTGGAAAGCTGTGTTGAATGCCTCTGGAAGTCAGGTAAGAAAACAACTACTGCACTTGGCCCAGAGATCACTGGTGACCCATGCAGGAAGGATTTCACAGCTAAGTAATGCAGTAAAAACCATCAAGAGAGGCTGAGGTGAAAGAAGATGAAGAGTGAAATCCTGGGCATATGGCACCTCTGTCCTATTAGTAACCTGCGTTCTTTTCACTCAGAGCCTTTCCATGTGCACCTGTCAATCTTACAATCAATGCTCACCATGGCGGTAGAGAAGGGACTCTCAGACTCTTACCTGGGGTGTCTCTTCCCTGCACTGGCCTGGAATATGCACTCATCACTTACAACCACCTTCACCTGCAGGGTGCTAAACCCAATTAGCACCTTTCCACTAGATTGGAACTAAGGCCTTGTGTGAGAATCACCTTCTGCACCTGAAGTAGCTGGCCAAAGTTGTCCTTCCCATCTTTCATTGCACTGTTGCTGAGAGAAGCTTTGGTGAATGTATTGTCTTCATTATTTCCCAAGATGTTTATAAAGAGTAGGATCATGAACACCTCAGAGGGCTGAGCTATGCAATCATTAGCTCAGCATCTCAAGAATGGAGGATGAAATCAGAAAGTCTTTGTTTGGTAGGAGAGAGTTGTGGTGGTTTGAATGAGAATGGCCTCCACGGGCTCAGGTTTGAATGCTTGGGTCCTCAGTTGGTGGAACTGTTTGGGAAGGACTAAGAGGCACATCCTTGTGGGTAGAGGTGTGTCACTGGGGGTGGACTCTGAGGTCTCCAAAATCTCACGCCATTCCCTGTTAGCTCTCTGTGCCTTGTGCTTGTGGATTCGAATATGAGTTCTTAGTGACTGCTCTAACACCACACTTGCTTTCCTGCTGTCATGCTTTCTACCATGACAGTCATGGACTCGCCCTCTGAACTGTCTCGGTCTCTGAAATCTTCTCTACCTTACTTTGCCTATGATGACAATGACTTCTCATGCACTGGTATGAAATTTCTATCTCCAGTCACTGGAAACCTTTCTATATATTCTCCTCTGTGTTCAAGCTGTTCTGTCAGTCACCCGGTTCCAAAAAAGCCAGCTTACCTCAGGATTTGTTATGAGTTCTTCCACAGATGTGCACTCAAATTCAGATGATAGTTGAAACTCAGGAACAAAATACAGAAGAATCTCCCTAAGAAGACAATCATAACAAACACAGTGTACCCAGACAAGAGAGACAGCCCTCACCCTTTAGAACAGGGTTTGTCTCTTGCATGTTTAACTTCCTGGCAGAGATGGATGTTAGTTCCTATTAAATATTTTGTTTTCACCACTGACATCAAAGTGCTATGCAGGAAACAGAGGCTGGGGTTAGGGACTTGAGTGAGGTTATGAAAGGGCAATAGGAGAAAGCCTCTCAGATATGGAGGTGTTCTGCATCTTGACCATGTCAACATTAATACCTTGATTGTGGTTTTGTTCTGCAGTTATTCAAGATACTTACATTAAGCTAAACTGAGAAAAGGACACACTTTTTATTATTTACTTGAGCCATTCATTTTTTATTTATTTTAAAGTTAAAAGTCCATTAAAACAATAAAGTGAAAGGAAAACCAAAGGAGAAAAAGAGGATAGGAAGGAAGAAACAACAAAAAGAAAGAGAGAGGAGGAAAAGGAGGAAGAGGAAGAAGATGAATAATAAGAAAAAGAAGAAGGAGAAGGAGGAGAAGGAGGAAAAGAAAGAAGGAGGAGAAAGAGGAGAAGGAGGAGAAGAAGGAGGAGGAGAAGAAGGAGGAGGAGAGGAGAAGAAGAAGAAGAAGAGGAGGAGGAAGAAGAAGGAGAAGGAGGAGAAGGAGAAATAGGAGAAGGAGGAGGAGGAGAAGGAGGAGGAGAAGGAGAAGGTGGAGAGAGGGGAGATGGGAGGCTCGTTAGATAGTCTAATGGGTAAAAGAGAAGTAAAAGGGCTGGTGTTTGGATTTACTGCATCCATATAACTGTTGAGTGAGTATAGTAAGCACCATAATCCCATTGCTCCAGAGGCTATCTGTACACACACACCACACACACACACACACACACACACACACACACACACACACACATACATACATGCCACATACATATGACAAACAGACAAAAACACACAAAAGAATACATAACTACAAATACATCCTTGCTGGGGGGATGGGTGACAGAGACAAAGTCAGAGGCAGAAACAGAAAAGAAATATTTAAAAAGATTAAAAGATTCGCAATACTAGAAATCTGCATTCTAGGAAACGTCTGCACCTGTGTGAGTATTCTTTTCTATAGACAATTCAGTGTTGAAAGCTTCCTGGAGAAAAACAACTACTAACTCTATTCACTTCTCCCCAAGAATAAAGATGTTTAACTACCCAAAGCAATTTCCTTCATTAGAGTCTGCGGGGCTATTCTTAAAATTTACAGAAGGGCCCAAGGTAGAAACACAACCTTTAATCCTAACACTTGGGAAACTGAGGCAGGAAGACTGACTTCAAGAGCATCATGTCTCAAAGAAGAACAAAACAGAAATCACATATGGATTTTAGTTTTCCCAGACCATGATGTTGCCTGGTCTGAAGATCTTTTATTTTGTCAGAATGTATAATATTTTTCTGGGATAAATTATATTCATGATACATATTTTATTTCTAGGAAAACAGAATCTAGAAATGTATGGCCAGCATATCTTAAGAGAGAGAGAGAGAGAGAGAGAGAGAGAGAGAGAGAGAGAGAGAGAGTGTGTGTGTGTGTGTGTGTGTGTGTGTGTGTGTGTGTTCTGATGCCTTTTGTGCCTTTCTAAAGCAAGTTGTGGCTAAATGCCTCCTCCTTTGGGAATTCTGTTCCCCAGACTGACTAGACAGAAAGATAAGTGATACAACAATATGCAGTCTCTAAACACACACACCCGAACCTCATTTTTTTGCAAAATTAATTCACTGCCCCCGCAGAGTCAAACACAAAAAAAGGAAAAAAATAACAAAAGCTCATACCTGTAAGTTCTGATTATAACTATTTAACAAGCCTTAAAACCCCCCTCAGTTACAGGCATGGGTCCCTTTCTCCTATGGTATTCTTTAAGGATTTTTCTTTTGTTCCAGGGTTTATCTTATCTAACCTTTCTCAGCCAATCCAACTTCAGGTTTCCTTTACCAGACACAGCCAGTTTCTAATCCATTGGGGACCCCTAATGGATTTGTGCCTGCAAACATGCCAAAAAACACCCTAGGATTCAGTGCTTTATATGATGATTCTGGGCACTGATGGGTCTGTGTTCGCTAGGGAGAGGGTTTCTGGGAAGGTTTACTTCGCCATTGGTGGCCAACAGTAGAAGTGGATGCAGTTTAACGTTAGTAAACTCAATTGCATTGCCCCCTTTTGAGCACATGGAACTCTAAGTTAAAGTTAGTAGTACCAGTGTGGCACTGACATGAAAAGACTAGCCAAGTGAAAAATAGAGAAGATGGCGAATCTGAAAAGAATGTTTATGCAAGCAGAAAAAAAAGTTAAATAACAATACATTCAACTTCTGCTACAACACACTCAGGCAGATCTTTCCTAGTCTCGCTGTAGAGCGCCAAGAAAGATATTCACCTCTTTGTGGTTTTAATTCATAATAGCTCTTGGATGGATATCCAAAACATTATAAAGGCACAAAATAATAACTATCGCTATCAAGAAACTCTGGTTTGTTTTCAGCAATGTCCCAAATCACATATTATATAATCATATCCACATATTTTAAATGATCTTCACATATTTATTCAGATATATACAGGTATATATACATACATACATATGTTTACATATATATACTTATATTTATATACATATGAATGTAATTGATTGCATATTATCAAGTTTTAGTAACAGTTGATATGCCCTGAACTTAATATCAGTAAATAAACCTGATTAAATCCACAGCCAGTTAACTACAAAGCAAAGGGTAAGAAATAAATGGTCCTCTGGAAAATGCTGACAAAGGATAAAACACTGTAGGGAGAACTCATTCTTCAGACATTCCACTGGCAGGCTTAACAATATGATACAGACACCCATTCATCCATCCATCCATCCAAAGTCACTTGACTAGTGACCTTTACAGTTTTATAACATCTGTACCCAGTTGGGTGTGCCCTATTCCTGTCTCCTTTCTAGATGACTGTAGGACTGCCAACTCAGGCACAATGGGTGCTTAACATAGCAAATGAGGAACTTAGCGCTAGTGGTTTACCATTCCATCAATCTTGTCCCATTACATAAAACCAAATGCCCTTAATCTGGAGCAGGATTGCGGTTAGACATGACTCCTGAAGGACAACCTCCACATCCAAGTCAATGTGGCCCTCCCGCCCCTAATGCTGCCACAGGTACTCTATGTCTACAGTGGCTCTCCACCTCCTTTCACACACAGGATAGCACCTGGGTGTTAGCAGAGGCCATGACTGGCTTTTCTTCCTTTCCTCCTGTCCTTCTACTGTCTACTCTTTGAGAACTCCCATCTTCAAGAGAATTCATCCAGTTGCTAAGAAAATCAAGGCCTTAGGGGACTGTTACTCCAGGGAGGGTGGGTTTTGTGCTCTTCCTGGTTCAAAGCCCCCTCACCTAACTCAACAAGTCCTTGAACCCAACAAAATCAATGGTGCTCACTAAGTGAACTGGACTCTTGCTCCTACCGTGCCCTCCCTATGACAGCTTTCTGAGAGTACACTTCTCAACGGCCTTCCATTGACAGTATGGACAGAAAAACCAACTCCTGTATCTGCCCCATTTAGAAAATCCCAGAATCATCACTTCTTCCCAGTTTCTCCTCTAAGAGCTGAGATTATGACATCTAAAGTCTTTGAGTAAATGACCAGAGTGAAACTCAGTTTTCTTCTGTAAGTTCCATATCTAAAACCACAAAAATACTTTTTAAAAACCATGAGAATGTCATGCATGTCTTTGTGAGTAGAAAAAAAGTATGAAATTCAATAAAAACCTTCTTTATTACATTCAAGGAAAAAAGTAGTCTGTGTGTGTATATCCATCATACTGCTGGGCCACATAACAAGAGGCAGTTAGTGACCACAAGTATCTTTCAAGGGACTATTAACTTGTGGTGTATCTAACTGAATATGGTTATGGAAATAGGTCATAAAAATCATTCCACTGAAAGTATTCAAAAATATCCCCAATTGGCAGGAAACCAATATAAAACAAAATAGGGTTGTCACTATTACTTCAAACATTCAATGCAGCACATGGGAAAATTAGAAATTATTTTTACCTTAATTTAGACAGCAGTTTTCTTGCTGTTTCCTCCACAGACGTGCTTCGAGAAGGCATCAATGAAGAGAGCAGCTGACAATCACTATTCACAGAGCTGACTTTGTGTCCAGAATGTGGACTTAAATCTTCCATTTGTACTCCGGTCAAGCTGGCATTTATGACGTCAAGAACGTTAGATTCCATCCATTTCAGAACATTCCCATGAGTTGTTTAATACACAGCGAAAGGAAGGACAGGCACCAATGTAATACTCAGTGTTTCCATGTGTGTGATTATGTAAGACTCTTATAGTAATAATAATTTATTTTCATGCATGCTTCAAGCTTATAGGATAGCATTAATTAAACAAAATTTATGATAATTCAGTAATTATTTAGGATTGCTTGAGATAGTATCTTATCTAGACCAGATTGGTCTTAAACTCACTATATAGATGATGGTCTTGAACTCCTGATCTTTCTGCCCACTTCTCAAGTGCTGGGATTCTAGGTGTCTGCTATCACACCTAGTCAGCAATACAGAGTCATATACCGCTCACTTCTCTACAGGACTTAAGTTCCAGGTTATACTTGCAAAGATGCACAACAACAAACTGTGGAAGGGCCAAAGGTGGAAGGAGAAATTCCTAGTGAAGATCTGAGGGAAGAATGTCCCAGGGGAAGAGTTAATGACCTGGGGTATCAGTCATGTGGGGGTGCATGAAAGAGTGAAGCATGAGACAAGACCAAAGCTTTAGGCATGGTGGGAACCACACAACAGAACAAGACACCAAAGTTGGTGGAATGGGGCAGATGGCAGAGAGCAGATGGGTAGAGAGGGCAGATGAGGCAGTTTTATTTTCAAGTAGCAAGATTTTTTTAAAATTCTTTCACACTGATACCTATAAACCTCTGCTTCAAAGAGTTTTGTCTGATTATATGCGAAAGGCCTTTAAGAATGGGGTAATAATTTATATAACAAGGGAGGCGCCTTGACTACTGTCAAGTGTTTTTTAGCATTAAGCAGACTGTTAAGATGATGAATATTATATAAACTAATGCTTAGTCATCTGTTAAAGAGTATATACACAATGTCCAAATGATCATTAATAGTAATCTCCTTTATATTGACATTTTAAGATTTTTAAAAAGCATTTCAAAGTTGCTAGAAATTGTCTCTGATGTTGACAGTAAGGGTAAAATATTTTAGGTCAGGTCCCAGGACAGCATTTCTTCTGTCAAATGTTCACCGGGCTGGAGACAGTTCTCAGTTGTACAATGCCTGACTAGCATCCATAAGCACTAGGAGAAACAACTAATAATGGGGCATACCTCACATTAGTATACTGAGGATTAAATGAAATGTATAACTAGTTCAGTTCAGTACTGAGTATTAAGTGCTCAGCAAACAGTATCTAATAACTAGTTATTATAACCACCTTTATCATAGGAACCATCACTTCAGGATTTAATCAATTTCTTCCATTGATTGTTTTAGTTTGACTATAGTTCTAACATTCATTTTATACTAAGTCAACAGGGCTTTCTGTTTCTTTGGTTGCTTGGGATTTTTTATTTTTGTTTTTTTTCATTTGTTTGTTTGTGTTTATTGTGTTTCCTTCCTTCCTTCCTTCCTTCCTTCCTTCCTTCCTTCCTTCCTACCTTCCTTCCTACCTTCCTTCCTGAGACAAAGTTTCTTTGTGTAGCCCTGGTTACCCTGAAATTGGATCTGTAGACCAGGCTGTCCTCCAATTCAAGAGATCTGCTTGCCTGTGCCTCCCAAAGGCTGGGATTAAAGGCATGCACCACCACCACCGAGTCTGGGTCAACTGTGTTAAAATGAACTTCAAGAACTAAACTCATACACTCACATAATACACACACACACACACACACACACACACACACACACACACACACACACAGAGAGAGAGAGACAGAGAGAGAGAGAGAGAGAGAGAGAGAGAGAGAGAGAGAGAGAGAGATTTAACTTAACATTTTAACAAATGATTCCATATTAAAGTCTTATTCATGACAAGGCCTGGGAACAGAACTGGTAGAAAACTACATCATTTATTCAAATAAACATCAAGTGCCCACTATGGCTAGGCATCTGTCTAGCTACTTAGAGACACGGGTATGAAAAGGCAGATTGTATTCTCACGGAGTTAGGTTTATTTCTCATGGAAAGGGCAGGAAACAGCCAAGCAGGGTAGAATGGAGCTGGTGAAGTATTTAGCGAATACCCCTGGAAGCTGAAGGAATTGCCATGTACCTTGGCACTGAAGCAGGGGCTCTGTGGATATCCACATCTGCCTAGGACAGTCGGAGGCCCCAAGGAAGAGAACGTTGACTTGAGACCCAACTATAATGCAAGGGGTACACACTCTGGCAGAGGACAGCCACGTATCTAAGTACAGACAGGGAAGGATGACTACATCATAAATAATTTAGAACTCCTGGGAAACGAAGTAGAGGCTAAAAGGAGGTATACAGTAAGGGTGATGTGTGCCATAGGGAAATTTAAATGTCCCCGTCAAAGTGACAGGGCTATGGCAGGCTTTTGAGTAGCCAGGCAGAATTGGACAAGTATGCTAAAGTGATGTCAGAAAAACAGCTCTGCTGTCTCCTTTGCCTTTAATTCAATGCACTGCAGGGGATAGATGGGTGAATGTAGAATCAGCAAGATATGGGGGCGAGTACAGGAGAAGAGCCTGCTTTCTCAAGAACAGCCTTTTAATCCCACTATGTATATCTACAATATCTAGCTGGTTTTCAGAATGGCAGAGTTCTCATGCTAAGGAAATTCCAGAATGAAAGGATTATAATAATTACCAGTATGTTTGACAATAAGTTAATGAGCTACACAGAAAAACACTAGTTCTATGACTTCTCACTTTCCCCTTGTGTGTGTGTGTGTGTGTGTGTGTGTGTGTGTGTGTGTGTGTGTGTGTGACTCCCACTTCTTTGGACACAATCCAGTAATTTGAGATGGTTAGCTATTGTGAACAGGAAGTGAAGCTTGCTCCCTTTCACTATTCCCAAATCCTCACAAAAGAAAAGAAAATGTCTGTGGAAAAGGAGAATTTCTATCCTTTCGGATCTGTGTTGTAAGACTGGGTGTCATTCTTAATTGCCTTTGTTGCTATTATTTTCTGTCTTTTTCTACTTACACATTGATAATTACTTTTGAGCAGTGTAATTACACTCATTTGTAATCTGTATAATTATAGTATACACACCTTTTCCAGTTAAGTGCTGAAGAATTTCTTTTCACTATTGGAGCATCATCACACAGCTCTTGTTTGTCTTCACAAAAAAAAAAAAAAAAAAAAAAACAGACAAAATATCAGGCTTATGATCATACCATAAATTATACCAATAAAAGAAAGAAAATGCTGGCTCATTAACTAACTGTGTAAAATTTGGATATGTATTAAACATCCACTTGTAAATTATGCCAATTTCAAGGCAATTTATAACACATTCTTAAGGTAATTTATAATACTTTTAATGAAGTATATATAAGTGTAATAATAATCTAAGAACTTCTACAACCTCTTTTCTGTAATTTTTACTATGCTGGTTGCAAGTATGTGGAAAGCTGATACAGCCTGCTCAAATCACCTCTCACTCCACCTTTCCCTAAGATAACCCACCTGTCCTTCCTTTCCCATGCCCCTCTCTCCTTGTGATTCAGGTTCAAAGAGTTCTGATGAGTCTGGATGAAAACTGAGTCTCCAGTAGAGACTGAACTTTAAACCTGCAGTTTCTAAAAGATCTGTTGATTCAAGAGAACTTAGAAGTATAGTTTGAGAGAGGGTGGCCATTTTAGTCTACAATTTGTGTGGGGAATTGCATTGTGACTCATGAAGTGGTTGAGCGTGTTGCTTCCATCCCGCTCAGTAATTCTTCGTTATAACTGTCCTGGTACTTTTGTTTCATAGAATTAACCACTAACATTGTTTATTGCTACTGAAGGCCACCATAGAATGAGAGAGCAACAGGGGAAGGTTTAGATGATGGGTAAATGATGAGAAACTGCCAACTACCCTTAAGGAAAACATAAAAGAAACTAATTGATGGACAGGCTCTCCAAGCGCATGGTTGGCACCACTGGCTTTGCCTGATGACTTGTATTCAAAGTCAAGCAATTTAACAGCACTCAACTAGTCCATAATTACAATCATTGGAAATATTTCAAAATTCATTCTGGCCAAACCTAGAATGAATATTTGAAGTTAAATATGAATTTTAAGATCAAAATTTTATTACTAATTTTTGTATCACCAATAGGAACTACATTTGATGACAAAGTAGAGGTTGGAAATGTCTGTAAAAAACCAGCACTAAAATTCATATGTTGGCGTTAAAATTAAGAGACCATTACCTCCCCCCAGATTCCTTATTATAGAATTAAAAATTATTCTAATTAAGATAAAAAGGAAAAATGTGATGTCTTAGGCCTCACTGATGAAGGTGAAGTTGTGAGTAAATAGCTGATAAGGTTATAGAAGCAGCAGAGGATGCCAGGAAGAAGTTGTTGCTGAGGAAAATGACAACAAATTGATGGTGTGGATGGAAGAGAAAACGAGAAAAAAAAAGTGCTAGGAATGACAAAGTCAAGCATGTTGGTTGAGGGTCACCAAGGAAGGAGACTAAGAAAGACTTTGAAACTTAGTTTACAATAAGGACAATTGCTGGTCATGGTAATGTACATCTTTAATCTCAGCACTCAGGAGGTAGAGGCAAATAGGGCTCTGTATCTGAGGCTAGCCTCTTCTCACAGCTTATTCCAGGCCAGCCAGGCCTACATAGTGAGACCCTGTCTCAAAACAAAAACAAAACAACCAAAGTTGAAGACACTGACAGTGACAGTGAAAGTACTGTGTGTGTTGCCTGGAGCCAGTGACAGAGTATTAAAGAGAACGGAAGGCTCAATGGAAGCCTTAGAATGGGGCCTAAATACTGTACCAACGGAGAATGGCCACTAAGAAGGATAAAGGTTTACCCAGGGAAAACTGTCCAGGAGATTTTTTCTGGCTTGAACATTGTTAGATGACAACTCTTTTTGCTTAAGTTCAAATCTTGCCTGAAATGCATTACATCACATGATTATGAACTAAATAATGAATAGATTTGCTGAGACTTTCTTGGGGGTCTCAGAGAAATCATGAAAGCAGGAAGGAGATTGAAGCCTTGGGAAAACTCTATAATTTTAAAAAAGATTATGAACATTGTTATTTTCCACTGACGACATGAGTAGAGCCAGAGTAAAGTACATAAAAGGCAGGTTTATGGGGAAGCAGCTCTCTGGTGAGACGGGATCAGTGAAGTTACCATGGGGAGGACAGACTGGGGAGGAGGGGGGAGAGAAAGAGGGGGGGAGAGAGAGAGAGAGGGAGGAAGGGAGGGAGGGAGAGAGAGAGAGAGAGAGAGAGAGAGAGAGCATGTACAGAGATAGAGAGAGATTTAGGAACACAGAAAGACACAGATAAACGGGGTGGGGTGGGGTGGGGGTGGGGTGGGATGGGGATACCCAGTGTCTCTGCTGGAGTTCAGGGCAGAGGATAGCTGTGCCAGCTATACCGTGTAACATGTAGGTTCTGAGGGATGCTGGGAGACCTTGAAGGCCAGGTCACTTTGATATGTAAAATATGTACCTCAGCCTTCTGCTCCAGGTCTCAATCCCAACAAAAACTATTTTCCAAAGAGAATTCGATGTGGCCTGGCTCAAGCCTGTGGGAGTTAAAGACAGTGTGGCAGTGTGGAGGACACTGTTCCCAGCCAGGAGGCCTCTCTCTGTGCTGTCAAAGTATATTCACCTTTTATCCTTTCTCCTTCCTCTAGAACAGTGGATCTGAACCTTCCTAATGTTGAGTTCCTCATGTGGTGACCCCAACCATAAAATTATTTCATTGTTGCTTCCTAACTGTAATTTGTGAGTTATGAATCATAATGTATCTGATATGTAAGATACGATATGCAACCCCAAAGGGGTCTTGACTCATAGGTTGAGAACTGCTGCTCTAGAAGAAGCTTATTCAAGTCCAAATTGCTGTCCCAGGCAGTCAAAGACTGAAAACAGCATCAAACTAGAGCCCTCTACTCTTTTACCTGTCTTTGCCAGGGCTACTTCCTCTTTTTCTTGTTTCGGTGAGACCTTGGTGCTGCTTTTATCCCAAACCTGAAAAACAAGTTCCACATTTAAAACTGTGCAAACACATAGGACATAGAAAAGAGTCAAATGCTTGAAAACCAGCACTCACGCCACACACAGGAGACCATGAGGATATCAGCGCCAAAGTATGATCTGAGGCAGTGAATGGTCACTGGAGACGGCCATACTGGTGGGGCCATCCAGGACAACCACCTTTGCAATGGTTCACTCACTCCTAGTATCACTACAGGCTTTTAAGAAGACCTATTTATTTCTAAAATTGATCTTATATATGGCTTTAATAGTATCTGCAGCACATGAATCAAGTATTTGACTCACTGGGAATAAGTGTGCAGTTTGGGAGAGGTTGATGACACAGCTAAGACGAAGTAGGAGCTCAGTGGGAGAAAATGATGGAGGCTGTTTGCTGGGGTGGGTACTAATTCTAGTACTCCAGAGACAGAGGCGGGCAGAGTCTCTATGGAGGAGATATGTGAGGGTGGGAGAGGAATACCATTCCTTAAATTCGTAATCATCATATTGGAGATTCTCCAGGATCCCAGTGACAGGGCTCACTGGAAACAAGTTTACACTTCCAGAAGGCAGTTCTATAGATGAGATGAGGGGAATGGGGAAAGGGGGGAGGGGCAAGAGGAAGGAGGGGGAGACAAGGGGAAGGGGGAAGGGCATGGGGGAAGGTGAGAGAAATATGAATGTGACCTTGAAGGAAAAACAAAACTCAGTACGAAGCCTTTAAATATGTTGCACATTTTATCAAGATAGAAAAACTAAGCAGTTAAAAATTAACAACATAAAAGATTGGGAAAACAGAAAGAAGGCAAAAGTTCCACCCAAGCTCTGCCCTGCCTTTTGTTCTGGAGACTCCAGCCCTACTCCATGCACACTAGACACCTGAGGTGAGGTGTGGGGCGCAGCTTGCTTTCTGAAGATCCTCTATCCTGAGAGTTTCCTTAGCCTTCCTCATCCACACACACCTGCTAACCAAACTTGCCCAGAAGAGGACGTCAAACGGCCTTTTCCCCTCTACCTGGAAACAAAGGTGGATTCCTGCACAACACTCTGGAAACCTCACTGTCTCTAAGCAGGTTAATAGGCACACATGTAGCCTAGCAACTGAGCAACTAGAGCTGTCCATCACTGCCCTTGCTATTCCATTCAAACAGAAAGAAGAGCCTCCCAGGCAGGGGAAACAGTTGCTTTTCAGCTACTGTGGTGCATTTAAAATATTTTCACGCTTACACTGTAACTATCTGAATTCTCCAGGAAAAGAAATGAAAATGCACATTTCTGAGACTCATTTTGTGACAACCTTGAAAGTGACTTTCAAATGTGTGCCTTCCTATATTTCTGACATCACACAAAATTAATGGTTTTCTCTGCTGTGTAAAGAAAAGCTACATGATACTAAGTTTCTCTATAGTCAGACTAAATAGCTTTGAGCAGGTTACAAGTAGCATATTTTCCACAACAGTTAAGAGTGACTATAAAACAATCTTAGGAAAACTTTGTCTGCCATTGGATACCAGCACTTTATTCTAGTGTGTGAGTGAATCTGTCCATGGGTATCAATTTTCTCTGGTGACTTGGCATATGATGAAATAAGACAAGAACTTGTCCAATGGAAGCATCCATTCTGAACAAAACTGGCACACACCCAGCAAAAGAACACTTCTTGTTAGTGTTGCTTTTCTTTAAGCATATTTTAATTGATTATTTAGGAATTTCACATCACGAACCCCGATCTCACTCACTTACCAGTCCTCCCAGGTCAACCCCAATCCTTATAACCTTCCTACTCCAAAAAAAGGAGGAGGAGGAGGAGGAGGAGGAAGAGGAGGAGGAGGAGGAGAAACTCTACAAGTCCAATACGTGTTATCCATCTGGAGCATGGGCAAATACCCAGTGGTCAGCTTAAAAAAACAAAAACAAAAACAAAAAACACTGGGTCCTTCCCCACATGCACCTCTGCCAGAATCCCTCAGTTATGGAAAGCCACACTTCAATGTCCTTATCACAATTTTTAAGAGTTACCTTTAATGGTTTCCTTTCTAGGCTGTTACTTTTTGGGGGGTAGTGGGTTGTAGAATGGGAATAGGGGTTGTCACAGAAGAGTTCTACATCCCTTTTTCTCAACTGTGAGTCTGCAGTCATTAATACCATGACAAAAGTAGCTTCCTTGCCCTTTACACTCAGTAGAAGCATGGATCGTGGACTTCCACATGGTCTCCAGCATCATCACGTGCCAAGAACCTTAGCAGGATCTCTGGTGTCAGACAGATCACAAACATCAACATGGCTCTCTGCTCATCAGCATGGATCATGGACACCATCATGGTCCTTGTGGCAGCACAGGCCAAAGACATCAACACAGTCTCCTGGACAAAAAGGGCCATGGACACCAATTTGCACCCCAGTGGTAGCATGGCCAATAAACATCAATATGGCTCCACATGGTAGCACAGACAGTGGCCTTTGGTGGTAACACAGGTCATAGATACTAACAGGACCCCCAGCTGCAATAGGACACAGTCATGGCTGTCAGTGGCAGCATGCACCACAGACATCAACATGGCCTCAGGTAGCCACACAAGTCACTCTTATCAACATGACCCCCAGTGGCAGCATGGCCCATGGGGGACTTCATCTTATTAGTGTTCTCAACACAGGCTCATGAAGTTATTGGGGGCTTTTTTTCTTTATTCTGTCATTCATTCTACTGTGAATACAGTATTATTGGGGCTGTCTCCACTAGAAAGCAATACAACCTCAGACACCTATTTTATTTATTCCTTTGCTTATTTGGTTTCTTGAGACAATGTTTCACTGTGGAACTTATATAGATCAGGGTATCTTGAACTCAATATCCACCCACCTGCATCTGCCTCTTGAGTAATAATACTAAAGGTATATGCCACTATGCCCGGCTTATTTCCCTTAGCATTTAGATTTAAAATATAGGAAAAAAATAATTAACTCACTGCCTACATGTCTTTAAGTAATATTCTAGACATCTGTTTCTGAAAGACATTACCTTCTCTTACAATATAGTTTTGTTTAGAGGTCCAAATTTGCTCAGGGTGACACAAGAAATCTGTCTTTTCATTGTTTCCTTACCTTCCTCAGTAGCTGGACTATGGTTTGCACTCGGTAGTTTGGAAATATCTGCTAAGATTTTTATTTAAACTATAAGACAGATAACACCTCCCAAATGGTAAATGAGATTACAATTCAACCTTGGCATGAGTTTAAAGATGCCTTAGCTTCAATTTTGTCTGCCACAAGCAGGGTGGGACTTAATGGATCAGCATAATTCTGTGGTCAGGCTGCCTCGCTGGAAGAAATACATTCTAAAGAGAATGTGTGTCCCCTTTATTGGATATAACGCTACAGAAAGGCTGGACCCCAAGAAAGTAGAATCTCCCTGACAAAGCCACATACAGAAGGGAAAGTGACAACAGCCCCTTCTCAAGATCCAAAATATCACATGGAAGGAAGAAGGGTGGAGGTATTAGGGCTTGCCCAAGACCCATTAAGGGAAAACTACTTATCTTTTCTGCATGAATAGAATCCGAATTCTATTGCTCAGATATGGGGTGGCAACTTGATGCTCCAAAGTACTCAGTGGTGGTAGCATCCCCTACTGCTGATCTTCCCCATAATGCAATTATTTGCAATTTTCCTGGTAAACTTGCACTCTTCTCTTGCGCTCCAAGAAAAGGAGAACAAAAATAAATAACAGCAACAAGGAAAGCCTGACACATCCTCTTCCTTACTCTGTTTTTCCTATGGATCTAAATCCCAAGCAGTCTGTGCCGACATTGAGCATCCTTGCCCATACTTTGAAGACTTCTTTCCTCCATGAAACACTGTACAAACTCCCCTCCCCAGTCTAACTGTTTTGCTCTCTCTCAAACTAAGTGGCCCACGAGTTTCTTTCTGAGTCCTATTTCCAAATTCCCATATCCTCAAGACGAAGAACCCCCAAAGAAACTGAGAATCCCCTGTAACATCTTTAGATATTAAAATACTGGACTGTAAGACATGACATACAACACAATGTATTATGTCCCAGCATCTATTCTGATGGAAAACTTAAAAAAACGTCAACACTGACACAAGTCTGTGCGTTCATCACGGAATGTGCTTTCCCTGGCCAATTGCAAAAATGGCCCAGTCACGGTTTCGATCATGAACCAGCCTGCCTCCAGGTTAGGCTTGAAAGCCATCTTGTAGTAAAGACAAACGGACTCATTCCTCTTTATGATTAAATCTCTGTGTCTCAAGAATTGGGCTGTATCCCATTTATAACCTTAACTACAAATAGCTCTGTACTGTGTGCTCCAGGAAATGGCAACCATGTTTTTGTTTCAAACTCATCTTGCAACCCCACCATTGATTCTGAAGATTGATGTAACTACTTTATTATGGCCACTTTGCAATCATGTCTTTCTTTCAGGAGGTCGTTATGACCAACTTATTATGCTTATGTTTGACTCCTGTAACCCTGCCTATTTTGCCCACCAAATCTGCCATTTAAAACTCCCCTGTCCCTGAGCCGTAAAAGCCTTGTCTTCCTCACATCTCAAACCATGCCTTATGGGGAGGCAGCCCATGTACATGAATGAAAAGCATTGCCTTAATTAATTGTTTGCTTTAATTAATTGTGTCCTGTTGATTTGAGTGGATGATCTTTCTCTTTGCATCTTTGGAATTAACACTGCAGGTACAGGTTCTGAATACACCTGAGATTTTTATGTGTCTTGATTTAACAATAACAGTCCTTACATAGCAGAACTCCAAGAGATACAGCCAGTCATCAAATGGCAGACACCCCAAATGGTTCAGAAGATCATGAAACTGCTTTAAAGAGCCCAAACACGAACCAAGAAGCAGTGTTGGAAGTACACTGACCAAAGAGAAACTTACCAAGGGCTGGACTTTCTTGAGACTCCAAAACAAAGTTCTGAAGTTTGTGTTTGGTTCTGCTTTAATAAGCAGAGGTAAAACCAGCAAAAAGGGAAAACTAGGAAAGTGTCCTTGAGAACAAAGACTCTAGCAGCTGCTAGAACAGTCATCTTTCCTCTCAACTTGCTGTAGGTAGTTGACACCCCAAAATTATATTTTTCTCCCTAGGTTTGACTACCTGTCTTTTTCAGTAAGCCACCGAAAAAGGCCAAATTATGCTAAAGGCGCTGGGGCATGCTTTTAAAACCAGCATTCCACCTGAGGCACAGGAAGGAGAATCTGGATGAATTCAAGGCCAGCCTGCTCTAAGGTACATAGTGAGAGCTTATCTCAAAAGACAAAAAACGACCAACAAAAAGAGGAGACAGGGAGAAAGGGGGGGGTGTTAAAGAATGAAAGGCCAAAATAATAGTGAAAAGTAAAAAAAGAGAGGGGGGGAGGAGATTTTTTTCAATGTAGCGACATTATGAAGGAGAACAAAGAGATCTGATCACACCCCAAGCTCATCTCTGGGGTCCTGACATAAGGGAGGCTTTAAAACGGGAAGCATGAAATCACATAACTAAACACTCCAGCAAGGTAGGATACCCTGCCTCCCACTGTCTCGGCCCTGAATCTTTCCTTCAAGGTTATTTGACAAATTTTAAATCTTTCTCCAAGAGCTGAGCCTTCCCAGGGGATTTTCCCTGGGCTTTAGCCATTTTCTCTCTTAGCAGGAGATTTCTAGGGAAATTCAAATTTCCAGGAGTCTATTCTTTCTGATGGTCTAGAGGGAAGCATGAATCTCTTCAGAATGTATTTATTCCTGCCAGGCGGGCCTGTTACAGGATCAGCTGCTCACTCTGTGAAGTCTCTATGTCAGAGGACCAATAAGCCCGGACTGTATTGGGGAGGAACATGGGGAAGAAACTGTGCAAAACCTGATTTAAATGTTGCTAAGAAACTTGGGGACTGGGTGGCATCCTTAAGGTTTCTTTCCTTCTCTTCCTTTGTGTCATTCCCCCTCCCCCTAACGTTATTGTCAAGGACTTAAAGATATCAGGTAAGTAAATGTCCCTCTGTCAATTCAACAGGCTGTTTTTCCTCTCCATAGTTAATGTTTTGTCACAGGCCCCTCCCTTTCACACGTTCATTTTTCCACTAAAGGTGAGTTTGTAGTGCAATCGAGCCCTGTGAAGCTCAAAGTCCTGCTGTTTGCAGCCTATTTTCTACTGTATGAGAAAGATCTTTAATAAACAAAACAATAAATACTCACCATCTGGTGATACGAATTCTGCAAACAAAAACATACCAGATGAGAAAGAGGAACATAAGACCTTGTACAAGCCAGCCACCTGACCCATGTTCTCTGTCCCTTTCCTTCCATTTCTGCTTTGCAGCCACCTGCCCCTTCCCCTTCCCCCTGCCAATATGTCAGTCGCCCTCTGATCACAGGGGCCTCTGGCTCTCTCTGTCTGCGGACTTGGTTTTTCTCCTGGACCCATTCGGGTTTTTTTTGGTTTTTTTTGTTTGTTTGTTTGTTTTGTTTTGTTTTCTCGCCTCCATTCACTGCTGCCCTGCTGCCATCCTTGAGCTCCTTTCCTACCTAAAATTACAACTCCTTCCCCTTGCCTCGCTTTCTCTTGAGCACATAACATGACCTACCTACCATGCAACATGTCCACTTAGCCATCTAATGTACCATCAGATCCCTGCCCCCACATATCAGGTCCCATGGAAACCCTAGTTCCCCCAAAGCGTGAATAACCCCAAAATGAGTCTTGGCTCAGCTCTAGCTGCTCTAGGATTGCTGACAGAATTACTCAGGGTAATTCTGTAAGATGGGTTTCTGTCTGCCAAAAGATCAACTTCCTTATTGCCTTGGCTACAGACTCTCTATACACATGTTTCTGTTACACATGTCAAAGTCCATGTTAGCACCCTGGCCCTTCTCCTCTATCCTAAGCTCTCAGGCTGTTTGTATTGTTTAGATTTCCACACTCTTTACCACATGCACAATCTTTCCCTCAAATATTTACCTCATCTCCTTCTTGTATTATTTCCAAGCAGTGAGATCCTACTGTTGTTATCATTGTCTGATAAGGGTTTTTTTTGTTTTGGTTTTTTTTGTTTTGTTTTGTTTTGTTTTGGTAGGGGGAAGAGAAAAGGAAAAGTCCACGACTAAGGAAAACAGAGTGAAAGCCTCCTGCAGGCTCTGCCTACTTACTGTTTCAAAGTAGCAGGTGTATGACTTCCTAAACCCTTCTCCATGGGATTCTGAGCTAACGGGTCAGAGTTCACTTTTTTGTAATAAACATTCCTGTTGTAACCTAAAGTTTAGCCAGAAATTCCATAGAAGAAACATAGAAAGTCTTGCTTGGAAACTTTGTCTGCATGAGTGTGTATGCACGTATCTATCTATCTGTCTGTTTTTCTGTCTGTCTATCCACCCACCCACCCACCCGTCTGTCCGTCCATCCATCCATCCATCCATCCATCCATCCATCCATCCATCCATCTCTCTCTATCTATCTATCTATCTATCTATCTATCTATCTATCTATCTCTCTATCTACCTATCTATCTATCTCTATATAGATAGAAACAGAGACAGACAGAGAGAGGGGGAGGAGGGGGTCCACTGTCTCTTCATTTTTTTTTTCCTTTTTTAAAATCTGTATCCATTTTAAAAGACAAATATAGGTCTTGCTCCTTCAAAAGTCTTTTTCATTTCTCTAGCACGCAGTCACTCTTTCTTCTTCTCAACAGTGCCTGTGACTACATATGAATGCTACTGTCATTTGTAGCCAAGCAACTATGAGTTGGAGAACAATAGGCCACAGCCTTGATTCTTTATTACCATCATTATTATTTATTATTATTCATATGCTTTCAATACCTGCCATGATACTTCAAAGCAGAATTCACAATGTAGTTGAGTTCTCACAAAACAAATCTAAGTCTACCAAAAAACACTGAGAACTTTATTAACAAATAAAGGAAACATTTCCGTTTAGCAAAACTATAAATCAACACAAAACTGCCATTGAACATCTACTTCATAGGTATAAAGGGTTGCAGCAGAAGTTTGCTGGGCCACTTACACCCAATTCATTCATGACAGACATTTTCTCTTTTAGACATCATCATTGTCAGAACCAGGACTCACGGCCTCTGGGATCACAACCTGCCCTTGCTTTATCCCATATTTCCCTAGAGAATTTTGCTTCATCTGTTCCCTTCTTCTGGATTACCAAAGGTAGCTTTAAGAGACACATTTCATTTTACACAGGATTATTTTGATTTCATCACAACCAATTATCCCATGCATTCCTGTAGCAACCATGGCAGTAGGTGATATTATTATTTCATTTACAAAATATAAACAAGAGCAGGTCAGAATTTGATAAAAGTGGCAAGCAGCATATAGGTTTGCATTTGAAACTGCATCTTCCCTTAAGCTACAGCCTGTCACCTTCCCATAATACAATGCTCCTCCTGGGATAGGATCATGGGTGCCTGTTATTCTTCCCTTTCCTTTAGGGTAAACTTAAGTATTTTATCTTTTTATTGTCCCTCCCAATCTCTGCCACAATAAAGTTTAGTAAATTTGCATTCATGATTTGACTCATGGTGGTTGGTAGTTCACTCACAGGTCCCTAATATTTAGATTCAGTCTAAGTCACCCATGAGAGGCTCCTTTGTATGTCTCACACATTCATCTTCTGGCTGTCTGTGCAGTCTGCCGGTCGGCTGATGGATGACTCAGGACAGGACTGAGTATAGATAATTCCCTCAAAGCCCTTGGGCATCTCTGAACTATATCTTATGACAACATTCCCCAGGAATATTTTTGTAGTATTAGAAACAGTCTTCATACTTTCCTGGTTTACAATAAGGCACCCAGGAAGGTTGATTAAGAAATGGTCCTCTTGGGCTGGAGAAATGGCTCAGTCGTTAAAGGCTAGCTCGGCTCACAACCAAAAATTTAAGAAGTGGTCCTATTTCAAAATGAAGGCAACTTTAATATTACTGTTGCATTCTGTGTATGTAATGACACCAATGCAGTTTCTTATAAACACTTCTTAGGATGCAGAACAAGGAACAAGGTAAATACATCAGAGGTGGGCTCTTTGCTATTCTTTTTGCTTTATATGATTTTGGGTTAGTCGCTCTATTATGTTCCTTGCCATATACACTGATGTCCAAAATTTAGCTGCAGTTCATCCAGGTTGTCCTCTGGGTTGGATTTTAACCACCCTAAACAAAGTCTAGGTGACAACTCAGCCGCTCACCAAGTTTTTACATGGAAGCACTGTCACTGGTCTGAGGCATTCAGATGGCCCTGGTGCTTTCAGGTGTCTGCTCTGAGAGAATGACGGAAAGTAAGGGCAAACCACGTGTCTTTGAGGCTTAGTTTGGCTCTGATACAGAGAGATGACTCCATCTACTTGTTCCTTTATTCACAGATCTTTCCCGTGCTCCAGTGTTGAACTCTGTTCTGATCGCTGGTGGTTACCTCTCCCCAAAATATCTAAGACTCTATTGACTCTTAAAAATATTTCTGCCAGAATGCCCTGGCCATCAAGCTTTTGAAGACAGAGTTCTGTTGACAGACCTCTTAAATTTGGAAATGCTTGAGACAGAAAACAGGTCAGAATATCAAGTATTCATCAAAAAGGAGGGCAGAGCATGTTGCTTTGAACACAGATAATAAATCCATATGCCAGTCTGTCTTCAAGACCTGGTCCACAGAGGGAGAAGTTTCTACAGAGAACAGCGAGTTAAAGTCAGTCTGATCAAAAAGGCTATATGAGAGGCTGGAAGAGAGAGCTCGGCGTCAAGGGTATGTGTTGCCCTTTCAGAAGCCTTGAATTCAGTTTATAGCAATGACATGACAGCTTACAACCACCTATGACTGTAGTGCCAGGGCACCTGATGCTTCTTTTGACCTTCTCTTGCATACATAAGATGCACACATGTAACATGAAGGCATATGCACATAGAATGAATAAACACACCTAATAAATAAAAAATAAATATAAAAAAAAACTCAGCACAATTCACGTTGGCCCTAAAGACTGCTGATATAGGACAATACTTTTTTTTTAAAAGTTGTATAGTATCTCATTATTTTAAATCTAAACCATGCATGTGTGACCATGGTACAGAGATGTTTGCACATGTTTTTAGCAAACTATGTTTGATTCATACATTCAAACTAGCAACTGAAAATTACTGGAGATGAAGAGAGATATGAGAAAAGAATAACCATTCATCCCTATTAGAATCATAAAATTTCTTCATAAATCTGGAAGGTGAATGAAGGCATGCACAAAAGCGTTTGCTATTCCCTCTGTCCCATTTGCGTCTCAGAAAATATTCTCATTCAATTTCTCAAACTTGTAGTTTTTTCAAATTGAGTTTTCTTCAAACTTATCATTTGCTTTTGCAACCATCTGTTGGGATGACAACCTGATTACACCACTGGCTTTAAGCAGAGACCCTCGAGGGAGGTTAGTCAGTGGCATGACTTGAAACAACTTGTAACTCTTTGATAGGCTGCTTGCTATTCTCTTTCCATGGCTTCCTTCTCTTATGTTGCTTCTGTTATGCATGATGAGGTAATAGCTGTCCAGACTGCCTCCCTTTTGAGTGTGGAGGCAGGGAATGGGAGACTGATACAATCAGATCCAGTCCCAGCTCTTGGGTATGGAACCCATTCCCAAATTTTTGCTGGAGTCTGGAGTTGAATTGACAGTTATCACACAGCAATGAACAGGAGTTTTTTCCTTGAATTTAGACAAATCCCTGGCAGAGATATAACACTATGAGCAGTAATGGGGGAAATACAATAATGTTTACCCAGACTTTGGTACTACTGACAAAAGTTGGCATGGCTGGATAGAATAAAATAGCTTCCACTTCTTTCCCAACTGGGATGAAGTATGGCACATTAGAACTTTACACATAAGCTTGGAAATGCTTGAGGCAGAAAACGGGTCAATAGCAAGTATTCATCAATGAATGTGAGGAAACAAGGAAACAACAGATGTCATGGGAAAACTTAGTGCTAAATCTATAGCCACAATGACATTCAAAATAAAAAAGACTCTCTCCTCCCTAAGAGCTAAGAGGAGAGGCTACCCAGGAATGCTCTTACAATCATCTATAAGATGATGTGTACAGAATGCCAGGCTGACAAGAAAAGATGAGTACTGAGAAAAGAAAGAAGTATTCTGTTCAAGTTAGATGTAGGGAGGATACAGAGAGACGGGCTTAAGAAAATGTATATTAATCTGAGTCAGGACTCAATGCTGGATTGAACGGTTTTTTTTTAAAGGTCTATTTTTATTTATGTGTGTATACATGCTGTGTGTGCGTGTGTGTGTGTGTGTGTGTGTGTGTGTGTGTGTGTGTGTGTGTGTTTATACATACCAGTTTTTGGATGGTTTGGCTCTTAAAAATCGATTCAAGATTCTGGCCTGTAGATACCCATCTATACAATTTTGGAAGTCATTTAACCCCAAATTCTTAATGTCAATCAATATACTGCATGGGTATTTCTTGGAATCCTCATGTTTGAGTACAGAAGGTTGGTTTGTTTCAGCTGATCCAAGAGGAAGAGGCTGCTTTGATAATTGATGAGTTATTACACAAAGAGCTAGAAGTCACAATGAGCCCTGAAAGAAGGAGCAGGAGTCACGGTTGGACAGTTGAGGACAGTGAGCACCTCCAGTAGTGTGACCTTGGGAGACCTTTTATTCTCCTTATCCTTGAAGTGGGAATGAGAGTACTACTCCTCAGACTATCAAGAAGATTAGATGAAGTGACTCATGGAAAAATTCCTCCCCCAGATTTCATCCTGACCACACAGAAAAGGGAACTAAGGGAACTAATTTCAGTAAAACACTCAGACACACCCTCATTCCGTGCCCTAAACACACACACACACATACACACACACACACACACACACACACACACACACACACACCAAAATGTGTGAACAGAAATGATAAATTTGGATCACACTAGTTTTCTTAAATTGCCCGGGCTAATAAAATTGTGGAGAATAACAAAAGAAGTTTGCTGACGTTTGGATGAAGAGTCCAACACCAATCAGACTGGAAGGCTAACTAGCACATTTGAAAGTAGATTATGATTGTCTTTTGGAAAATTCTTCATTATCTTCAAGGCAGTTTTTTCAATGTCTAGAGTATTTCAAGCTCACTAATTCCCAGTTGGAAACTCCTGCAGATCTGAAAGATATGCAAGGTCTAACCAAGAACATTGTGAGGACTAACTCTTATTGCATGGACTCAGAAAATGAATTGCCTACACTGGCTGAAAGGCCAAGCATAAATTTAAAAATGCTGTGGTAATGACAACAGTCTACACAGCCTGAAGCAACTGCAGACAAAGCAAATGAACCCAAAACCTAGGAAGAAAAGTTGTATGTGGGGAGGTGGGGTGGAGGGTGGGGTTGGGGGGGTTAAAGGTGACACAGAACACGAGGAAAGGAGGACATTGAAAATATTCCTCAGGGTAGGCCCAGGTCCAACAGCAGATGGACAACACAAAAGAAACTCAAGAGCACCTCTGAAAGTTCTTTGTCTCATAATGTTGTGTCTACACCTTTTTTTTTCTTTTTAAACCTTATAGATCCTTTGCATACATATCATGGTTCAGGATTTTTTATGTTTCTAAGGAATTGCTGAGTGTTCACATGTTTGTGTATCTGCTCTATACGTATTCTCATGGTTCCCCTGCCTCCTCCCAATCCCCAGCTCTTTCTTGTCCTGTTAGTTTGTTTAATCCTTTTTCAATTTGTTTTTATCTCATTTTAATTCTTAGATGCCCATTTTTTTTTAACTAGAGACAGAAAGGGTGTGACTCTAGATGAAAGGGGAAGAAGGAAGAAACTGAAAGGAATTGGGGAAGGAAAAACTATAATCAAAACATATCATGTAGGGAAAAATCAATTTTTAATAAAAATATAAGAAACAGACTACAGGGAAAGAAAACGTTAGGCTAGTAGATGAAACTGTTAGAACACTGAGCCCCAACAGTGAGGTCATGTGGGAGGACACATGATCATGTGACTGGATACTAAGCAATGGTGAAGTTAAATTACAATGTTCAGGGCAATCAGTGCTATCATTATTTCACTTGAATTTGGAAAACTGTCAATTCAAGAGTCAGTGAGGTATTAAAGTCAGAACGGAGGAAAATTAAGTGCCCTGCTGTGAAAATGAATCTTGTCTAAAGGCAAGTGGGTAGACATTATTAACACAGTCAAGGAAAAATATGCTAATAGAAATGAAATTGTTCCCTAGACAACATGAAACCAATACAGTAGAGCACAGCCAGGCATGAGGTAAGAGCTTTCTATGGTGGGCTGAATACACCGTACATCTCAGTCTATTATACTTGCCAATAAGGCCCTAGGTCCAACAATCAATTAACCTCAGTAAAATAATAAATAGTAGCATGGTAGGTGAAGGGAAGGTGTCTTGTGTTGTAGTTAATTTTTCTTCCTTAAGTAACAACCTCTTGTACCACTGTTAGCACTGACTGCCATCTTCCCTCATATTCAACAAGCAGAGCATCCAAATGAGAAACATGCATAAAAACACATGTATGTGCTCAAGTGCACAAACATGAACCCATATCTACTACACCACATGCACACACATGGGTGCACACATGCACGCACACACACACACACACACATACACATACACACACACACATACACATATATACACACACACAGTAATTAAAAGATAATTGTGAAGGATCATAAGGCTTAAGAATCTTCAACTTTTCAAAAAGAAAGTACGGAGAAGCATTCATAGGTAATTACGTCCCAGTTGAATTATTCAAATTTCAGCCAAACAGAAATTAATGTACATCTTGGTAATGTGCATTTATGCAAATCAACTACTTGTATGAGTTTGAAAATGAATACTCTGATAAGATCACAGAAAAATCACCCACCACACCCACAAAAAGACATCAGAATTTACAAAATACCACCACACAAAGACACATAGGTAGTTTTGGGAATAAGCACTTACTAAAAGCTTGTGCAAGGTTTAGAAAAGATGACAACAGAACCGCTCCATGAGAGGCACATGAAGAAGTTGGTGCCTCTGCAAAATAAGTGGTGGCCTAACAGTCCCCAGGTGCAGCTGTGTCAAGCTGCCTATGACAGAAGTCTTGTGGTTAAAATGCTGCTCGTGCTTCTCCCTTCCTTTTCAGCTTCTGGTTAAGTTCTGACCTCTTTTCTAACTTTGAAAATGCTTTCACATTTACTTGTTAGAGTTTAGTTCCTTGTCATTGATATTAAGGGTTTTTTTTTTCTTGCTCCCATACATAAATTATTCCTTTTCCTTTTAACCTTTCTTTTTTCCTTCCTTCCTTCTTTCTTTCTTTCTTTTAATTTCTTTCTCTCTCTCTCTCTCTTTCTTTCTTTCCTTCTTTCTTTCCTTCTTTCTTCTCTTTCTTTCTTTCTTTCTTTCTTTCTTTCCTTTCTTCTCTGTTTTCTTCTTTCTTTCTTTCCTAGTGGCTTCTTAAAATGATAGCAATGTGCCTCATGTGATGTCTGGAAGGAGCAGGACTAGGCTCAAATATGGAAGAGAGCAGACTAGCTACGAAATCCTTGCTAGAGGGTGGGAAATGAGCACAGGGGACTTAATGGAGCTCTGTTTGAAAATTTCCATATTTATTTTTTCTAAATGAAACCTCTCTATCATCCTATAGTAGACTGCCCTAATGCTGCTTATATTCTAAATACTGGTTCTCAAGATGTGTTTGCCCCCATGGGCAGATCCTCATGAATAAAACATGTGATGCTATGTGAACCTTGCTCCCCAATTTAACTGGTGAATAAAAAGTTAGATCCTGTGATTGGGCAGCAGAGGGAGAAAAGTGGAACTTGAAGATCAAGTGAGGGGGTTGCAAGTACAGCACGGGGAGGGAAGAAAGAGGACGAAGATGGAGAAGGCCGCCATGAGAGGAGATGGACAGTGAGCACATGACCAGGAGAAACAGCAAGAAAAGGAACTTTAGCTGGAGAGTACGTTAGAATAGCTCCCAACCTGCTCAATCTAGGCATATGGTTTGTAAGCACAGTACCTGGATTGTGTGTCTTTTATATCGGCTAGCTAAGTTTATAAATTCATTTTCAGTAGTCTATTGTATGCCTTGCACCAATTATGATCTGCTAAAGGGAAGTAAAGTCAGAAGAAATATGTTCCCCATTGGGCCAAGTACAATTTAAACAATTCATAAATAAAAGAGAATGCTATGTAACATATGGACAATGGTATTAACAGGTCTTCACAAGGGAAGACATGGCCAGTCTTTGAATCAGTCAATGACTGGCGAGTCAATAACATGGCCAGCCCTTGAATCAATCCTGACCACCAACGCATTGTCACACTTGGCTTTGTAAACTCAAAGTGATTCCACAGTTGCCAAGATACACGGCTGTTGGATACGAACCATCAGTTAGAATAAAGATACATTATCTAGTGGAGTGAGTGGAAAACATTCCCATGTTTCCTGAATTGATTTCTCTAAAGGGCTTTTGAAGAATTTAAGTCAATTCAAAATTATACTTCAGGGACTGATGTTATAACTTAGTGGTCTCTAGTCCCACAAAATTGTTAGACAGACAGGTAATAAATACATAGTAAAGATCAGAACATCAAAAGAAAAATTACATTTCTGGCAAGAGTCCATATTTTAAATTGCATATTATTTGGTTTGGGACATGGGGCTCTGATATGCTCATCAAATTATATACACATTTTAATACATTTACATATATGTCAAAGATCTCTTAGCCTGAAAAAAAAAAGGAGTCATAGGTCGCATTTATTTATCATCTCTCTGGTTCATGCAGACAACAGTCAGTATCTTTAGGGTATCCTCCTTCATCTTCAAGCAACAGAACTATATGTTTCACCCCAAATCCTATAGACCCTTTAATTTTTACCGCTGTGAACCAGTCTTAAGGTGCCCTTCATCAATGGGGTTCGTCTTACCACAGTTACAGTTGGATCTCTGCTGCTAGCTTCAACTTGAGTGAATGCCTTGCGTTCCTGCACAAGGTTTTCACTCTGCCTCCTTTTCATTTCCCGTGAAGAAACCTAAAATAGTATCAAAAATTAAGCAAGTGTTAGAACTAATCAATGGTAAATGTTAAGCCACTTTCATTATGTCATAGAAACTCTATTAACTGCATGGTAATTCAGGGAAGATTCAACTTCTGATCTTTGTTCTCAGGAACTATATGATTGGCTGGATATGGTAACACACTCTTAAAATCCCAGTACTTAGCAGAATGAGACAGGAGAATCACAAGCCAAAAGCAATCTATATAAAGAAGGCAATGAACAATGAAAAGACATATATCATTCAAATAAGTACATGCAAAGATCAACTAAGAACACAGAACAATTTTATTAGAGAACAATTACCTTCGTTTTAAATACTTACCAAAAAAAAAAAAAAACCCAAATGATCTCCTGATATATCTACTTCACTTTTTGGTTTCCATGAGTATAATATCTTCCAAAACTCTTTTAAGCATAATCATTGAGCAGATCCATGTATCAGTTATCAGTCCCAAAGAGGTAATTCTTCCCTCTGCATCTTGGTACTGATTTTGGCACACAGTGTAGGTAACCACTGGATAGAATACTGCTTTACTTGCATAAAGAAGAGATAGAGTGAAACAACCCTCAGTGCCGTGCATCCCTCTCTCATGGCCATGTGTGATTCTAGTAGCCAATGCAGGGCAACTGTCTAACCTGCTGCTTTTATTTCACAGAAGGATCCCACATCTTCCCAGAAGAGGTCATTCTGAACAGTAGAGTTAATCAGATGCTTTGTGACATGTGATTTGTGTATAAGCAAAACAAAAAGGGCATCTCCCACGAGGAAGATGAACCCTGCATCTGTCTATGTGCCTAAGGATCTAAGGGCCTTGAACTATTTTTATGTGGCCAAAGAGACTACACAATACAAGACATCTCAAACCAACTCTCTACTAAATATTTCTCTATAGTATGCCAGACAACCCTTTCTGAAGGAAAATCTGTCCACATAACTCTTCCATATAAAACTTCTAGTGGGGTCTCACTACCTTCAGGATAACACAACCCCTCCTCAAGGCCTCCAGGCTGTGCCATGGTTATGATTCCTGTACAAGTCATACTCCTGCTCTTTGTTATCCCTCTGTGTTACCATTACTTGTCCCCTTAAAATACTCTGTATTCATCATGTCAAATGTCCTGCCTCTTCTCTCGTTATCAGTTTAGCTGAATATCATCTTTAAAAATACAGGGATACACATCTCTGAAAGACATCTCTGTTCTATTTTTAGTTCCATTCCCCGTTTGAAGTACCTTTACTCTTGTGTTACAAACAGCTGCTACAACACAGGCTGCAAAGAAGGCTGAGCAGTTAGAGCTCACATTAAGGACCTGAGTTTAGTTCCCAGCACCCATATCAAGTGGCTCACAATTGCTCATTACACCAGTTCCAGGGCATTTGACATCCTCTTCTGGTCTCTGCGGGTATCCCCCCCCACATACCTCTACACACACAAGTACACACATACATAAATAGAAATAAAAATAAAGTGAAAATGCAAAGCAGCATGCCAGGCAGAGCAGCATCTAAATCTATTTCCTATTACTCTGGAGGCTGGAGAGGGAGAGAAGCCTGGGGAACAGAGTAAAGCTCTCTGAAAACAATAAAGTCGGCAGTCTCAACTGACCTGGACCCCTGAGATCTCTCAGACACCACCAACTAGGCAGCATACACCAGCTGATATGAGGCCCCCAACACATATAGAGCAGAGGACTGTCTGGTCTGGCCTCAGTGAGAGAAGATGCACCTACCCTTGAGAGATTTGGGAGTGGGGAGGTCTGGTGGGGTGGAGGGGTGGGGACATCCTCTTGGAGGTAGGGAGGAGGTATGGGATGGGAAGTGATTGGGGTGGGGTGGACCAGGAGGAAGATGAAGACTGGACTGTTAAAAAGGATTAAAGAATTAAAAAAAAATTGAAGGAAAATAGGGAGTGGCTTACAGTGTTGGAGGAGTGGAGTTCTACATCTTGACACAAAGGCAGCCACAAGGAACGAACTATCTTATGCGAGCAGCCAGGTGGGGACTCTCTTCCTCACTGGGCAGAGCTTGATCCTATATGCCCCACAGCCTACCTACACAGTGAAACACTTCCTCTAACAAGGCCGTGCCTCCTTAGTAGTGCTACTTTCATAGGCCAAGCATCTTCAAACCACCGCACCATGACTGTGAAAAGTTAGAAGTTTCTCCTGTCTATTCTCTTCTCTTAAATACAAACGTGAGCTCTTTTCCCATCCAGGCATTCTTTGGGGCACCGTCAAAGCTCTCCAAATTGTGCTGATATTAGCAATCTAACTTTCCTTCCAAAATAGAGAACTGAAGGGAAAAAATAGAAATTGGGACCTTGTCCAGCAAACACAGGTTGCAATGTACATCCCGTAATTAGAGTGAGCTAAAAATGTGAAAATGAAGCAAAACCTTTACCACAGGCTATTTCCAGAAAAAAGGAAATTATTATATATTTTGTGAATAAAAGAAAAGAATGAGGGGGAAAAAAAAGACATGCCTGGGCTGTGTCCTCAAGTTTGAGGTTTTCCAACATTGCTGGCGAGTGACTAGGCTGCAGACACTTCAAATTCTTCTTTGCAGACTTCTTCGGAATCTTAGTCACGCAGACGAACTCCACATCAGAGTCAGCATCCTCTGTGCTTCTCTTTTGGCTTCTTTGGTTGAACGAAAGCTCAGCAGATGAAGGACTGCCCTGAGTTAGGTCATCCTCTGGAGGCTTGATTCTCCCGAGTCTGGATTTTTCCTTAGTTAAAAACAGTAAGAAATGGTTTTATGAGATGTAGTTGCATTATTTATGATGAATTACTATTTTCTATCATAACACTGCATTATACCTTTATAGTATATAATGTAGTTTGATTATATTCACCCCCTCGTCTTGCACACCAGTTTCTCCCAGATCTCCCGAATAGATGTTCAAATATGAGTGGTACCCAGAGATTCATATATTTCAGGTTTTAAAAGCTCACACCATTCCCAGTTAGCATGCTTTCTTATACTCCCATGCATATTCTCCTCCCCCCACCCCGTCCCACCTCTCTCTTCCTCTCTCCCACCCTCTGGCCCTCTGGTTCTAATTTTAGAGTGCCATGCCTCCCTGCCTCTTACAAAGTTCTGTGATGAAGGACCATCCTCTGGAGCTGTGAAACCCTACATTAAATGCTTTCTTTTTCCAAGTTGCATCCGTCCCAGTGTTTTGTCACAGCAGTAGAAAGGTAACTAAGACATATCCATCCCCTTTCCAATTTCAGGTGCTGTTCTTTCTTAGATCCACTAAGTCCCATTCGTGCTGCCTATATTCACACGGGTGAAGTGCCAGCCACTGGAGCAAGCCCATGCCTCTGAAATAAAATAACTCTAATAGTCATCCCCTGAAAACAGTGCAACTCAGAGCTGGGGTTCGTATGCCCCTTCCCCACCCACCTGCAGTAGAATGCATACTGACTTGGTCTTGGGCAGAGGGAATGCATGTAGTAACAACTCCTGTGTTTCTGAGTGCAATGGCCCTGCCAAGTACAGAAGACAATGATCCACAGAAGGGCTCCCTGGTCTCTGACCCTTACAGTCCTCTTCTGGGATGGACTCTGAGGCTTGTAGGGCAGAGGGTGATGTAGATTAAGGTTGAGCATGAAGTGTTGAGCATGACCTAGACACGTTTTCTCTGCACTTCTACCAGTTGAAGGGCTCTGGATTATCAGTCGTGCTTCTCATTACTAATAAAAGTTCAAAAATAAAGTTTGGATGTCCGTTCTAGTGGCTATACACTTCCATAATAGTTTACTCGGTGGATTCAGAAGGAGCAACAGAGGTGGGCTGAACCCAGAGACCTGATACACACAGTATCACACACAGTACTGAGAACACACAGTATGGCTTCACTCCCTCCCAGAGAAAGTGCACTTGTCTTTCATTTCCTGGTGCATGTGAGGTGAGGCCAGTTGGCAGTCTTAGGGTAATATCTCATCTCACACCCTGAGTCCTGCTCCTTCTGGCTACTGTTTCAACCTGTGAAGGATGCATGTGCTAAAAGAAATAGATTGAGTATGTGCACCTGTTAGCTAGAGTCTGGTCTCTATGCTAGAAGCCAAAGAGAACTAGGGGACTTTGGGTAGAATGTTTCAGCTGGTAAGCAATGGTTGCTATCAGGAGAACCGATATTAAACTAAATGGAGAGAAACTTGAAGCAATCCCACTAAAATCAGGGACTAGACAAGGCTGCCCACTCTCTCCCTACAGTACTAAATCCTAGCCAGAGCAATCAGACAACAAAAGCAGGTCAAAGGGATACAAATTGGAAGGGAAGAAATCAAAATATCACTATTTGCAGATGATACGATAGTGTACTTAAGTGACCCCAAAAGTTCCACCAGAGAACTACTTAACCTGATAAACAACTTCAGCAAAGTGTCAGGATATAAAATTAACTCAAACAAATCATTAGCCTTCCTCTACTCAAAGGATAAACAGACTGAGAAAGAAATTAGGGAAATGACACCCTTCACAATAGTCCCAAATAACATAAAATATCTTGGTGTGACTTTAAGCAAGCAAGTGAAATATCTGTATGACAAGAACTTCAAACCTGTGAAGAAAGAAATTGAGGAAGATCTCAGAAGATGGAAAGATCTTCCATGCTCATGGATTGGCAGGATTAATATAGTAAAGATGGCCATTATGCCAAAAGCAATCTACAGATTCAATGCAATCCCCATCAAAATTCCTACTCAGTTCTTTATAGAGATAGAAAGAGCAATTTGCAAATTCATTTGGAATAACAAAAAATCCAGGATATCGAAAAACTATACTCAACAATAAAAGAACTTCTGGGGAAATCACCATCCCTGACTTCAAGTAGTATTACAGAGCAATAGTCATAAAAACTGTATGGTATTGGTACAGAGACAGGCAGGTAGATCAGTGGAACAGAACTGAAGACCCAGATATGAACCCACACACCCATAGCCACTTGACAAAAGAGCTAAAACCATCCAATGGAAGAAAGATAGCATTTTCAACAAATGGTGCTGGTTCAACTGGAGGTCAGCATGTAAAAGAATGCAAATTGATCCATTCTTTTAATTTATTCATTTATTATATATAAGTACACTGTAGCTGTCTTCAGATACACCAGAAGAGGGCATCAGATCTCTTTACGGATGGTTGTGAGCCACCATGTGGTTGCTGGGAATTGAACTCATGACCTCTGGAAGAGCAGTGGGGTGCTCTTAACCGCTGAGCCATCTCTCCAGCCCCCAAATCGATCCATTCTTATCATCATGTAGAAAGTTTAAGTTCAAGTGGATCAAGGACCTCCACATCAAACCAGATACACTCAAACTAATAGAAGAAAAAGTGGGGAAAAGTCTCGAACACATGGGCCCTGGGGAAAATTTCCTGAACAAAACACCATTAGCTTACGTTCTAAGATCAAGAATCGACAAATGGGACCTCATAAAACTGCAAAGCTTCTGTAAAGCAAAAGACACTGTCATTAGGACAAAATGGCAACCAACAGATTGGGAAAAGATCTTTACCAATCCTACATCTGATAGATGGCTAAATCCAAAATACACAAAGAACTCAAGAAGCTATCAGGAGAACCAAATTTAGTACAAATAGAACATACTGTTCTTGTGCCTGATTCTGCAATTCAGCTATGTAGTGAGTTAGGTCAATTTCTATGAAAGGAAGGTGCAAGGTTAGGAGCTCATGGGCATTGCAACTTATTTGTAGCTTCGGAAGTTTTTAGTTCCTATGTAGAGTATAGAAAATGCAAGTAGCAGCAACACAAACTAAAGGGACACTCTGGAAGCAAATGCTTCCATATTTAAAGCTAATAGAGAGAAATTTTGAGACATAAAACATGTACATCTTCGTACGTATTTGGACGGATGAGTGGTTGAGGGTTGGGGAGAAAGACTTGAGATTGGATCTCCAGCATCCTCATCAAAAGCAGATGCGGTGGTGCACACTTGGAACCCCTGGGGAGGCGAGGACATGCAGATCCTTAGGCTTGCTGACCAGGGATAGTTAGGCAAGGTGGTAAGCTCCAAGTTTATAGAGAGGCTCCATCTGGGGTAAAATAGGGAGTCATTGGAGAAGACACAGGATGTCAACTTCTGCCATGCACATACACATGGACACACACTAACACATGTGCACACATACACACAAAGAAAATTGGAGTAATTTGAAACTCTGAGGTTTCCTATACACTTATGTGTCTAATACAGCTGAGAAGCTCTGAGGCCTCGTAACTATTCCTTTTTAAAGATGCTCGGATGACTCAAATGTCCTCTACGCTTGATTTTATGTTACTATGGCGTGTATATGGAGAGGAGGCATGTGCAAAACTTCATGTCCCAGCTGGCAGGCTGCGAGTGGGTAGACTAGGTTATTTTCACCATCCTCTTGCCCCTGGCTTCCTGATATTGATGTTGCAGGTGGGAGTTACAAGGAAGGATCCAAAATTTTAAATCTTAAATGGTGAAAATTCAGTAAACATAACATCATGTGACATTTAGCAAAATTCAAAAACAAGAAAGTGCATGAGGACATGAACCCACTTTAAAAAGCTGGTTAGAGTGACACACAGTTATAACCCCAGTGTTAGGAAGATGGAGGCTAGTGGATCCGTCATCTTCCTGTAACTTTGCCTTGCCTCACAAGGCCAGGCAAGGGGGAGTTTCACCAAAAAAACAGTGCAAAAAGTCATGCATAGTAATCATGATTGTCCCCTTTAGTTAAGTTTGGTACTGAGTCTGTCCACATCAGAGTACAAGATGAGGAGTCTAAGAAAGTATTAAATTATCTGCTTACATTATTGTTTGTTTACACAGTTTTGTTCAATTATAAACATTTGGCCTTTTACTATGTTATTTTTATTTTGTATGAATACATTCTCCTTATTTATTTTTGTTACATTTATTACGTTATTTTGTTATGCATTTACAACTCCATTTTTAAATAAAGTGTTTCTGGAACTTTAAAAAAAAACAGTGCAAAACTGGAAAACAACAACAAAAACAACAACAAAAATACAAGGTAGATGTGCCTGAGGGACAATGACTACAGCTGTCTTCTGGTCTCTACAAGCATGCACACACTCATGCAAGAATTTCAGCACACACATGTACACCCATGCCTGTGCACACACATACATATGCAAGAATTATGTATATAGAATATTTATAAGTAAACATATCTCCATAGACTAAATCACCATTAACTTTCTCATAGAAAACTATTCTATCCTCATAGAATCAGATTTTTAAAATATTAGTTCTAATATAGAGGATACAGAGCCTGAATCGGTTATCTTCTGTAACTAGGCAAGGTTTGCAGCGGTGGGATTGGGATACCAAACTATCCACCAAACTTTTAACCTACAATCTGTCCTGCATGTAAGATGTACTGGGGTAATGGTGGTGGGATTGACCAACCAATGACTGATCTAATATGAGGCCCACAAGAAAGGAAGCTCGTGGATGACCAGGAACCCAGAGGCTCATTATTCCAGAGACCTAGGATAAAACCAAACACAACTGGCCAAAAAAAGAAAGAGAAAAAGAAAAAAATTCTAATTATTTTTAGATATACTCGTAGATCAATGCCTAGCACAGCTATTATCAGAGAGGTTGCCATAGGCAGCTGATGGGGACAGATGCAGACAACCCATAGCCAATCGTTAGATGGAGAGAGAACCCAGGTTGTAGGTCTCCATAGGGTCCCTCCACTGAAGCTCTGGGGAGTTCAGCAAAGACAGCGAGGAGCTGTAGGAGCCAGGGGCTAAAGGACACCGGGAGATCACATCCCACAGAATCATGTAAGCATGCCTCATGGGGGCTCACAGAGACAGAAGAGGCATTCATGCAGCCTACATAGGTCTGCACTAGGTCCTCTGCATATATGTTATAGTTGTTGGCTTGGTGTTTTGAGGAGATTCCTGACAGTGGTATTGGTGGTTATCTCTGACTCTTTTGCCTGTTTTGGGACCCTTTTTCTCCTACCGTGTTGCCTCTTGATGTGTTAGTGTATGTCTGATCTTATTTTATCTTGTGTCATGTTTGGTTGATGTCCTTAGAAGAACTATTCTTTTCTGAAAGGTACAGGAATGGATCTGGGGACGAGGGGAGATGGAGGTGAACTTGGAGGAATGGAAAGAGAAGCTCTCGTTGGGAAGTACTGTATGATAAATAAAATATTCAAAAACATTGACATCATGTCCAACTAGTATGATAATAAGTGATTTAAATATTATTTATGTAAGTTTTTGCTAATAAATGTATGTCAGTCTAGTGCAAAAAAAGTGTCAGCTAAAATCTATTAGTACTTCACTCTGTGAGTTCACCATCCACAACATAGACACCCACATGACCCATGAAGCTTATATGAACAATGTAACACAAATGACTGGACATTAGTTTATGTATTTAAAAGTTTTGATTTAAATTATTTTATTTTATGTGAATATATATATATATATATATATCTTGCATGCACATTACATATTGCATACATACAGTATCCACAGAAGCCAGAAGATGGTGTCAGATCTCCCAAGACTAAAGACTCCCTTGTGAGTCACTGGGAATTGAACCTGGATCCTCTGTAAGAGCAGCCAGCACTCCTAACAGCTGAGCCATTTCCTGAATCCTGAATCCTATTTTAATTGCTTACCTTGTGTGCTGAGGAAAGGCAGGAGGTCTTGAACTCGGGGATCTTGCTTGTTACTATAAGTTGGGACTTCTATGGAAAGAAAATAGTAAAGCAAATTAATAACCCAAAAATACCTTTCAGTTGTCATATTACAGAAGTTCAGTATTCTTATTTTCCTAAAGAAGTGTCAAAACCACAGTCCTTACCCATAATCCTTCAGTTCTGCTTCAGGGATGCTCTTACAGTGGTGTAGGTAGTGTAACATCTGATTGTTTCACTAAGCACTGCAGATTCAATGTTTTATGAGCAACTTGATCAAACCCTGTCTGGGTCTAACTTTTCTATCCCATAATCCCCAGTCTCTCCTGTCTTCAGACCCTCTGCTCTCTGCCTGGTGAGCTCAGGGGCATTCTGACCTGAGCATTATTCTTTCTTGCTGGGATCACTGATCTGAGCTTCCATGAACTGGTGAATATCTTATGTCTAGCACCCAGAAGCTTCATGTATCCCCAGGCAGGGTAGGGAGAAGGGGAACTGGTGCTCCTTCTAAAAGGGTGCTCCTTTGATGCTCATGCTTTTAGCTACCATTTCTGTTGCTGCTGCAGTTTTGTTCTAAGATAGGTAGGGTCTCACTATGTAGGCCTGGCTGGCCTGAAAGGCACTGTCCTGGGATTCACATAGTTCTTAGCGATTTGTTACACCTGCAGGTACCTTCAAGGCCATCCTTCCACATCTGAACATCTACAGCACTTCCTTATGGGATATCTCTTGATTGGTGGATCATCAGCATAGATACCCACGTTAGAGGTTCAGGACAGACGTTCCTGGTTCACAAGCCCTCTATATTCCCCATGCCTTCAAGTGATTAAGCTATGCTAATTTGCCCACTTGAATCTTCTGTAAATTCAAAATATATTAGGCCAAAGTCACAACCAAAGAGATGAGGTGGCTCAGTGGGTATAGATGTTTGTCACCAAGACCTGTGACCTAAGTTTTCCAGTACTGGTATAATAAGAGGGATGAACCAAGCACACTCACACTAAGGCATTCTTCCTCCAACTAATTAAATAAATAAGAAACAAATGTAATAGAAATAAAATAGAAATGCTGGTGAAATAGCTTGGTGTATAGATACCACAACCTATGAAAGGGTAGGAGACAACTTATTCCACAAAGCTGTCCTCTGACATCTATAACATGGCATGGTAGTCATATACATGTACACACACATGCTAAATAAAACTAAAGTAAAAAATAAATCGAATTGAGAAGAAAACATTACAATCAAATTTGCACACATCAGAAATCTTAGAAAAGTCTCTGGAAATTGTATCACATTCTTACACATGGAATTCTAATTTAATTGTTGGGGGTTGGGTCTGGTAGCACATCTTTTTGTGTTCTGCAAGTGGTTCTGGAATGCAGTCAGGATGGAGAAACAGTGCCATGGAGGGCGGTACCATGTTGAACCTCAGGCTCCTGGCACATGAACTTTCAATTCAGGTTGTGTATGTAAGTGTACAGTCGCTATATCCACGGATGTATGGGCTACTTCCTAATGTCTACCCCTGATTCTGACCACTTCCCACCCTCTGCTACCCTCCTCCCTCTGTGCACTCGATGTTGCTCCCTGTTTACACGGTCCCCTTTCATATTGCTGGACCATCAGACGCCCCATGTCCTTGGCCTGGATGATCCCATCCAGCTTTAACTTTCTGCTAAACCCCATCCATCCTTCAAGCCTCGGTTCCAAAAGCACCCATCCCAAGTGCTGAATCCGGGTCCCTAAGGAAGAACCATGCTGGTTTTCAGCTCACAGAATATTTCAGAAAATGATCTTTTTTAACTTTTTAATATGTTTTGTTTTAAAGCTACAAAAAAAGGGCTTCATTGGTTCATTCTTTAAAAATACATTGTTGTGAGTTAGGTTTTGGCCAGAGTGTCTCCACAGGAAAAGTAGAATGGACGGTAAGATTCTATCAAGTTCTTCACAAGCCGCTTCTCTCATATCTACCCAAACTGCTAACTGTTGATCATGGCTTCTTAAGTTCTTTCACACGCATCCTGTGTATTCTGTTTCCATGAACTGGCCTTTGTTCAGCAGGGTCTCAGAAGCCCCACTTCTGTTGTAAACAACGTACCTTTCCATCTCCACAAGTGCCCTTCTCTGTAGCTGCCCACGCGTTGACCCTTGCTGACTCCTCTTGCTGGGGTCTCTTCAACTGCTTTCTCCTTTTTTTCCTTTGAAGCTCCTGTTTCATCTTGACTCCCCCAAGCAACCCTGAGAAATATCTTTGGTAGATGTCTCCTAGCTTAATGTGGTTTACATCTTTGTCCTTTATGTGCTTTGTTCTTAAAGGGCTTTCAGAAAAGAGTGGAAATGATGTGTATTTACAACTACACTTACACACGAAGTTCCCCAGGACTCTGCCTATCTATATGGTTGGATCACAGTCATATAGTTACATGTCAATGGTGCATTACAATAGACTGAACTTCAAACTTGTTTCTCTAGTATAAGACACCGAGCATAATGCTTGGGGTATTACAGATGCTCAGGAAAGGGTTGCTGACTGTAGGATAAACCGATGGTCCCAGTGTGTACTGCCCATCTTTCCACAGTTGAAACACTGTCCGGATTTCCTCTGAATTCATAGATTGACAGATTCTATACTCCATGCTGGATGCTGTCACACCATGAAAGGTGTCATGTACATTCATTTCCAGTTAAGTGTTGGCCACCATCTATAATGAGACTGATTCCTGAGATAGCAAAGCAGACTTGCCTAGCCTGCCTATAATATATGACTCAATTATATTATTTGAATTTACAATGTTTTTAAATAATAACTTAAAGATAATTATTGTTTGCTATACAGTTTTATTGTAATGGAATCAGACCCAGAGTACTAACCACATCACTAAACAATAATTGTATGGGGTGTTTTATAAGCCCCATAAATTCTATCCTTTCATTTTAACTTCAGAACTGTTTTTTCAAAAGGACAAGAGACACAGAAAACCAGAGCAGAGGTTCTGGTTACATTTTGAGTAAAATAGCATGAATAATTCTGATGAAGCAGAACATTCTGAAGCCATCAAGAAGCCGATAGGAGATACTGTACTGGCTTCAGGGAATAGAACGGAGGTAGATAGAAGAACACAAGAGGCGGAGTCACTATAGTGAACACCGTTCTCCCTCAGCTATGCACTCAGCAGCTTTGAATAGTGCTGTTTATAGATGACTATTATTTCCTATCTTTCAGTAAAGGTGCTTGATACAGCCTTGGAAAATCTGCAGTTCCTTCTCCCACTCACCTGATTTTCACTCACTTCCTTCCTGATTATTTCTACTCCTTTTAATTCATTCATTCAATCATTGAGTTTTCATGCTGACTGCAGCTTACTCTCCCTGCTCTCCTCCAAGTCCCTCCCTCTTTTCTCCCTTCTGGACACTCCCATTCACTCCTCCTCTTTCTCTTTAGCAAAGGGCCAGCCTCCATGGACATCAATCAAACCTGGCATATCAAGTAGCAGTAAGACTAGGCACTTCGTATTAAGGCTGGAAGAGGCAACCCCATGTGAAGGAACAGGTCCCAAAAGCAGGCAAAAGAGTCAGAGACAGACCCCGCTGCTGGAAGACCACAAGAAAGTCAAGCTACACAAGTGTAATGTATGTTCAGAGAGCCTCGGTCAGTCCCATGTAGGTCATTGGTTGAGTAGCAGATGCTATGGGACTGTGTGTGGTGTCCTTTACTCTCTGATTCCTATATTTCTTCTTCCCCCTTCTTCAGCAGAATTCCACAAGCTCTGTCCAATGTTTAGCTGTAGGTCTCTGTATCTGTTTTATCAGCTGCTACATTAACCCTCCCCAATGACAATTGGGTTAGGCACTAATTTATGAATATAGCAGAACATCATTAGAAATTATTTTGTTGTCTTTTTGTCAATCATTTTGGCTCTATCTTGGGTCTCTGGGTTATCCAGCCTTTGGATCCTAGCCCTCTAGAAAGTGTCAGATGAGTTCCCTCTGTGGCATGGGTTACTTTCTAATTCCAGGGATGGCTTAACTTGAACTTTTTTCAAGAGTATTTTCATTTCTTTTTTTTCCTCTATGAACTTTTTAGCTTCTTTATTTTTTTATTAATTTTTTTATTAACTTGAGTATTTCTTATTTACATTTCAAGTGTTATTCCCTTCCCCGGTTTCCGGGCCAACATCCCCCTAACCCAAATATCCAGCTGTGAAATTCTTTATTCTTCCTTATAATTTATAGTTTTAATTGTGTCAGGAGTATCTGATACTGTGGCTATCAATGAAAACTTCCATCCCCTCCATCCCTCCCCTCCTCTCTCATATTCCTTTTGGCTATCCTTTCTTCCATAATTCTACTGAGAAAAAGGCTATGCCCTGGGCTGGACCCCTCCTGATGCTTCTTAGCCCTGGATCCTCAGGTCATCACGATTCTCCTTAGGACCATTATTAACTCTGAACTTCTTAATTTCTCCTATCCAAGTGAGGTTTTATTCGCTCAACTGAAAACAGGAGCAGAATGGTTCAAAACTCAGAAATTTCATACATCTAAGACTCTTGATTCCATACCACAAGAGCATGCATGATTCTCACTGTCTGGTCAGTTCTTTCATTGGCCCCTAATTGATTCCCCTTCCTATCATACAAGGCTGTTCTTCTGGGTGCCTGTACCCAGTTCCTGCCTTTCAGTGTCATCAGATGATCCTGACTCCTCTTTAGAGGAGACAAAATTAAGGTCATTTGTATATGTGAAAGAAAGCCCTTAACTACTACTCACCATGTCTTAGGAAAACATAGTTCCTCCTCCTACCTAAGGCCTCTCCTTAGGCTTCACTTTCTACCTTCTGTCTCCTGGGCTTGTTCATCAGCAAGATTTCACATCTCTTTTATGTGATAAGATTCTTCCAGTTCACTGGCTATCTTTCAACAGTTGAGAAACATTGGCAAATCTCTTAGCCACAGATTTACCACAGTCCTGCATGATCATGCAGGTACAAGCCCACCTTTATCAGTTTTATAAACATTTAGTTGATTTCTTTATATTCCACTGACCCCTTCTCCTCAACTTATCTGATTCCCACTCAGAATTTTTCTTGTAAAACCCAATGCAACAGAATTAAAGGGACAAAGCCAAAGCAAAATAGCAAAACAGGAAGAATTTGCTCTGTCTTAACAGAGTAGGGTCTATCAGCTTTCTTTCTAAAGCATCCTTTGCAGAAACAGATACAGACAAATAACCGGTGCATTAAAAACTTCTGCACATGCTAAATGTGCTAAGTTTGTCCTTCCATTCTAATTAGAAGAAGTGTTTTCCATTAACCAATGTGGGCTGTGAGCATCAGTTTTAGGTTGCCCTATTATTTTTAAGTATCGTTTAAAATCACATATATTCATTTTTAATTTGAAGAACGCATTTTCCCATCTTTTATAAAACTGAACTCTGTCAGTGCAGTAATCCACTTCCAATTCTCCCTCTGCTACCTAATGAATAGCTGTTTCTTAATCACAGAATCCTTTTATTCCCATCATCTTTTCAGATTTACAAAAAGAATAATTATGATAGAAATCTTAAAAATACAGGCATTTATGTTTAAATGGCACCACTAACCTCTACCAGCTAGGTGACTTCGTTTCTTTTACAAGCTCAGAGACTTGCAAAACACAACGGAATCAGGTGGGTTATCTGTGGAAGCAGAAAACAGAGGAACCCCCAAGGCAGAAGGAAATAGGGTGAGCATTTGTGTTGGACACTCCTGGAATGAAGATTCCAAGGCTCTAATAGCAGAAATTTTTGTTTTGTGAGCCTGGAGCACATCCAGGAATCTACATTTCCACAGATGTGATGTTTTCTCATACTGATGATCCCCACCCCCCTGTCACCTCAGACTCAATGCCTCAGAAAACAGAACAGTCAGTCTCTCTCATTTTTCCACTTTCCTGCTCTGTGTGTGTGTTGATGGTGTATGGAACAGTACAGAAAAATGCTTTCATATTTCTGCAGCAACTAAATTTACTTTCCTTGAGATCTAAGAGGGAATAACACACCATTGAATTTAGTTTGTGACTGATTCCTAATGAGCATTTGAAGAATTTCCCTCTGGAGACCGTAGTGTCTCTGGAGAATGTGTTTGAACTTGAAGGGACATGTCTGTAACAAAAAATAATATATATTCTCTCTCTCTCTCTCTCTCTCACTCTTTCTCTCTCTCTCTCTCTCTCTCCCTCTCTCTCTCTCTCTCTCTCTCTCTCTCTCCCTCTCTCATCCTTCTCACCTCCTAAGATCTACAGGGCAAATCTTAACCACCACTTACTACCTCCTTTTCCTACTTAAAAAGCAAGCAGGTCTTGTGCTGTCAGAGTCTCCAGGAGTTCATACACACATCAGTCCTGTTGGGTCTGGAGGACACTGTTGCCTTGGAGTCATCCACCACTTCTCACGCTTACAATCTTTCTGCCTCCTTGCCTACACAACTGAGCCTTGAGAGGGAAGCTTTGATGAAGACATGCCATTGAGGGCTCAATGCTCCAAAGTCTCTCACTCTCTGACCTGAGGATTGACCTGAAGTGGAGCTCGGTGTTAATCACCATCTACTGCAAGGACAAGCTTCTCTGATGAAGGATGCAGGTACCGGGTATCGATCTCTCCTGAGAGACACAGCTAGAATACAGCAAATACAGAGGCGAATGCCAGCAGCAAACCACTGAACTGAGAATGGGACCCCCGTTGAAGGAATCAGAGAAAGGACTGGAAGAGCTTGAAGGGGCTTGAGACCCCTTATGAACAACAATGCCAACCAACCAGAGCTTCCAGGGACTAAGCCACTACCTAAAGACTGTACATGGACTGACCCTGGACTCTGACCTCATAGGTAGCAATGAATATCCTAGTAAGAGCACCAGTGGAAGGGGAAGCCCTTGGTCCTGCTAAGACTGAACCCCCAGTGAATGTGATTGTTGTGGGGAGGGCAGTAATGGGGGGAGGATGGGGAGGGGAACACCCATAAAGAAGGGGAGGGGGAGGGGTTAGGGGGATGTTGGCCTGGAAACCGGGAAGGGGAATAACAATCAAAATGTAAATAAGAAATACTCAAGTTAATAAAGATGGGAAAAACAACAACAACAACCACAACCACAACCACAACAACAACAACAAAAAGACACTCTTCAGCAGAGTGTCAGTAGGTACATTAACCCTGGACTTCCTGACAGGCAGCCAGCCCCTGGAGTGGTTAGCTAACCCATGAGAGAATCCCTGTGTTTTGCTGCTGTTGTTCTGTGTGCATTTGGGTTGTTTCTTTTGATGCACTTGTTTGTTTGTTTGTTTGTTTGTTTGTTTGGGTGTTTGTTTCTTTGTTTTTAGTTTTGTGGTTCTTTTTAGAGGAAGAAAGAACATGAAGTTGGGTGGGTAGGGTCATGGGAGGATCTAGGAGGAGTTGGGAGAGGGAGAATATCAACGTACAGTGTATGTAAAAAGACACTTTAAGAATTTAAAAAGTCACTGAAAAGGCCCAAGTGATAATTTTGCCTTCCACGGCTGCCTAAAACTGACAGAATCCTCAAGAGAAATCACCATTTAGCTCTAGATCCCACACCGTACAGTGAGGTGACTCTATCCTTACAGTGTTAGGCCTAGGGTATCAGCAGCCCTTCTCTACACAGAGTGGAGGAGCTTAGGCCTGTTAGGGCAGATGGGCTAAAGGGTTAAATGTACCTGCTGGTAAAGTCTAGGATGGAAAGAGAATCAGACAAGGATTCGGTGTGAATTTTACCTGAGCCTATAGACTTGAGATAGATAATAGATCAGAAAAATGCAGGAGTCAAAGTTCAACAAAGACTAACAAACCAGTGGTACTACAGAGAAGTTCAAAGTCACCACAGTAATAAATACCAGATCCTTGAACTAAATTCAAAGTGTGAATTCAGGTTCTGAATAACAAGAGAGATTAAAGCCAAAGAAGATGAGAAGCAGGACTCCTGCTCCCAGGGAAGGACACACACATGCTATGTCTAGAGCTGAAAGCTGAGAGACCAAGGTGTCCCTTAAAGAGGAGCAAGGAGGAGCCTTGGAGGGACACTGAATACCTCTACCTTCGTCAGCTGAGTCAGGGACCAGTCTCCAGAATATATCTGGGCCGCTGGCGAGCTTCTCATGGTCCTTGATTAGCCAGTTCACCAACTGAGAACTAGTAGTACATAGAGTTCAGGTGCTTAAGGAGGTGTGTAGGGCAGAGATCAAACAGGTACATTGACATTAGAATCTAAATGAGTATTGTCTCCTGTTGAATTATTTAGGCCACACATCCAATCCTCTCCTCTTGTGCTTACTGATGAGGATAGGAATGACTTGGCAGCATGTAAAGACAGGAATGTAACACAACATGGCTGCATGCAACTGTCAAAGCTATTTCTGTCCTCCAAAAGAAGAGACATAGTCCCCTCTGGATTTACATTCATCTTGGCCTTCAATATTAGTATCTGATCATTTCTGAAGAGCCCAGTAGCAGATGACAATAGCCAATCTTCCCTAGTTCCAACCTTGTGGGAAAAAAAAAGTTGAGTAATTTATGAATCCAGAAGTTGGGCTCTGTGAACCACATGCCATTACACCAGGCTGATGCCTTCTCTCTAGCTAATGATCCTATCTGAGTATGTTTAGCGAACACCAACTACTGTTGTTTTGACAGAAGGTTTAACACCATCTTCTTAAGATGGTAATTTGGTCAGACAGTTCAAGTCCAGGACAGAGGACCGCCCCCTCTGATGTAAATCTATTGTATAAAACATTGAGCCAGGCATGGTAGTGAGAAAAATATCAAGACAGCCCACTGTCCCTGCCTTCAGCAGGCTTCTGGATGAGTTAATCATAAGCAATTCTTCTAACTTCTCCTTATTAAGCATGAACTCGGGGCCGAAAAGGGTGAACAGATCATGTATTTTCCATCTTGGAAAAGTAATGCAACACCGTGGAGGAACGAGATCTATGTAGGCAGAGTAATAAAGTAAACTATTTCAACTACAATGAGACTAATAGCCTCTTGCAAGACAAGAGGTCTTTAGGTGCCATAAATTTCAGGACATGAATGTTGGCGTAAGAGAGTTGAAAAGTACTCATAATAAATCAATACACTTTCTAAGGTGGCTGCCACCTTGGTGAGGCGGATTTGAAATCAGCATCCTACACGGTAATGACACATTAAACAGACTGAATTCTAGATGGGAAAATGTGTTCATATTCTCCATTACATAGTTCTCCTCAGATATGTTATTTAAACTTCAAAATTACAGCTAAAAATTCTGCAAGCTGCCTTTGCTCAACATTTACAGCATCAATGACCAACATGGGAACTGTCAGATTATTTAAGTTCAATTTTTTTGTGTATCCATTTCGGTGCTGCAGAAGTATGGCATGCTACTGCTGCCTTTCTCTTTCAAGAGGCACGGAATTCCACCAGGACTGTTCATTTGCTGGGAAGACTATAAACAAGACAAATGAAATCCAAATGGGGACTCTTTACTTCAGGATACATCACTCTACTTTGACCAAGTGTTAGGGAAAAAATTGGTGTCTGGTAAGATACGCTGCAGAAGTTCCAAAGTCTCACCTGTGTAGGACCACTCAGTCTTAGTAAATGAAATATCAATGTATTCATTCTGTCCTCCGTGCCATTTGGTAAATACCTAGCACTCAAAAGAGCCAACCCTAGGTGTTGTTAGGATTCTGGATATGAACAAAGGAAAATTTTCTTTCTAAAAGTATGGAGCCTATTGACTGTGTAAGCATTTTTAATGGCAGGGAGACGGGGAAAATGCACTGGAAGAAACATGCCAAGGATTAGAGCACCAGAAGAAAAAAAAGGTGCTTTTACAGGCCAGGATGGATTAAAAAAAATTTTCATACCAGGTTTGGTTTTAGTTTGAGATCAGAAGGGACCAGAGAAAGGGCAGGGGCCACTGCAGAGGAGAACAGCAGGAACAAAGGTTCTCAGGGCAGGGCGGATATGAGGAACTCGTGAAGAATGCAGAGAAGAATCAGGCCAACTGCAAAAAAGCATGTTGGGGGAAAGTAGTCTCTGAGTACAGAGAGCCTTGACTGGGGGCTAACAAATTACTATTAGCCACAAAGCCCAGAGGATACATACATAAACAACATAATACACACAGCACAAACATGCTAATTCCGAGCACCCACATGGCAGCTCACAACCATCTGTAATTCCAGTTCCAGAGAATCCAACACTCTCTTCTGGACTCCGTGAGCACTGAATGTGCATGTGCATACATACATTCAGGCAACCCCCACATGACACATACACACACACACACACACACACACACACACACACACACACACACACACGCTCACGCAGACAAACATGCACGCTTGCATGCACGCACAAATATGCAAATATAAAATAAAAAATTATAATTTTTAACTAAAAGATAAACATACTGTAGTAGCTAAGTTTGAAGCATGAAACTATGATTCATCTTTTAATGACTGAGGGCATTAGGTGTATTTTAATGTAGTTTAAAAGTGCCTGAATCAAATGTAACTAAAAGCAAATTCTTTTTTATCTTTTTATGAGTCTCTCTCTTTCTCTCTGTCTGTATGCCTATGTCTCTGCCTCTTTCTGTCTGTCTTCCCTATGCCCTCTCTCTCTGCATCACTTCTACAAGTAAATTCTATGCACAGAGTCAGCCTTGATATACAATGGAAAATAGTAATTTAAGCTGTGACTTAAAACTAAGGGAGGAGAACTGGAAGCTTAGAAACTCCTACACTGCATAGAGTTTGATTTCGTGGGTCAATGGTATTAAAAGTACTGCCTCAGTATATTAGAAAATAGAAAAGATTAATTTGTCAAGCAAAGCACTCAATCTACACGTGAACATGGAAACGCTTCTCTTGGCCAGCAGGTGGCGCTTGTCACTCAGTGTAGGAAGCAGGTAGGTAAACATGGGAGAAAGAAGCCTACACTGGAATTCCTCATATGTATGTTCAGAAGAAAGATTGTAAAAGATTGCTCCAGTCACACAATTTATAACCAGGGTTTTGGCTGGTTGACACAGAGTATCAATTACACAATTTCTTTATTCTAGAAAAATGTACCACTGTGGGTGACAGAACTGGAGGTAGCCTTTCTTTTCAGCTTACTGAACTTAGGGGTTTCTTCTACCAAATATGATTTGTCACATACTACTGTGCTGCTCTACAAATGTTTGAGCGGCCTTTTCTTCTGCACTGTTCTTTCCCTGTGATCAAAACTGGTGCAAGAATTAGACAGAAAAATGCTAATGTCACCATTTAAAGAGGCATGATTCGATTAATCATTTGCCTCTCTCCCTTTGATATAATGAACGTAAGTAGCTGAAAGGTTGTATGAAGTATGCATAACCACGTAGATATGCAACTTCAGAATGAGATATGCCTTCTACACTAGAGGACAAGGCATGCCTGCCATTAGGATGCCTCTTCTACAAAGACAGTGGGGTATTCCCACATGGGTCTTAGAGGTAAGAGACTGTCAGGCTACACACAGGTAGGCTGTGAACATGGCTGGGGGAAAAAGATGCTGGATTCTGTGAGGAGCTTATGTATTAACATTCTACTGTCCTGGTTGTGGGTAATATAAAACCTAGCACCACAGAACTTGAGACGCAACACGATCCTGGAAGTGTGGATCTGGTGTGGTGCTTAGGGTTGACTGTCAACTTGACAGGCTTGGGAATCAGTAGGAGACAAGCCTCTAGTGACAGATTGTTTAGATAAAGTGAGCCTCTGGCTTGGATAATTTGAGCTTGATCTAACCTGAAAAATTAATTCCTGAGGTCTGGCTTTCTCCAAGAAGGTACTTTACCAGTTGCCAAGGGAGGGAAGCAATGAATAGTCCTAGCCGGATGCAACCCCTATGAACCATGACAATGACCACCATGGCAAGATATCCCTAGGTGTGCGATAAGTAGCTTGCCCATGTTGGTGTTAACAAACATCGGTCCAGTTGTACTTAAGGCCCACTCAACAGGAAGGAAACCATGCCCCAGGACTGGAAACCTAGGCAGCTGAGCATGACTAGTGAGGTCATCCTCCTTAGTAGAGAATCTATTCTACAGTTTTCCAGACCAGGGTACTTCCTTACTCCATTCTAAATCTTATCCTTGAACCCACAGACAAGTGTAGCTATCAGCCCTCATCAAAGAAGCCTCTCGTTGGAGAGCAAGGGGAGATCTTCATAGAAAGCCACAACTGGACACAATGCAAAGATCAATGGAGGGTGGGGAGCCTTGACTCCACTGGTATGATGGGCTCTATCCTTGAACTTTGAGCCAAAATACACGTTTCTTCCTTAAATTGCTTTTGGTAATGGCATTTTAGCACAGCAACAGAGAATTAACTAAGATACCTAGTTTCCCCTCTTCACCTCCCAGATCAGTTTGCCAGCTGCCGTTGATGCTGGCAAACAGAGGTTAAGGACTAGATGTGCAGAGTAAGATGTGGCTACATTTGTCACCCAGGTCTGCTCAGTGGGTAAGTGATCACTACCAGTGAGAGGCTAGAGGGAAGAGCAAGGGGACGGACAAGCATAATTACACAGTTTATACTTTTGGACAGCCTGGCTTTGAGAGGATAGACAAATGAGTGCCAGCCGAGAAATATGCTGAGTCATGGTAGTAAATTAGCCAATTCTGATTTTACAGCAGCATTCAGCCTGCACCGGAATGCAGTTTATTTTGATGCCCAGTGGAACCAATGCTGCTTCTCTTGACATTCCCATTCCCATATCTGTCAAATGTCCTTACGTGAAAGACATTTTAAAGGTACCAAGAAGACAATGTCATACTGTCTGCTGCATGGCTTTCAGGCTCGCTTGGGCACTGGGTAGATATTCCAAACAAGAGTTATTGAACACCCACATTATTTTCGTGGGCACTTTTTATAAAAGAAGAATTGAGACGATCTTTTAAAATTCTCCTATTCAGTAATTACCATATTTTATAAAGGATTTTCCCCTTTTTGAAAAGTTAACTATACTATACAAAGACTGGGTTAGCTTTTTAAAATATCTAAGTACCCCCTGAGGGTCGAGAGTACTGCTCTTTGCCAAGTCCTTATTTATGCTGTTCTTGCCTTGAATGTTCTCTCCGATTCCTTCAATTTACTCTAACTAGACTTCAAGATAGAAGTTCAAGGCTACTTCCCCTATAACATATATTTACACTAAATCACCCTTCAGAGTCTCCTTAGAATAAATTTCCACACCATGTCAAGTGTGATCAGGTATTACCGAACTATTGTCTTACTGAGGTTGGTAATTTGCAAATCATCATTAGATTTGATCTGCAAAGAGACTGATTTTTACCCGAGGATGTGATATATTTACTATTTCAACAGCCTGTTGAGTGTCCAGGACCTACCAGGCACTGATGTAGGTAATACCAAAGTAATGGTAGGCAAAACTGAGAGTTTCCCTACCACCAGGAACCTTACAGTCTACTACTCCAGTTACTATGAACTTCCAACATGGTCTAATCTGGGGTGTACCAAAAGGTAAGCATTTAAATGTCAATGGCCACTTAAATTCAACCAGCTGCCTGGGGTTGGGTCACTGACAAGTACTGAATACTTGAAAGTATGTTAAGATTCTAGGAATGTTTACCCATGTAGATTTTTATGGAAACTTTCTTTTCTATAAAGGAAGACAGTGAGGATTCTTATATCCTTTGAACAAGATTTCTACATAAGTGGGGCTAAATTGTTGTTAGAATTGGAATGAGCTAAATCTATAATCTTGACTTAAATTATTGTGGGGAGGGGAATCTACTGAGAAAGAGAACGAGCAGAATGAATGGCTCCCATCTGTTGACTTCATTAGCTGCCATTCAAATCTCCACTTAATAATGAATTACACAGTCCAACTTTAAACAAACAATAAGCTACTCAAGGCTTTGTGAATGACACTATCAATATTCAATGGTCAACAATGACCTGTAAGGAAGGAAAACAATATATTCAGAGATGGTCAAAAGATAAAATCAATTCCAATGTGTTGACTGTCTCCCCAGAGCTTCAAGAAATGGAAGTCATATTAAGAAATGACTTTTATAGCTGAGATATTTCCAGATAGAAACTTCTGAATTTAGCTATTTGCCTGTTAGTTAAGATAATCGCAGGCTCTCATGCCTTTGTTTCTGGTTTCTTTTAGCACATGCCAGACTAGCTTTATAAACTAAGTAGAGAGGTGAGATGTATTTTAGCAGTAGAGAATGCTTGGGGGATGCATTTCCCAAATAGTCATTAGTATCATTCCAAGATTGACCCTGACGCTAGGCTAAAAGGGGAGAGCCACCCCTGTGACCACTTCAGCACAGCAGCAGATCCCTAGCAAAGTGGGAAGGTAAGAAGAGAATATGCTTACATTATAATAAACCAAAATGGATGCAATATTTGATTGACTTTTACCCCATCACCAGATTGTCTACTCTAATGAGTCTTTCCTTTTTTGTTTTCTGGCATCTGCAGACAAGTCAATAATTCTGCATATTTACTGTTGATCTGCTCAAATGCTACTTGAGTAAACAAACTATATAAAGTTGTAAATGTTGAATTTGGGAGCTGAATCTATAAACAGGGACATAACTCTTGGATCAGAGAGTAAGGGCTGAGGACATAGCTCAGTGGGTAAAGACCATTTGACATGGATATAAAGACTGAGTTGCATCCCCAGAGCCCACATAGACCATGTGCAGTGGCACACATCTACAATCCTGATGCTCCTATAGAAATAAGAACAGAGATCTGGGATCTCTAGAGACTCACATGCAAATGCAGCTTTGAACAACAGAGAGACATTGCCTCAAACAAGATGGAAGGCAAAGACTGATGGACACCCAAAGTTGTCCTATGACCTCTTGCACGCATGTGCACGCACACATGTGCATTCAACCAAATAAGTCAAAGTGAAAATGAAGATTAAAAATATACCTCAGATATGGAAGGGGAAAGGAAAGGAGAGCAGTAAAAGTTAAAGGAACAAGTAAGAGAAGATTGAAAATAATTAAATTATACATATGTATTATAGAAATGTCCTGAGGAATTCCGTTACTTTGGACAGTTAATATATGCTAATAAAAATGAAGATGACATATTCATTTTGGGATTCTGTTACTTTATTGTAATCGTTAATTATTTCTAGGAAATTTAAAAAATATTTTATAACCCCAAACTATTCTTTTTTTTAATACTTTGGTCCTTTTTATTTTTTTATTGGATTTTTTTTTTTTTTACATTTCAAATGTTATCCCCTTTCCCAGTTTCCCATCCATAAACCCCCTATCCTATCTCCCTTCCTCCTCTTCTATGAGGGTGTTCCCCCACCTATCCATCCACCCCTTCCTGCCTCCCTGCCCTGACACTCCCTTCTTACACTGGGGGGTGGGGTGTTCAACCTTGGCAGTACCAAGGGCTTCTCCTCCCATTGGTTCCCAACAAGGCCATCCTCTGCTTCATACACAGTTGGAGCCAGGGGTCGGTCCATGTGAACTCTTTGGATGGTGGTTTAGTGCCTGGGATTAACATATTAAAGTAAATCACTTTTGTACCAAACAGCAATGAACAAGCAGAATTTTAATTTAGGTGAGGTATGGGTAGGGGATGTGGGAATGAGGGACTAAGAGGAGAGGAGGGAGGGGAAGCTCAGATCAGGATGTAAAGTAAATAAATAATAAAATTAAAAAAGAAACAAATGAGTCAAATGTGCTGGAAAGATGGCCAATAGCAGAGCACTTGCCTAGAAACAATAAGACCCTGGGTTCAGGCCCCAGAAATGAGAAAAAGGAAAGAGGAAGAAGAGAAGAGAAGAGAAGAGAAGAGAAGAGAAGAGAAGAGAAGAGAAGAGAAGAGAAGAGAAGAGAAGAGAAGAGAAGAGAAGAGAAGTGACGCTAGGCCCAGAGGCTTTTAAAAACATCTCATTCGACCGACTTACAGATGGCAAATAGACAAAGAAGAAGACACCCCTTCTATTTCTTTATCAATAGAGAAAAGGAAAAGAACCAGACCAACCTCCCTCTGGACTCGTAGGACTGTAGACCGACAGCTTCCTACGAAGCTAAACAAGCCCACATCACACAATTCAGCCATCACACTTCTCAGTGTGGACCTAGAGAAGACAAAAACTTACCTGCCCAAGGTGTGCTATCATTGGAAATCCTGAACAATCTAAAGCTTAAAACTTTCTCAGTGCCACAGTACTAAAACTTGTTTCTTGGGCTCGAAAATATGACATCTGAAACACTTCTGGTCCCAGTATTTCAAACAAGAGGCGGTCCATCTGTAATCGCTTTACTCACAACTGCTATAACAGACTACATGTGTACAGCCCCTCAATTCATGAGGAAACAGATGTGGTGACTCACATCTGTAATCCGTGCAGTTGGGAAATGGAGGTGGGAAAATTGTGAGTTTGAAGCTGGCCAAGGCTCTGTCGTAATAAAACTCATCTCAAAACTTTTATAAACAACAACAACAAAAAAAATGAAGTTTACAGAATTTTTCTGTATGTCACATTTCTTACACTAAAATTGTTACAACTCCCTGTTCATCCATAGTAATGCTTATTCTTATTGAGTTCTTGTAACAATGAAATGTACCTTTGACTTTCTGTAGTAATAGGCCAGAGTTGTCTACAAAACACTCTTTACCCAAAAATGTCCATTTCTAGGGAAGAAGCCTGGTAGTGTAGAGATTAGGGGAGGGAGGTAGCCTAATCTTTGTAGTCATGGAAACCTAGTTCCCTGCCTTGAATACCTGACCCTAAACAAGCAGAAAGAGATGCCTTGTCTGCGCACATAGTCTGTGTGCAGATAGATGGCCTTAAAAAGTACATGTGCAGATATTTTTATAGAACCACCTTCCACCTTACCATAATTCTCAGGTGCAGCATTAAAAGAAAAGGACAAAATGGAAATTGAAAAGAAGCTGTATATTTTACTGGAGAAAACCACATTGGTCGATTTGCATGTAAGGGCCAGCAGCTTGAGAGCAATCGCTCAATTTGAAAAGATGAGTGGCTGCTCACCTGTGGCTGTGTATCCACCAGCCTGTCCCGATATCTCTGGACTGATTCTTGAAGTTGCTTCTCTCTCTCATCTTTTGCTGGTGGTCTTCTGTTCATGGTGCCCAATGGGATAGAAGGCAGGCATTCTACCTGGTTACAGCTTCATAATCAACAAGTAACAAATTATCATCCGAAGGCAGTGGTAAGGTATTTACTGAGTAGAAAAGACAATTTACTTCCTGAAAGTGTTAGAGTTTCTGTTATACACCCAAAAATTTGACTATAAAGTAGGATTGTATTACTTTGGGGCAGTATTTAATCTTAAATGTCCACTTGGTATGGGAAGGAGCTATAAAGAAAAGGAAGGGGCCAGGGTGTGAGAACGCAAATTATTTTGTGAATGGTCCACTTATCCTATAGTATCATAAATCAAATCTTTAAAAACAATTTGTTTTGGATTGTCACAATATGGACAAACTTTTCGCCACATCCAAATTCTGGTGTAGAAATCTACGTAACACTCTAAGAGTTTACAAACAATTCTGCCTCTGAGACACACGGCTCCCTAGTTTGCAATCGCTGAGAGAGCAATGGTTATCCTGTCATGTAGTTTTCAGAGACAGCCTTGGGGTTATGAAGGCTTGCACATAGCTGTCGCCAGATAGATCTGAGCGACTCGGACTGGTACATCTTTCCCAAATGAACTGCTGTCCTCAGTGGTCCAGTACTATACAATCATCCTGTCTCCCAGCCTTGTGGACTTAACGACCATGAATGACTCTTGTCATAGTTCCAGAAAATAAGCAATCCTTTATTTTAGAAGGCTTGAAGCCATTTTGCTTTAAGTTTTTTAATGTTTATAGCTACGTCATGGGGAGCTGAATCAGACAAATTGTTTTTTTATTTGTTTTTTATTAGATATATTTTTTTACTTACATTTCAAATGGTATTTCCTTTCCCAGTTTCCTGTCCATAAGTCCCCATCCCCACCCCCTCCCCCATATGGGTGTTCCCCCCATCTAACCCCCTTACAGCACCCCCCTGACATTCCCCTGCAACTTTGGCAGGACCAAGGGCTTCCCCTTCCACTGGTGCCCCAACAAGGCTATTCTCTGCTACATATGCAGTTGGAGCCCTGGGTCAGTCCATGTGTAGTCTTTCAGTAGTGGTTTAGTCCCTCGAAGCTCTGGTTGGTTGGCATTGTTATTCTTGGTTTTAGATTTAAAAGGTGAAATATTTTGTTTAGTTTGTGTTGGTTTCAAAACTTGATGCAAAAAGAAAAAGGGATTGAACTATGTCTGAGTATAGCATTGAATCCAGGCATGGCTGGGTGAGCAGTGTGACTATGAATGTCAATTCTTTGGGTCTCTTCTAGGTTAAGATGTTTTCTATTATGAATAGGTGGAATGAGGAGGAGTTGCATCCAGTCACTGAAAGAGGAGGTGGAGGGAGTTAGAAAATGTATGGGTGTTGAGCGCAGAGAGGGAGGAGACTGGGAATGGGGAGGGTCTCTCCACACTGGAAACAGGGAAGGAAATACAGGGCAGAAGGAAAGGACCCGCTCTGTTTTTCAGCGCTGTGAGCATGCATTTTTCCTGACCTCTGCCAGCAGAGAGAGTGAGGAACTACCACCAAAGTCAAGCACTGCTGGGAAAAAACACTTCATCTTGCCTTCGTGTGGTGTTTGCTGTTATTGTTATTTTCAAAGAAAGGTGCTGCATAAACAAATCCCAAGGAAGAGTACACAAGGCTGCAGAAACTGCCACCAACTACATGAATTTGACATTCACAGAGCAATGCTTACACAGCACTGTTTTGTCTGAGTAAAGAACCTCACGGCCACATCCAGTTTTTATTCAGAGCACAGGAACGGAGTTCTTTATTAAACTGAAGCGCATTCAACTGCCTACTTCAAAGATTTCTGGACACAAATTTTAATATGCAGTATGACCTCTATGTATTTTGCATCCTTTCCGAAATGAAGGCGGTTTTGCTTCAGCTAGATACCAGGCATACCCTGCTGGTGATCCCTGCATTCAATACAGATGAATGCATATCATGAATATAATGGGAGCATGCTGATAGTTATTTCTCAGGGACTGTGACAAAAATGTCGTTTCCCTCTGTGCTCAAACCGGAAAACAAGCCTTCAGTAGTCTCAACAAAACTGGCTCTATCTTATCTTGCCCACGCTACTGGCGGTGAACACTACTATGGGTGTGATGGTTTTCATCACTGAATGCATGTAAAGTGGAACTGAGTTCCAGAGGATGTCATAAGATGTTTTGTGTCAGACCCTCTGCCTTAAGTTCAGCTTGCAGGGGGAATCCCCAGCAGGTCACTAAAGCCTTCTGAATATCTGTGCTTTCTCCTCTTAAAAATCAAATGAGTCCACGGGACTTTTGTAAAGATGGAGGGGTAAGCTTCCATGTTGACGAAAGTGGTTATTTCTGTCTCAAGTTCTGTTAACGTAGACCATGTTCTTTCGAATGCCCACTAGCACTGACCTTGGTGACAACTAGGAAGCAACATTGGACCACCAACTGTGGGCCCTGTAAGTATAGATAATACCTTGTCTAATCTCAAGACTCTGTTCTTTGACTCACAGAACATGCCCTAACACACAACTACATTATTTTTGTTTATGAGTTTATTTGATTTGATTCTATCTGAACTTCACAGCGCATAGGTCTCGTGGCACAGTTCACGGCCCACTCTTCATGAAAGCAGGCCCATCTGTGATGCTGAATCAGAGGACCGAGTGAGGTCACAGGACTAATTCCCAGGCTTCCCCCAGGAGTCACCATACCCACACAACAGACCACGAGTGCCCTAAGCAAGAAGCGTCAGCTCCCAATTAGATGCTATTACATCTTGCTAAGCCTCCTGCTGCTGTCCTATAAATATTTTATTATAATCTTCTCAATAGAGATGAAATACAGATGGTCCGTATTATGTCATTGTGTTTAAAGGTGCAGGGACTTTGGGGAGCTAGAAATAGAAGCACTTTCTGGTATATATAGTTTCAAAGACCATCAATTTTCTGTCAACACAACTAAATCTGTCTTGCCTCCCCTTGCAAGTGGAATTATCTGGATGTACAAAAGGGACAAAGTTAATGTAGTCTTGAGGATGATTCTGCAATGCTCTGTGAGGTGTCACTAGTTGCTAAGGGAAGAGGGCAAGGGCATGATAGTTCAGGGTCATTGGACAATTCGAATTAAAGAGAGCTGTGAAAGCCGGCTTCCTGGGCCTGTGTGATTTGTTTTCAGAGCTGGGTAAAAATATTAAAGAATTATTATCCTCCAGATTAGTAATAGAGATCCATTTACTCTTCAGCTCTAAGGACATAGAGGAGATTGTACAGAGAAGGCAATGCTGGGGTGGGGGTGTCTCTAGTAAAAAGGAACACTAACTCTTTTCCCAAGAGAAACGATATTAGTCTAAAAGGGCTCGTGAGAATACCGACAGCCATCAATATTTAATCAGCCCTTTTTCCTGTTTAGTCTGAACTTTTTCCTCCAGCATATAAAGCAATGAAATCAATATATGACTTAAATAGAAAAAAAACACATAATCTTAACAGCTTATTGCTCTTGGATGTACGATCTCAAGGACCCTCCTGTAAGATCAAATTGCCTTGTGAGCACTCATCAGAAGGCAGAGTTCTGGAGGCCAAGGCTTTCGGCCAGGTTGAAGCCACACATACTTTAGGACTTGTGTTTTGTGATAGCAGATCTGTTTTAATCAATGGGAAATATACCAACAAAGAATATTCTCACAGATAGCAACACCTATAACTAACACCTTTGAGGTTTATAAGGTACATCTTAGAAATTTTAACTTGATAGAAAAGTTTTAGAAAACTAATCAAAAATGACCTGTTTTCCAGGTTGTTGGGATTATTGGCGCAGATCCATATGTCAGGAAATCCTTTTCCTTGGTAACTGGAAGAGGAAGGCAGGACTCTCCATTTGAGACAAAGATCTGACCATCAAGACAAAAGAGCAAAAGACATGAATCCACTTAAAAAGAAGTGTCAGTTCAGACACACCCAATGCAGCGACCCCTTCAGCACACACCCTTGCCTACGGACACATCTATTCCAGCCTTCCAGAGCTATGTGCAAAGCTCGCCAAGAAATGTGCAATCATCGTGCCATCCAGCTCCCTCCAGGTTGGTCGCTGTTACTTGTGAGAAAGGAACCTTGCTGGAGCACCCTCTCCCTCTTGACCCCCATGGTTTCCAGCCCATTTGAATCTACTCCACTTTTCATGCAGATCCACCTAACTGTCAGGAAAAGTGAAGGCAAGATTTATAAGTCATTCATGCACTGCCCTTCTCTGCCATTCTTCCCCTTGATCTTATCCCACAGCCTGCTCTGATGACCTCTGTGTGCTTCCCCTAAAAATTCCTCCTTGCCTTTAGGCCCAGGGCACACAGCTTTAGGCTAAATGTAAGTTTAATCCTGGATTTCCTCTTGACACAGAGGTAAACAGTTCCTGCACTCCTGAGGCGGAAGCAGTTTGCATGGCTGATAAGCCCCTGAAACACCCCCTACAGCCTGTGGATCTTGAGAAAATGACTTAATTTCTATGTCAGAACAATTGTCTGAAAAAAAATGATATTCCTGCTAGTATTTATAGAAACAGGATCTGACGACAAAATGGTTTTGCGGTATCAATGATGATAAAAGTCAACATCACTAAACACTTTCTTGATCACTTAGCAAAGTTCAGACTTATTAGATCACATATCCACATCCTTATACATACGTGTTTATGGTTATAAGCATCAGTCTCATTTTCTAAATAGGTAATTAATCCTCAAAGATATTCAGTGACTGATGGGAGCCCATATGGCTTTAGTTACTTGTCAAGCATCAAAAATTCACAGTAACTACTGGGCATTATCATTGCCTGGCAGGGTCTCGCATACTGTCATCCATGACCTGATTTAGACTTTCTGAACAAGTCATGTTTCATTTATTAAATCTCATTGCCACACATCAGTTCATGTGTTTACATCTCTCACCTGGGTCTTTGATTACAACAGGCTCTACCAGTATAGGTCTGACCTTTCAATACCAATTCAGTGTTTTAGTTCATTATCATCATGGCAGGAAGCATGGCAGCATGCAGGAAGATATCGTGCTGGAAGAATTCTATATCTGGATCTGAGGACAACCAGGAGGAGACTCTCATCTGCAGACAGCTAGGAGGAGGGTTATCCTTTCACACTGGGCAAAGTTTGAGCATAGGACTTCAAAGTCCACCTCCCCCCCACAATGACTCAATTCCTCCAACAAGGCTATAGCCTTGGTATAACCATGGTAACAAAACCACACCTCCTAATAGTGCCACTTCCCATTGGACAGGCATATTCAAACCACCACAGAAGTATTCAGAAACTCTCTTGAGAATGATTTGGCCCTGCATCAAATCATCCTTCATGGTGTTGCCTTACTGGGGGTTACATCTGACTCATTAATTCCCCCTGGAATGCTTGGGGAGGTGCTCTTCTGGTACTTGTCTGTTTTATTTACTGCATTGCAGGTGATAGAAAGTGTATTGTTCTTAATTCCAAGGCCTTTGGAGAGCAGCTTGAAGGTACGTCAAGTGCTTGGTGATTTGATGTCGCTGTCCTTCTACTGACAATTTCCCGATACCTCTGTGGTGGTTTGAATATGCCAATGACAAGTGTCACTATTAGGAGTTGTGATCTTGTTACAGTAGTGTAGCCTTGGAGGTATTGAGTCACTGTGGGGATGGCCTTGAGGTCCTATGCTCAAGCTCTGCCCAATATAGATGGATAACCCTTTTCTTGGCTGCTTGTGGAATTAAGTCTCCCCATGGTTGTCCTCAGATCAAGATGTAGAACTAATTTCTGGTTTCTGCCTGTGCCCAGACCTGAACTGGTTCCACAGTTCTCTGTACCCAAATCCCATGGGAGAGAGAGAATGACTCTCAGAAGTGCTGATAATCCTAAGAGCTCAGAGGAGACAACTATTTCTGCTCACATTCCTGGCCCAAGAGGAACCCAACTAGTACCCTCTGGGCACAGGGACCTACAAGCAGTCAGGGGCAGGACCCATGCAGTTTCTGCCTGCACGAAGACCTGAAAGTCAGGCACCAGGAGCACTGACACACCTGAGAGCAGAGATAACTCCAAGTCTTCTGCTCCAAGCAACCCCCAATTAGGCCTCAGGACACACAAACAGGATCCACCTAGTTTCTGCCAGCTCCAAGAGCTGAACCAGTCCGACAGCTCTCTATACCCAGACCAGGCTGAAAGAAAACAGGTCTACCGGAGTGGTGACACAGACTTACAGGAGGGTCAAGAGGCTGGTAGAGACAGCAAGACAAGCTAATACCAGAGACAACCTGATGGCGAGAGGCAAGCACAAGAAACTAAGCAACAGAAGCAAGATTACTCAGCAGCATCAGAGCCCAGCTCTCCCACCAACACAAGTACTGGATGTCCAAACACACTGAAAAAGCAAGACTTGGATTTAAAATCACATCTCATAATGATGATAGAGGACTTTAAGAAGGACATAAAAAGTCCCTTAAAGAAATACAGGATAACATAGGCAAATAAATAGAAGCCCTTATAAAGGAAACAAAAAGATCTCTTAAAGAATTACAGGAAGGCAGAGCTGAAACGCATCGTCTGGCAAGCAGAGAAGCCTGTTTTACAGATGATCGCACTCCTGCAGAAGATTCTGGACAGCATGCCTGTGCTAGACAGTGTGCTCAATGAGACCCTCTGGCTCACAGCCGCCCCCTTCATCACCCGTGAGGTCATGGCAGATCTGGCCTTGCCTATGGCAGATGAGAGGGAATTCTCTCTTTGACGCGGTGACCGCCTTCTCCTCTTTCCTTTCCTGAGTCCCCAGAAGGACCCAGAAACCTACACAGAACCTGAGGTCTTTAAATACAACCGGTTCTTGAACCCAGATGGGTCAGAAAAGAAAGATTTTTACAAAGATGGGAAACGGCTGAAGAATTACAACATGCCATGGGGCGCAGGGCACAACCAGTGCCTGGGGAAGAGCTATGCCATCAACATCATCAAACAGTTTGTGGTCCTGCTGCTGACTCATTTTGACCTGGAGCTGGTCAGTGAGGACACAGAGGTCCCGGAGTTTGACCTTAGCAGATATGGCTTTGGCCTGATGCAGCCGGAGGAAGATGTGCCCATCCGGTATCGTACCAGGCTGTGACCTGTGGAGCAGACACTACACTCATCTGGGGCCTCCTGACTTCCTGTTGTTCCTCCAGAATGCTGTGTCCAGAGGAGGGGACAGTGAGGACACCGAGAGCAGGAAAGGCTAATAAAAGCTCTGTGTCTCACTGTGGGAAAAAAAAAAGAATTACAGGAAAACACAGCCAAGCACGTGAAGGAATTGAAAAAAAAATCCAGGATTAAAAAATGGAAATAGAAACAATAAACAAATCACAAAGGGAAATAACCTTGGAGATAGAAAACCTAGGAAAAAGATCAAGAGCCATAGATGCAAGTATCACCAACAGAATATGAGAGATAGAAGAGAAAAACTCAGGGGCAGAAAATAACTCAGAAAGCATTGATACAACCATCAAAGAAAATGAAAACACAAAAAGCTCCTAACCCAAAACATGTAGGAAATTTTAGGACACTATGAGAACATCAAACCTAAGGATAAAAGAGAGTGAAGATTCACAACTTAAACCACCAGTGAATATCTTCAACAAAATTATAGAAGAAAACTTCCCTAACCTAAAGAAAGAGATGACAATAATCATATAAGAAGCTTACAGACCTCCAAATACATGGGACCAGAAAAGAAATTCCTCCCATCACATAATAGTCAAAAAACAAATGCACAAAACAAAGAAATAATATTAAAATCAGTAAGGGAAAAGGGTCAAGTAATATATAAAGGCACACCTATCAGAATTACACCAGACTTCCCAACAGAGACTATGAAAGCCAGAAGATCCTAGGCAGATGTCACACAGACCCTAAGAGAACACAAATGCCAGCATAGGCTACTATATCCAGCAAAACTATCAATTAACATAGATGGAAAAACCAAGATATTTCCTGACAAAACCAAAATTACACAGTATCTTTCCACAAATCCAGCCCTAGAAAGGATAATAGATAGAAAAGTCCTACACAAGGAGGGAAACTACACCCTAGATAAAGCAAGAGAGTATTCTCCTTGCAATAAACCCAACAGAAGAGAGACACACAAACATAATTCCACCTCTAACAACAAAAATAACAGGAAACAACAATCACTATTCCTTAATATCTCTTAACATCAATGGACTCAACTTGCCAATAAAAAGACATAGAATAACAGACTGGTACTTAAAGAGGACATGGCATTTTGCTGCATAAAGGAAACACACCTCAGTGACAAAAACAGACAGTACCTCAGTAAAAGGCTAGAAAACAATTTTCCAAGCAAATGTTCCCAAGAAACAAGCTAGAGTTCTAATAATTAATAAAATCAACGTTCAACCAAAAGTTATCAAAAAAGATAAGGAAGGAAAAATCCACCAACATGAACTCTCAATTATGAATAGCTATGCTCCAAATGCAAGGGAACCCACATTCATAAAAGAAACCTTGCTAAAGCTCAAAGCACACATTGCACCTCACACAATAATAGTGGGAGATTTCAACACTCTACTCTGATCAATGGACTGATCTTGGAAACAGAAACTAAACAGAGACATTCAGAAACTAATGGAAGTTATGAAACAAATGAATTAAACAAATATTTATAGAACATTTCACCCTAAAACAAAAGAATATAACTTTTTCTCGGCACCTCATGCTACCTTCTCCAAAACTGACCATATAATTTGTCACAAAACAGGCCCTAACAGATACAAGAAGAATGAAATAATCCCACGAATCCTATCAGATTACCGTGGACTAAGGCCGGTCTTCAATAATAAGAAAAATGACAGAAAGCCCACATACATATGGTAGGTGAACAATGCTCTGCTCAAAGAGAATTTGGTCAAGTAAGACATAAAAAAAGAAATCAAAGACTTTTTAGATTTTAATGGCAATGAAGGTACAACATACCCAAACTTATGTGACACAATGAGAGCAGTGCTAAGAGGAAAACTCATAGCTCTGAGTGCCACCAAAAAGAAACTGGAGAGAGCATAGAACAAAAAGAAGCAAATAAACCCAAGAGGAGTAGACAGTAGGAAATAATCAAACTCAGGGCTGATATCAACCATGTAGAAACAGAAAGAACTATATAAAGAATCAACAAAACCAGGAGCTCGTTCTTTGAGAAAATCAACAAGATAGATAAACCCTTAACCAGATAACCAGAGGTCACAGACAGTGTATCCAAATTGAGGAAATCAGAAATGAAATGGCAGACATAACAACAGAATCTGAGGAAATTTAAAAAAAATCATAATAAACTACTACAAAACCCTATGTTCAACAAAACTGGCAAACCTGGAGGAAATGGACAATTTTCTAGACAAATACCAGGTACCAAAGTTAATCAGGAACAGATAAACCATATAAACAACCCCATAACTCCTAAAGAAATAGAAGCAGTTGTTAAAAGTCTCCCAACCAAAAAGAGCCCAGGACCAGATGGGTTTAGGGCAGAATTCTATCAGACCTTCATAGAAGATCTTATACCAATACTGTTCAAACTATCCACAAAGTAGAAACAGACAGAGCACTACCAAATTCCATCTATGAAGCCACAATAATGCTTACACCTAAACCATACGAAGACCCTACAAAGAAAGAGAACTTCTGGCCAATTTCCTTTATGAATATCGACACAAAAATACTCAATAAAATTCTTGCAAATCAAATCCAAGAACACATCAAAACGATCATCCATAATGATAAAGTAGGCTTCATCCCAGGGATGCAGGGATGGTTCAATATATGGAAATCCATCAATGTAATCCACTACATAAACAAACTCAAGGAAAAAAAAATCCCATGATCATCTCATTGGATGCTGAGAAAGCATTTGACAAAATTTAACACCCCTTCATGTTAAAAGTCTTAGAAATATCAGTGTCCTCAGCTCTGAAGGAAAAAAAAAAGAAATATCAGCAATTCAAGGCTCCTATGTACACAGAGTAAAAGCAATATACAACAAAACAGCAGCCAACCTCAAACTAAATGGAGAGAAACTTGAAGCAATCCCACTAAAATCAGGGACTAGGCAAGGCTGCCCACTCTCTTCCTACCTATTCCACACAGTACTCAAAGTCCTAGCCAGAGCAATCCAACAACAAAGGGAGGTCAAAGGGATACAAACTAGAAAAAAAGAAGTCAAAATATCACTATTTGCAGATGATATGATAGTATACTTAAGTGACTCCAAAAGTTCCCCTAGAGAACTACTAACCCTGAAAAACGACTTCATTAAAATGGCTGGATATAAATTTAACTCAGACAACTCAGTAGCCTTTCTTTCCTCAAAGGATAAACAGACTGAGAAAGAAATTAGTGAAATGACACTCCTCACAATAGTCCAAAATCACATAAAATACCTCGGTGGGACTTTAACCAAGCAAGTGAATGACCTGCATGACAAGAAGAAAAAAATTGACAAAGATCTCAGAAGATGGAAAGACCTCCCATGCTCATGGATTGGCAGGAATAATATAGTAAAAATGGCCATTTTGCCAAAAGCAATCTGCAGATTCAATGCAATCTCCATCAAAATTCCAACTCAATTCTTCATAGAGTTAGAAAGAGGAATTTGCAAATTCTTTTGGAATAGCAAAAAACCCAGCATAGGGAAAACTATTCTCAACAATAAAAGAACTTCTGGGGGAATCACCATCCCTGACTCAAGCTGTATTACAGAGCAAGAGTGATTTTAAAAAAACTACAATTTTGGCACAGAGACAGTCAGGTGGATCATTGGAATTGAATTGAAGACCCAGAAATGAACCCACACACCTATCCTATGGTCACTTGATCTTTGAAAAAGGAGCTAAAAGTATCCAGGGGAAAAAAGATAGCATTTTTAGCAAATGGTCCTGTTTCAACTAGAGGTCAGCATATAGAATGCAAATTGATCCATTCTCATAGCCCTGTACAAAGCTTAAGTCCAAGTGGATCAAGTACCTCCACATCAAACCAGGTACAATCAAACTAATAGAAGAAAAATTGGAGACGAACCTCCAACACATGGGCACTGGGAAAAATTTCCTGAACAAAACACCAATGGCTTATGCTTTAAGATCAAGAACCGACAAATGGAATCTCATAAAACTGCAAAGCTTCTGTAAGGCAAAGGACACTGTCATTAGGACAAAATGACAACCAACAGATTGGGGAAGGATATTTACTAGTCTTACATCTGATAGAGGGCTAATATCCAATATATGCAAAGAACTCAAGAAGTTAAGGCTCCAGAGATTCAAATAATCCTATTAAAAATGGGGTACAGAGCTAAACAAAGAATTCACAGCTGAGGAATATCGAATGGCCAAGAAGCATCTAAGGAAATGTTCAACATCCTTAGATATCAGGGAAATGCAAATCAAAACAACCTTGAGATTCCACCTTATACCAGTCAGAATGGCTAAGATAAAAACTCAGGTGACAATAGATGCTGGTGAGGATGTGGAGAAAGAGTAACACTCCTCCATTGTTGGTGGGATTGCAAACTGGTACAACCATTCTGGAAATCAGTCTGGAGGTTCCTCAGATAATTGGACATAGTATTCCCTGAGGACCCAGCTATACCTCTCCTGGGCATATACCAAAAGATGCTCCAACATACAACAAAGACACATGCTCCACTATGTTCATAGCAGCCTTATTTATAATAACCAGAAGCTGGAAAGAACCCAGATGCCCTTCAACAGAGGAATGGATACAGAAAATGTGGTACATCTACACAATGGAATATTACTCAGCTATCAAAAACAATGACTTCATAAAATTCATAGGCAAATGGATGGAACTAGAAAATGTCGTCCTGAGTGAGGTAACCCAATCCGAAAAAAAATTCATGGTATGTACTCACTGATAAGTGGATATTAGCCCCAAACCTCCAATTACCCAAGATACAATCCACAGACCACATGAAGCTCAAGAATAAGGATGACCAAAGTGCAGATGCTTCACTCCTTCTGAAAAGGGGGAATAAAAATATTCATAGGAGGAGATATGGAGACAATGTGTGTAGCAGAGACTAAAGGTATGGCCATTAAGAGCCTGCCCCACCTGGGAATCCAGCCTATACATATATATGCCAAACCTTGACACTATTGATGAAGCCAAGAAGTGCAGACAGGATATAGCTGTCTCCTGAGAGGCTCAATCATAGCATGACAAACACAGAGACGAATGCTAGCAGCAAACCATTGAACCATTGAGAACAGAGTCCCTGTTGGAGGAGTTAGAGAAAGAATTGAAAGAACTGAAGGGGCTTGCAACTGGTAAGAACAACAATACCAACCAACCAGAGCTTCCAGGGACTAAACTCCTACCCAAAGAGTACATACACATGGATAGACCCTTGGCTCCAGCTGCATATGATGCAGAGGATGGCCTTGTTGGGCACCAATGGGAGGAGAAGCCCTTGGTCCCTTCAAGGCTGGACCCAGCAGTTTATGGGAGTGTCAGGGCAGGGAGGCGGGATCAGAGGGATTGCTGGGGAGGAGGAACACCCTCATAGAAGAAGGGGGAGGGTGGAATGGGACAGTGGGCTTATGGACAGGAAACTGGGAAAGGGAATAACATTTGAAATGTAAATAAAAAATATCCAACTTTAAAAAAAAGGGAAAAAATGATGTAGAACTCTCAGCTCTTCCAGCACCACGTCTTCCTGCATGCTGCCATGCTTCCTGCCATGTGATAATGGACTACACCTCTGAAACTGTAAGCTAGTCCCGATTAATGGGTTTTTATTATAAATATTGCCTTAATCATGGTACCTCTTCACAGCAATAAAACCCAAACTAAGACAACCTCCCATTGTTTATCAAAAAACCTTGGCTTTGAATTCAAGACACATAAAGGCATTTACCGGAGAAAATATTCCTACCTTTCCTCATTTACTCACCCTCACTTACTTTGTTATTAAGATTACAGAATTCCTATTAGCCTTAGACACAATGTTACACCTTAAATGTAAGAAAGTTTTACATATTAAAAATAGAAAAGTGGTTGTTTCTAGTGTTCTATCACAAGTATTTTTAAGGTATATATCTGATATCAACCATCTTATCCATGTTCTGAAATCCAATCATAGCAGCTTTCTCATATGCTGTGTCATAAAATCTCGCCTACATTTTCACACACCACTCTTCTTCACCCCATGCTCAAAAACTCCTTGCCTCAAATCCTTCACATACCCCATTTCCCCTCTATTGTACTGATTTTAAACTCTTGCCTAGACAGTAACTCCTTAGAAGCAAACTCCAATTTTTACCCTGTGTTGTTTTCTTAGCACCATGACTTGAATATTAAGGAAATCATAAATATTTGCCAGTTTGGCATTCAGCACTCACCACACTGTAGGATGAATGGGATAGCCATGGCTTGTCTCCTTCGCCATTGCAGAGCCTCTAAAGAGCTGTCTGTGTCTTTGCTATGCTGGTCTTCGAATTTGTTCCAAAACAGTGTTAGGTTTCTATTACCTAAAGGGGAAGAAACAGACAATGTAAAGACAAAATAAGTAAGTTAACACAGTCAAGGTGATTAGCAAAGGAACGTTTCATATAAGTACATATACAGTATAATTTCAACCGTGTAGAAACCAAAACACAAATAAGAAATTGATGTATTGTTATCTCTTTGGTATTTATAGGCGGAATATGTTTACTGATTTAAATGCTTTTGCGTTTTCAGATCACACACAGTAATGAGTACCATCTTCACAATGAAACCAAAGACAACAGCAGTTATAAAAAGTTACACTTTTATTGTTGCAATAAAGCACAGTGACATTTAAAGTATTATTCTTAAATATTCCCAGGAAGAGATATGCTAATTAATGTGTATAGGCCATTTTTAAAATTATTGCCCCAAATATTTATCATTCCTATCACACAGACTTGTCTTGGGCCCACATATCATCTCTGGTTCTGGTTTCTTCCTGGCCTGTGTTTTATGTTCCACTTTAACCCCAAGTTCTATGACCTTCTTTGCTTAGAAATAGCACTCATCCCAGATGCACTGGAATTTCTTTAGAAAGCTATATTCTTATCCTTTGATCTAGAAATTGAACAATTGTGAATAAACTACAGTATTATTAGAATAGCAAAACTTTGGAAATAACATAAAAGCTTATGGGTAACGGATAAATTCCATATTCAAGCAGTGAAAGGACCCTAGGCACCTGGAAGAGGTTGCAGGAACACGTAAATGCAGTGTCTTACTAGGATCTACAAAACACGGCTTTTATTTTTAAAAGATACAAGGCACCACCAGAATATAATGTTTTTGTAACTTACAAAATGTGTGCTCATATAATAACAGGTTGGAAATACTTTACTAGAAGTATGAAAAAAGAAAATTTTATTTTTGAACATTATAAAAATCTATTTTTTATGAGTATGGATGCTTTGCTCACACATATGCTTGTGTACCATGTGTGCCTCATGCCCACAGAAGACAGAAAAGATGTTGAATCCCCTGGAACCAGAATTACAGATGGCATAAAATTCTATGTGGGTCCTAGGAATAAAACCCCAGTCTTCTGCAGGGGCAGAGTGCGTTTAACCCACTGACCCCTCTCTCCAACCCCCCAAATAAGGTTTTAATAGTAAATATCTTTAGAGAAAAAAAATTAAAAAGCTAAGGAAGATACTTTTACTTTTTGTGAATACTTTTTAATATTTACATGGCCATGCAGGTACTATTTTTAAAATGATCTTAAATAAAACACATGAACCATGTCTTCCTATTTCACATAATATGGCAACCATGAACTGCCTGGCCATGTGGCTATCGAACTTCTGAAATATATCCATAGAGAACACCATCACCAATATTCACATTCCCAAAAGTGTATTCTGAAGTATGAACCCTAGAGATACTAGAAATAAGGCCATTCTACACTTGCTTAATTTTAAAACAAGCAGACCAAAAGTCAGTCTTTGAAACAGACTTTCTCCATGAGCTAGACCACTAAAAGGAACTCACAGATCCCTCAATTCCTGTGTTGATTCTTCACTAAATTTTTACTTACTCTCTCAACCAAATCCTCCTTAGGCATGGGGCTGGTAAACTTTCCACCCAGACTCAGCTTCTGCCTACTGCTTACTATCTGGCCTTGGAATTTCTGCCTAGCTGAGGATGACTAAGGTGGTTGGAATGAAAATGGTCCCTGTAGGCTCATGCAATTGAATGCTTGGTCATCAGTATGTGTCAATATTTGTGAAGGATTGGGAGGTGTGGCAAGGTCAGAGGAAGGATGTCACTGGAAGTGGCCTTTGAGGTTTCAAAATCTCAAGTCAGGCCCAATCCCTCCCTCCCTCCTTCCTATCCTCCCTTTGTCTGTCTCTCTCTGACTCTCTCTCTCTCTCTCTCTCTCTCTCTCTCTCTCTCTCTCTCTCTCCCCTGTGTGTGTGTCTGTCTGTCTGTCTGTCTCTCTCCTCTCTCTCTCTCTCTCTCTCTCTCTCTCTCTCTCTCTCTCTCCCTCTCCCTCTCTCTGTCTCTGTCTCTCCTTCTTCCTATCTCTCCCTGCTGCTTGCAGATCTGGATGTAGAATTCTCAGCTACCTTTCCAGTATCATACCTGTCTGTGTGCCACCATGCTTCCCACCATGATGATAATGGGCTACACCTCTGAAACTATAAGTGAGCCCCCAATTATAAATGTCTTTTATAAATGTTGCCTCCTTGGTCATGTGTATGTTTGGCAACAGAAAACTGACTACGACAATGATATTGAATTTCTGATCCCACTGTCTCATTTCTTAGTAAATGAGCTTGGTTTATGTGGTTCTGGAGGGTGCACCAAACTCATCAGGTGATGTGAGACACACTATGAACTTAGTACTCTATAATACACACTTTACCAACTGAGCTCGTAGCCATGTTATTTGGTCATGGTCCACCTCATCCTCCACTTCTCTAGATCCTTAAGGATTGTTCTCTTGAATCTGAAGTGGCTCATGAGAGTTGCTTCTCTGATTTTCATGCTAACTATTTTATCTTTCCTATCTCAGGGGTGTTCTATAGATTTTAAAGACATAGAATACACACTGGCTCTGATATATATTATTTGCAAAATTTTGGGCAAACTGCTAGGTTTTCGTATCCATCCATGAATGTTGGATAGGCAACATGGTTCAGTAGGCAAATGTGCTTGATGCCAAATCTGACAACATGAGTTTGATCCCAGGAGATGCACAAGGCAGAAGGAGAGAAATACACCTCACTGTATATCCTTGAACCTCTACATGTGCACCAGATATAAATAAAATAAACAAATGTAAGAAAAATAATTAAAAACTCTAGTGATAGCACGTGCTGGTGAAGATACAAAGCGAGGAGAACACCCCTTATAGCTGGTGGGAGTGCAAATTTGTACAACCACTTTGGAAATCAATTTGATGATTTCTCAGAAAACTGGGAATGTAGGGAGCAATGCCCTTAAAACCCTCCATTATTGATGCTAATATTATAGTTAGATTTAGGTATGACTGGGTTCATGGAAGATCCCCAGACAGCTGTAGAAGATGAATACAAATCTGGTGGTCAGGTTGCCTAATGATATGACAAACTTGTGGTGGTCAGGATGACTAATGATATGACAAACTTGTGACCTTTCTGAGAAACCAACACCCTGTTGATCAGCTGACCACAAGAGTACTTTGTCCTTGGCTTGTGTAGATGTTTCCCACTTCCCCCCTCCCTCTGTTACCCCTGCTATGGTATAAATTCAGCCTTCGGAAAAAATAAAATTGTTGCCTTGATCAGACTATTGTCTTGTCGTCCTTTTTCATGTTTCTTGTCCCCCATTCTCTTCCAGGTACCCTCTTCACCCTCTTTGACTGTCCTGCAGGACAGAACATGGGAACAACTCTACCTCAAGATACACTCCTGGGCATATACCACAAAAATACCCAACTATACCACAGGGACACTTGCTCAAGGACACTGCTTTACTCATAGTAGCCAGAAACTAGAAACAAACTAGATGTCCCTCAACAGAAGAATGGACACAGAAAATGTGGTACATCTCCACAATGGAACACTACTCAGCTATTAAAAATAAAGACACCATGAATGTTGCAGGCAAATGAATGGAACTTGAAAACACAATCCTGAGTGATGTAACCCAGAGGTAGAAAGACATTCATGATCATGGACGGAGCTGGAAACAATCATTCTAAGAGAGGCAACTCAAACCCAGGAAAATCAACATTGCATGTTCTCACTCTCTCAAAACAAGAGAAAAATAATAAACTATATTATGAAAAGTAACTTGCCTTACAGGATTAATATAAAGATGAAATGTGAGATACACTAAAACAAAGAACAAAAGGATTCTAGGACTAGAGAGTAGGGTGCTCTCAAACCTGTTTTACCATCTAGGCAGAAATGTCACTGGCTGAATCTGTTGAATGTAACTACTTTGGAACTTTGGAGCCGATCAGAGGATTTCAAAGCCAGTTCAGCTCCTAGCCAGTACTCCCTACCCATCCTATCCACTTTAACCCTATGACAGAAAGATGTGCTTGGGTCCCTGGAAAAGCTGGTACACACTTTGAGAACTCAGACTAAGATAGAGTTTACCAATAACTACTTTCCCAGTACCAGTGATCCCTGCTATAACTGGTGCTCATTACCTAAAGGTGCAGAAGAAGAAATAGGACCACTGATGTCACAGATCTCCGTCAATGCCACAAGCTCTGTCTCCATTTGTTACAGTGACTTCTAGGAAATGTGAGGAACTGATACCTTTTTCCTCTAAACCTTTTATGTTTCTGTGATCTTTTGTGAGCTATGTTTGGCAAGCTAGACAAAAGCAACAATCTGTACAAGAGAAATTTAAGTGACCAGAAGATAGCAGAAGATCAAAAAATGCTGGAGAAGACTTAAGTTTACATCTCACACTGATCCTCTGCCCAGAGACCTCCTTACAACAGTAAAACCCAAAATAAAACACAAGAGGTGGCAAAGGTCAGACTCAATCTCCAGAGTTACAGCACCGTCAGATTCCAACATGTAGTTTTCAAGAACAATATCCTAAGGCATATAAGGCAAAAGGAAAACTAAGCCAACAGAAGCTCTCCTTAGAAAAACATGTACAAAAACTTTAGTGCAAATTCAAAAAGAGAAAAAAAGATCAAGAAAATGATGTAGAAACAAACATACCAGAGAAACATGAAAATTAGTAAGAGGCAGAAAAGAATTCTTGAGTATAGCCATCCTCTAACTGAAATGGACAGTTTCCTGAGGTGTTCAAGTGAAGATTCTAGCAGGAGCGAGAGAGAGGCAGTGAAGTTGAAGATGCAATAATGGAGTTTATATGTATGTGAGGAGCAGAGAGAAAAATAATCAGAAGAAAGTGAACCGAGCTTTTGAGGCCAGAATAACCCCACCAACTGGACCAACATACATGCCGTCAAAGGTCTAGAATGGGGGTTAGGAAGATGGCTCAGCTGGTAAAGTGATGCTGTGCAAGCATGAGGATCTGAGTTCAAATTCTCCACTTCCACTTACAAAGCTGAGCGTAGACGTATATTCCTGTGATCAGCACCGGGGAGGAAGATACAAGAAGATCCCTGGGTTTGCTGACTGGCAGGCTAGCCCAGTGAGCTCCAGGTTCAGTGATAGACTTCATTATCAAAGCTAAGGTCATTTAAATAAATAATGACTGAATTTTCCACATATTTGATTAAAGGCATTAATAAAAATATATCTAATGACATGTAACAATATTTATCATGATCAAGCTGTTAAAAGCCAAATGTGTGTGTGTGTGTGTGTGTGTGTGTGTGTGTGTGTTAAATACACATGATGGTGTTTAATGAAAATAGATTTGTTTTCATATAATATAGTCTGATGATAGTTTTCCTCTCCCAATGTCTCTCACATCTACCCTACCTTCCCCAACCATCTAACTCCAAGCCCTTTCTTTCTCTCTTTAGAGAATAAAAACACAAATTAAATAAACAGACCAGAATTATTTTAAAAAAGCAAAAGCACAATAAACACACACACTCACACACACACACACACACACACACACACACACACATACACACACACACAGCAATGTTACTACAGTAAAGTGGCTACATATCCAAGTTAGAATGTCCTAATTTTAGTGCACTAAATATGATACATACAAAGAAAATGGCTAAAGAATACACGTAACAGAAAAAGAGACATGAAGTGAGGAAAGTTAGTGCCTGCCTATAATGCCAGGACTCTGAAGACGGAGGCGACATCCCAAGCCTGGGACCAGGCTGCGCTGCATAATGAAAAATAAATGAGGAAGGCACTTAAGTGCATCATTACAATAATCAGACAGACACAGTGGAGGAAAGTAAAGCAAGAAACATGGGACAAACAGAAAGCTGTAAGGCATCCAGAAAACAATCAGCACAGGGACCACAGCCCCCTTTATCAGAGGTTCCTTTAGTGTAGAATAGGATGTAGTCTCCATTCAAAAGACACGTGGTAGAGCGAATTAAAAATATGATTTCTGTATGTGCTGTCCAGATGCAAATTAGCTGCAAATGACACAAAAAAGAACAATATCTCTTTTGATACCAAATAAAAGTATAAGAAGTAATTTTTTTTGGAAAAAAAAAAGAACACAATAGAGCAAGCCTGGCTATGCAAACATTAAACAAAATGAATTTTCAACCAAACCTGGTCACAAGAGACAAAATGAAGACTCTTAAATATTAATAAAAGGTTCAGAAGAGCAAGAGGATAAAATGATTACAAACCGATGCACCTAACATAATAAGCTAAAGAAAAACAGGAAGCCAACCAGCAAAATTCAAATAAAAACAGATTTACAAAAGAGGCTGAATACTTCATTCTTAACACAGTTTTTTATGGCACTTACATGATTCAGTTTTAGAAAGCAATAAGTATATAGAAAATTATTCATTTCATCTATGTTTCCCAAATTTTTGGTATACTGTTGTTCATAATAGACTCTAATGATGCTTTCTGTTTTGTATCACTGGTTGTAATGTTTTCTCCATTCTTTCTCTTCTGGGGTCTTCTTTTTCTCTTACGCTAACTAGAAGCTTGCCTGTATACCATTTATCAGTCCATTCCTTTTAAAGAGCAGGTGGAAAATGAGGTAAGAAGACAACAATATATGTTATAATGAACAAACCTGATCCTAAAATTAAGTCTCAAGAGCCTTAAGAAGATAGAGCCACACACAGCCATGTTCACACTGCTGCTGTGTGCAAGCAGTAAGAACCCATTGCCACGACCTCTTTGTCGGCGCTAATGGAACAAATTTAAATAGAAATATCATACAAGAGAAACTGCAAGGGAGGTAGACATCAGTGCTAAAATTATCCTCAAAAATAAAAAACACAGGAAGAGACAGACTCAGTAGTCTGTTCTCTCTACCTGTGTGAGTTCAGAGCAGAGGCACAGAGCGTACAACTAGGTGGCAGCAATCTAGAAACCAGAAGCTGCCTTCAGGTGAATGCCATCTTACTACATCTTGTCAGTTGACTCTCCGGCCGCTAACACTGCTGGGAAACAGCTTTCTCTTGTTGTAGCCATCTAAGATCTATTTTTATGGCAGCCAAAGCAAATGGCTGTGTAATTCCCTCTAACTCCAGACATCCAGCTGCCCTTGCTTCCCTCAACTGCAAAAAATTTTCAGATATCATAGTGTATTCTCTGCCCTTCCTGACCTCTAGAATCAGCTTTCTCAAGTGCACCACCAGGAATATGGTTTAAATAATACAGCTTAGAGCTGGGTTGGGCCCTCCTCACACCTATAATTCTAGCACTCAGCATGCTGAGGCAAGAGGATGGCTATTTGTTTGAGGACAGCCTAGATCACAGTGAGTTTCACTGCAACCTACTTTAAAAGTATGTGACCATATCTCAAAAACAAACAAACCAATGGGGTAGGTCCTTGCTTTTCCATTTTCTTTCCCATTGCTGTGATAAAGGACCATGACCAAATCAATGTTAGGGAGAAAGGGTTTGTTTTAACTCATAGTCTGAGGTACTGTCCAGCATGCAGAGAAGACAAGGAAGCAAGGGCTTGAAACAGCCACTCAGAGTGAGTTGAAGCCCAGCCTAGTTGACACAGTAAGTTCCAGGCCAGCCGTGGCTACAGAGTGAGGCTATAAAATTTTTTTAAGTTAAAGATGGCAATTGTTTAAGAAAAGGTGTAGAAAGGAGGAAGCCTTGAACATTGTTGGTAGGAATGAATGTTCATAGAGCCAATACAAAAAATAAGAGAGGTGGCTTGAAAAAAATAAAAATAGAACTATGATATTATCTTAAAACATCACTTCAAAGTGTGTGTATATCCAAAGGAAGTGAATTCAGTATGTAGAATAATCATCTCCATTCACACGTTCATTACAACATTATTCAATAAATAGGTATGACATGGAATCAATCTAAATGTTGGATAAATGGTTTGAAACACACAATAAATATACACATTTGGCATTGAAAAGGAAGCAAATCCTGCCACTCACAATAGCGCCTATGCACATTGAGGTCATTAAGACAAAACAAAAAAAAAAACCCCTGAAAGATAGATGTCACATGGTCTCACTTATAAGTAGATCCCTAAAAATTGAGTTCATGGGAACACAGTGTAGAATAACAGTTGTGAGAGGCTTAGGGAGAAAGCTGGGGAAGATGTTCATTAAAGGACACAAAATTTCAGTCATGAGGAATATGTTCAAGAGGTCTACTGCACACCATGGTGAATGTCATTAATAACAACAGAATTCAGAACTTCAAAGGAAGGAATTTGTACACCTGTACACAGAAGCGTCTTTCACAAGAGATCCGATGTGGAAGAAACGCAAGTGTCTAGGACAGATAGGTGAGAAATCAAAATACAGCCTATACATAAGGATACAGTTATACAAAAGGATGTGTACTCCAGCACATGCTTCAACATACATGAAAAGCTTACAGCTATAACTAAGTAAAATAAATAAATCACAAAAGACAAATGCCTTTATGTTGGATACTGAGTCAAACCCACAGAAAGACTGAAGATAGGGGGTGGGAGTGGAAACAACTTACTGCTTCATGAAAGATGACTTTCAGTCTTAGATCAAAAGAGCTTGGAAATAGAAACAGATGGCAGAGACAGCCACGTACAATTGTGTACTTAATGATACCAGCTTGTATATAAAAATGGTAAAGATGCTAAGTGTTGTTTTATACGTGTAAAAATGTATAAAATGTAAAAGGGAGGAATATAAGAGATTTACGGTCATACATGTTGCAGCTGTACTGCATCTGTCATCTCCTTAAATGTCACTTTCCCTTAACTACCATTCTCTCTCTCTCTCTCTCTCTCTCTCTCTCTCTCTTTAGTATAGATCTTTAGTATAGAATAGTTTATTCAGGGCGTGGGGAGGGGAGTTAGGAGTTGGTAGGGGCAGAGAAAGAGAGAGAGAAATAGAAGAGTAGAGGCTGGCCAAAAACACGTGGAGAGAAGGGACAAAAGGGAAAGAGGGTGTGAGAACAAGAGAGAGAGGTACCATTCTCACAGGAAAGCTGTGCTTTAGAACTCAGCATGGCTTTAGCGAGGAGCTTAGCAGTCTGCAGCCATGTGACTACTGTTACTCCTGACAAGACACTTCATTAACCTGTGTGAGATAAAACGAAAGTGAAATAAGGCCTCTGCCAGAACACATTAGCAAAGACAGCTAATGTAATGGAGCTAACTGGCAAGATGAACATCCACGGTTATCTCCAACACAAACACCGTAAGACTGGGAAAAGCAGGAGGTTGGTAACCACACAGAACACAGCCTGGGCGATGGTCTCCTCCCTGCTCTGAGATCACACCACCTGTCACCATTTAACACCTTGTATCTTTCACCTTCTGCCTCTGTTCTCCAGTAGATGATGAAATCTTAGAAGACATTGGCCGTGCATAGTACCATGGCTGTAGTACCTGACATCGAGAGCTGAATATTTTCTTTTTTAAAGATCTGCTTGATTTGTTCAGATTATTGAATATATAGTTAAACAACTGAAGTCCACCTTCCTTAACTGTTTTCTAAGGTATTGCATAATACTGAGGAACTACTGATTAAAGGCGAAATGGAAATTTCACTAGCCCAGACATCTGAAAGACCACACTGAATAAAAGACACAGGAATATACAAGACTGAAGGTATCAGGAGAGTGAGATAACTCAGCAATAAAGGAGCCTGAGTTTGATTTCAGGGGCCCATGTTGTAGAAAGAGAGAACCGGCTCCAAAAATTTATCCCTGACCTCCACTTGTGTGCCATGGCCTGCCCTGGTCTATACAAACACAAGGAAGAGATCAAGGTAAAGAAATCAAGGGGTGTCTGCAGAGTTAGAAACAGCTCTCACTAACGCCTGATGCAAACTCTATTTTCAATACACAAAAGAATCTTAACATGAACAACTTGTATCTGCGCCAGTCACGGTATCAGAACGTATCTGCTGTGGGCTGGATTCTGGAGATGAGAAAACGTCCTCGTAAGCAAGAAGGGCAGACAGATAGCTAGGAGAGGAAGCACATCTCGGCTTCATTCTTTAATGTCTCATATAGTCCACAGGGATTGGTGCAGCTATTCCAACTGGTTTCTCTTCAAAATCCATGTATTCCATAACGATCATGATGATTGACAGTAAATGGTGCATATGTCCTGACATTTTCAAACTATAATGCAGGAAGCAGACTCAGAATCTGCACTCATAAAAATTCTTGTCTATCCTAGTCTGGCAAGAAATAAAATCAGTAATAATGATACTTCGACTTTAGTTTTAGTTTTGACCTTCAGAAATAGAGTGGTATACAGTAATGGATATTTAAATACACGGATTACTAACAGATACCGATGTTTGTGCAATTTAATTAAAGTGATACATTTTCCCTTTTCCATGTTAACTCTGAGGCCCAAAGTGAAGTTTCAGGACTTAAAAAGTAATTCATTTTTCAGACTATATTTTAATGTTTCCAGTCACCAATGAAGTAAGCCATGGAAATGATCCACAACCAATTGTCTATGACATTTTTATGACTTTAGCATCTCTAGACTCGACTGATTCAAAACTTCCATTTATTTCTGTGAAGAATAAAAGGCCAAAAGCTCACAGCTAACACTCAGAATTAGAACAGAATATGTAACTGGAGATTTGGGTTTAAAGACTCCATCAGTTCATTACTTTAACAGGATAATCTAAGATTGATGCACATTGAATTGAAGTCTCACTCTCTACAACAGAGATCTGTGAGAAAAACTCTGAACAGTAAATTTACTGTTAGGAATGTGTAGAATATTTTATTCAGAACTATTCCAAATGGCAGAACTATAATGGTTTCATCACTGTAATTTTCAGGAGAGTTTTAAAACCTGCAATAATTTGGAAAAGTATTTTTTATTCTCCTGATAAATGATCCTCTTGGAAGCTTCCTGGAAGCTTCTAGCCTCTATACAATCTAATCTGGGCCTAGAATATTTTCAGCCTCTGGGACTTACTGCTAAATAAATTCATCCCTTTCCAGTTCTTTCTGATCTCTTGCTGGCTGGTTCAACTCAGCTGTTCTGGCTTAAACTCCTCTCCAAGCTGACTGATTCAACCTGGCTTCTTTCAGCTTCTCCTTAATTGCTCTTCTCTGTCTCTTACTAACTTTGGCAATGTGTTTTAATCTCTGGCTCCTTCTCATTCTCTGGCTCTCTGTCTTCACCTATGTTAGCTCGTTCTCTCTCTGCAACCTGTCTCTGTATAACTGTTCCAGTAAAGCTGCCCCCTTTCTCCCTCTGCCCTGCTCTCTGTAACTGTCCTGGTAAAACTGCCTATTTTTCTTTCTTCCCTGCACTGCCACATAAGTAGTTTCCCTTTCCTCTCTGTTCTCATGAGAGTTGAGCATATCTTATTCTGTCAAATCTTCCTCTGATGTGTCACTTTGTCTGCCACTCAATTAGACATGACTTTCAAACATGGGTGCTTCCTTATACAAGGTAACTTTACCTTCATTGTTTGGGGTTAAAGGTGTATGCTAAAGCTTATCTGTTTTCCAGCCAATGATATTAAAGTTATTTGCTAAGGGATGGGCCACAACAGAACTAGAAACAGATTTTGTTCAGTAAGTAACACAATATCTTGGCGTTCACAGTGTGATCAAATATTCTGCAACGATTATTTTATTGAAAAGTGTTGAAATCCAGTAACTTTAGGCCACCTCGCACAGTTAAATTTTGTCTATAAAAGAAATAAGGGAGATAAGAAAATGTTAACTCAGATGTGTGTGTTTGAAATGCAGTTGAATGAAATCATCGGAATGAAATCCATTATTAGATATAGTTAATACATGCTAATGAAAACATCAAAACTAGGAGAAATACGGTTGCAGCCTGGACATCAGCTAAGAAGAAAGTACAGTAGCATTCAGGGCATGAGCTGACGCAGAAGAGAACACCAATCAAAGTCAGCCTTCTTTTTCCCACTCCCTCCCTCACCAACAGCTAATAATCACTGCTCTACATTTAAACCAAGTCTCCAGATCCACCACGTATGAGAGAGAATACGTACTTGTGTACATCTGACTCAATTACTTTAAAATATCCTTCAGTTTTATTATTTTTCTGAAATGTACAAGATTTCATTTTTCTTTATGGCTGGATAATATTCAGGTGTGCTTCTTTACTGTGTTGTAAAGTCCACTCTTGTTCACTGCAGGGCACCTAGGACTCATCTTAGCTATTGTGAATGGTGCAGTGGACAGCACCAAGGTGTCTCTTCCTATGTTGGTTTCATTTTCTTGGGGTGAGTTCTCAGACAAGAGCTAGCAGGGTCAAATAGAAGTACTTTTAGTTTCTGAAGTCTCTCCATAATGCTCTTCCTAATGGTTGTACTAATGTTTATCACCTTGATCAATGACAATTCATTTACTCTCCACATCCCACCAGCATTCATTTCTTTAGTTTTGATAACAGCCATTCTGTTAAGTGTGACGACATTATTGCAGATTTTAGTTACACTTCCCTCATGACTAATAGAACTACATTGAACTTTGTAATATATTTACTGGCCACTTTATCTCTCCTTTTGAGAACCATTGCTGTCCCCATACTTCATTCCCATAGATGTTACTAGATCTAATTCTAGTCATATAATATTGGGTCCCCTGTGCTTTGAAGCCAATGTCAGAAAGTTGCTGTCTACACCGATGCCTTCATGCTTTCCTTGTGTAGTTTCACAGTTTCAGATCTGGATTACAGGTCTTTGATTCATTTTAAGTTGATTTGTGTACAGGGTGAGAGATCAGTGTCCTATTTTCTATCGGGTCTCAGCCTCACTTTCAGTAAAACCTTTGAGTGATTTTACACTTAACTTCTTGAACTGCGTGTTTGTATTTGAAATCTGTACCTTTCCATGTGCTGTGGAAGGCTAGCCACTCGATGACTGTTTTCCTTGCCGATGCCTGGGAATCCTGGCCCCAGTTGCAATCCATGCCATTGTGTTTAAGTAGGATAGAAAGAGCTATATACTCCATTAGGACAAATCTTCAAAAGAAATATAAGACAAAGTATGTTTCTTCTGCTTCGTCCTCTCCTTAGAAAGAAATTACTTTTCCCTTCTTTTAGAGGATGTATTTTTACTTAGCATTGTCACCACTTTCTTTGGACATATTCATCCCTGTCTCTAAAATAGGAAAATCAAAACCGTACATACCTAAGCTATGCATAATGGCACAGACCTATAAATCTTAGCACTCATACACCCAAAGCAAGAATATTCTGACTTTAAGACCAACCTGGGCTACATAAGCTCTGTTTTAAAACAGCAGTAGCAGCAGCCAACAACAGCAACATAAACTAAACTCCTAAATATAATTAGTTTCTTCTTATTGCTTTGATAAAATATGATGACCCAACATGGCTTTTAGAAGAATTTACTTTGGCTTATGGTTCCAGAGCATCCATAATGGCAACAGGAGCAAGGAGCTGAGACATCGCACCTCAACCACACCCAGGAAGCAAAGAGAACAAGAACTGGAAGTAAGGTGAAGCTCTAAGCTCTCAAAGCCCACCTAGTCTACTGATGTGCTTCTTCTAGCAAAGGTGAAACACCCAAAGGTACCTGTCCCCAACCGTACTACCAACTGGGCACTGAGTTTTCAAATACTGGAACCTATGAGGGCATTTTTCATGACAACAGCCACAGTGATCTAAAGCATCTTAGCATCTTGTTGTCTAATGGGTCTTGTCATGGGCTGTGTCAACTGAACCTGTCTCTCTTGTCCCTAGTTAGAAGGTTACTTCTTTGGCAGGACTTTCTTAACATTTTCTCGGACATATAGGAAATCTGATGAGTGATTTAATACTCTGAAAAAGTCCCCTCACCCAATTAGAAATAAATAACATCTTGAATGTAATTAACTATACCATACTGATCTCCCTGTATAAGCTGGGCTGGCTTTAAACTTCAGCATTACGGTGGAGACCACTGGTATAGAATATGATGTAGTATGCCATATGTAAATAGTCCAATGGTCACATTCGTGAAATGGATGAAAGAACAGTTGCTATCAAGCAGAGATACCTGGGTGATCTTTTAGCTTTGTTTTGTAGCAAAGGCAGCTGAAATTACTCATTTGACATGACTAAAAGCATAAGTAGCAAAATTAAAGTGCCTACAGTCCTTGTGATGAACATTAGATCTGTAATTGTTTAAGTCCAAGGTCTTTAGTTAAAACTTGATCTTCTTTTTGGAATTTTTGTCTGCTTTGAACCTGTGCAGGTCTTGTGAATGCGGTCACAGTTTCTGCCAGTTTGTATATCCATCAGTCCTGTTCAGTCCAGAAGATGCTGTCTCCTTGAACTCACTCAACACCTGTGGCTCTTAGTGTTTTTTAAAACTGGATATTTTATGTATTTACATTTCGAATGTTATCCCCTTTTCCAATTCCCCACTCTTCCATTCCCCCTCTCCCTGCTTGTATGAGGATGCTCCCCCTCCTACAAACCCACTTCAACCTGAACACCGTGGTATTCCCCTGGTATTGGGGAAACGAGCCCTCACAGGACCAAGGGCTTCTCCTCCTATTGGTGCCAGAAGGTGTTTTTGTTTCCTCTTCTGCATACATCCATGAGTCACAAGAGAAGAAGGGTTTTGATGAAGACATCATATATAGTGCTGAGTGCTCCAAGCTCTCTCACTGTCTGCACCTTGTCTGGTTGTGTGTTTCTATATTAACCATCATCTATGGCAAACAGAATCTTCTCTGGTGAGGGTTGAGCAATGTGTCATTAGGAGTTACTTTGCTGCTATGCTCATTTAGTGAAATAATAGTTGTTAGTTTTCCCCTAGTGCCCATAACCTATTCTAGTTTAGCAATGTCAGGCATGGGTTCCATCTCAAGGAGTGAGCCTTAAATCCAATTTTTTCAAAGTGGTTGGTTACTACCATAATATGTATGCCACTATTATACATTTTGCTGGCAGCTTGCTATTTTAGGTCACAGGGTTTGTAGCAGGGTAATAGTAATGATTATGTTTCTCCTCCAGTAGCATGTAGGGTAACTTCCAACACCATGAATGCTAATCAGTAGGGGTGAAGCTTCCAGCTCTATTTTTCCATGTTCCATGATATAAGTAAGTATATTATTTCGGCAACAGGGTCTTACTGTTAGGTTGCGAAGCCTTTTGCATTGGCAATATAGCCTGTAGTGTTTTGGTGTGTCTACAGGATCTCTTTGGCCAACAACCCAACCAGACATAACTTGTAATTTTAATTTTTATTCACCTGAAGTAATTGTCACCTCTAAGGCTTATTGCCTCGGGCTTTTCATCTAGACCTAGTTCTGGAAGGCTCTAGATGTTGTAAAAGCTTACCTAGGCCTAGAATGTTTTTAACCTCTGAGACTTGCTGCTGAATAAGCTTCCCCTTTCTTGTTCTTTCTTATCTCTGGTTGACTGGCTCAACCTCAGTTTTTCCATCTCAAATTTCTCTTCAATCTGACTGACACAGTTTGGTTTCTCTCTCTCTGTCTTGACTCTCCTGAATTGGTCTGCTTGGCCATGTATTCTAATCTTCTGATTGCTGCTCCTTCTCTGACTCATTCTGTCTTCACCTATGTCTAGCTTGTTCTTCTTTGCAACCTGTCTCTGTACAACTGTCCTAGAAAACCTGCTTCCTTCTGTCTCTGCACTGCCCCTAAGTAGCTCCCTTTTCCTCTCCTCATGAGAATATCCTATTCTGTCAAATATTTCTCTGATTCATCACTTTGTCACTCAGTTAGACATCACTTTCAAACATGGTGCTTTCTTCTACAAACTAGCATTACCTTCATTGTTTGAGATTAAAAGTCTGTACTAAGGGCATGTCTGGATTCCAGACAGAGAGATTAAAGATGTGTGCTAAGGGCTGAGTCACACCATAACTAGAAACAGGGTTTTTCAGTAAATAACACATTCCCAGGGTTCACAGTGCAATCAAATATCTTGCAGCAGTAACCCATTTCTGGTGTTAAGGATTTGATTTGGGAGCATAAGATTGAGGATGGTTCACCAGTACATGATCTCTTGTAGGCCACAGACTGCCACTTTACAAAAACAAAATCAAATCCAGCATAGATGAGCATAGCAAACAGAAACATAGTGAGCAAATGCTATACTCTAATAAATCACAAGACAACAAAAGCAGCTCCACCTAGAAAATACTGCAAGGATAAAGGGGAAGAAAAGGATGTGGGATGGAGAAGAGTCCTAAGGCCTATATTAAGATAGGAAATAATTTATAAATATGAATAGCATATTAGACAATTTATCATACAGAAGAAGTGTTGACAAAAATGCGGGTATGATATTTGCATTTAAAGGGCACTTGCTTTCAGAAATGCATGCTAAAGTACTCATGGATATAATTACAGAATTTACAGAACTGTGCCTTTCACAAGCCAAGTGGTGCAATAGATGAAAAGAGTTGAAATCAGTTTCCCCACCAGCTGATCATTGTCAAGGCTAAATGAGAGGCTTATGGAGTCTCCATGTAATTACCTTGATTCTAATTTTGAAGTTCCTCCTGTTTTCCTTGGCCTCCCATCCCAGCTGGGACTCGCAGACTACCTGACTAAACAATGTATTCTCATTCTCTTCTAGGGTCCCCTGCCTTACTTGCAGAAGGCCCCTTTCTTGATGCACTGTCACATAGCTTTCTCTGTGTGCACCTCTCCCTAGTGTCTCTACCTTTCTTGCAGATGGCCACCTTCTGATATACTACTCTATAGTCATTTCTTTAACAGTATCCATTCCTGGGGTCTCTTTATGTGCCTAAATTTCTTCTTACAAAGGCTCTGGACCTCTGGTAACAATTTCATCTTAAGTATTTCGCTAAAGCTTCTATCTTCAAAAACAGTAATCCCCTCAGGTACTGGGAGTAAGGTTTCAAAATATGAATTTCAGGAGGACACAGTTCAATCCACAACAGTATAATAAAACTTTAAAGATAATGCATAAGATATGATATTTATAATATAACATTTAAAGTCCAAGTAAATAGACAAATATCAACTTCATAAAATAAAATTCAAAAGATATGAATTGTTTCTTGATGTAGATCTTAAACTTGTCTCACATTTTCACCTTTTTGTTTCCAGGGGTCTCCACACCCCACATGTCTCCAGGAGGGTGTGGCAGTAAACTTTCCTATAGTGAAATGCTGACATCTTAGACGCTAAAATGAATCAACCGTAAAATGACATCTTGTTATACAGAAAGCTATACCCAAGTAGGAAAATATTACCATACTAAGAATATTAAAATTCACTTTCAAAACTCAGCACAAATTTGGAAATTGGTACTTTTTTAAGTAACAATCTAATTGGGAAAATATGTAACTGAATCAATTTGGTCCAGAAACTTCTACCTCCGTGGAGACCATTAGGTAAAGCCACAGTCTTTGACTTTCTCCTACTTATACCACAGGATTTACATGAAATCATAGAGGACATTTACTTTACACAAATCTTGTAAGATAATACTGTAGCTGTAAGTCAGCAATGATAAAACCCTGACAACTGGAATGAATTGGGCCAAGTAAGGTAATAAAATTTAATGGGAATAAATGTACAATTGTGCACAAGGGACTAAAAATGCTTACTTTCAGAAAGACAAAAGTACAGATAAGACTGTACATGAACTCACATTCATCTTTACATAAACTCACATTAAACTTTTTGTTGAAATTTTTAGTTAGCAATAGTGCACTGAGGCTCAAGAATGTGCTTACTAAGAGTTAATGTATCCTGGTTGGATCTGCCTGCTATCCTAGTTGGTCTACCTGGGATAGCCTGCAGAGGTGAGTGGCCTATGGTCCCCCGAGCCTCACTGTCTAGCTCTGGCCTTGCTCTTTGGTCCAGAGAAGACTTGACGGACCTAAGGAGCGTTCTGCTTTCTGCTGGATACATTCTGCGCCCCAAAACTAACCAGATTGGAACCTTGTCCCAATACCCATCCAATACTGCCCTCCATCCCAGTTGGTCCTAGAACACAGCACACAGAGTCAGCATTACTTGTCATCCCACTTGGGTCTGACTGGAACACAGCCTGCAGAGTAGGGTTTACCCAGGACACTGGCTGCAAATTGGGCTCTGTCTGAGGCACAGCCATCAGAGTCAGGTACCTTGACCCCCATTATCTAGCCTATAGCTCCCCCCACTTTCCTGAGAAGTCTTGCTGCCATAAGGATCATCCAGCCAACACCAAGGAAAACCAGAAGTACAAATAACAGCCTAGAAACACAACCCAAGGCAATATGATAGCACCAGATCCTTCCTATCCTGCTATAACAAACCCAGATATCCTAATGAAACTGAAGCACAAGAGGAGGCTCTTTAAACCAATCTTTAAGCACAAAGTATAAACCAAGTATAAATGCCAGAATGGTAGAATAACGAATTCTGTACACATAAAGAATATCAATGATTTTGGAGCTGTAAGTCAAGGTTAACAAGGCAGAAGAGAAATATGACTTATCTTTAAAGATCTTAAAGGGCCAATAAGAGAGAAAACTTTAACCCTATATCCCATGGCCCTTGTGGGATGAGTCAACTTTGTCTGTCCACTTTTTTTCTCCATCAGAAATAATCACTTCCTCAGAGATATATCATTCCTTCGCCTGTAGCTAGCGGTGAATTAGTTAAACCACTTTGGCTCCTGGCAGGTCTTCTTTCCATCCACCTGCCAGAGTCCTCTGAATTCGTGAATGAAAGACACACGCCAGCTTAATTTTGATATGCCTTGACTAGCTCAATGGTGGGGCACTTCAAAAAAACTCCCCACACCCAGCAAATACTCTGATATTTCTGGCTTAACACCTCCTAAATCCAGATTTTATCTTTGTTTCCCTGGCTCCTTCTGGGTGGCCCCCTATCTTTGCTGCCCACGATGCTTCTGGGCAGCCCTTCTGGGGGCTGCTTTCCTTCTTGCGCCTACATTTCAGCTGTACCTCCCCCATTTCTTCCTGGACAGGTCCCTCCTACCCCTTGGCCTGGGGGCCCTTTCTTCTACTACTCCTCCTCCTTCTCCATTCTTCCTGCTGGAACCTAGAAGTCCTTCCTCTTTCTTCCTACCCAGCCATTAGCCATCGGCTCTTTATTGATCAATCAAAAAACTACTAGGGACAGGAACTTTGAGCACTTAGGCATGCAGATTCCCAATGTTGGAGGCTGAATTAAGAGAAAGCATTAGAACCAATCCCCCAAATTAGCCCAAAGCCTGAAGCTTGCCAGGCACTGGCTGTGGCTTCCCTCCTTATTCTTGTCCATTAGGTAACCATTCTGTTTCAGAGCAGATTAGCCCTGTGTCTTTGGTTGATGTGAACTGCATAGACTGGGTGATTTAGAAGCAATAGAAATGTGTTCCTCACAGTGCTAAAGGCTGCAAATCCAAGAAAAATGTACTGGCAGTTTGCAACTGTTGCCTCATATCCTGGTCCAGGGATGGCACCTTCACTCTCTCCTCTCATTTTTCTAAAAAATAGAAATAATAGTCATGGGGTCTCTGCTGTCAGGACTCAACCACTTCCCGGAGTGCCTTCCTCCAATACCATCCTTTTGGGGAGTCAGTGTTTCAACTTATTAATGTGAGGTCAATGTGAGGTGGACACAACATTCAGACCATAGCAACCTACAGGATTAAAAATTGACAAGGTACATCAGGTTTGATTGGTCAGTTCTAGAACACTCAAGCCTAACAGAGCTGCTGGTTGAATGAGTAACAATAAGAAAGCTGAAGAGGTATGAGGACATTTTAAAATACTGTGGTACTGAGATTCACAGGCAGCCTGAAGAAGGTAGATCCTTTGCGACTGTGGAGGCCATGTTTCAGGGCTAAGCAACAGTAAAGTTGAGGAGATGAGTGTGATTAGGCTGAGTGACTTTTGGGTTTATTGTTAACAAAGAATATGTTGGATTTTATTGAGAAAGATGATGTGCATTACTACATCATAGATTGTGCTATAGCAGTCAGCTCAATTCTGATCCATGTTAGAGAGCTAATAACACAAATGTTATCTATGTAATAGATGTCATTCAACCTCAAATGTCATTGTTGTTTTATGCCATGATTTCTATCTTCTTCCCTCCCTACTCCTCAAAGCTGATGAAAAGCTATAGCATCATTAGGATGATGTAGAAGAATTAAGGAAACAGTAGCCAACAGTGAGGTGAGGTCAGCCCTAGGAAAAACTATTTCTGATTTCCGTAGTATCCACTGTGCCAAAAAGAATGCAGATTTGGGAAATGACACAAAGTCATTGCCTGCCCCTCTCTCTCTCTCTCTCTCTCTCTCTCTCTCTCTCTCTCTCTCTCTCTCTCTCTCTCTCTCTCTCCCGATTCAATGTTTCACAAGGGCCCAGTTTTCCATAGGAACAGATTAGATTTACAACAAATACAAAGATTGCATCTTTTATTTATAAGGGAAAAAACTCTCAAATACTTTTCATTAAAACCATGTGACCTGTTGTACTGCCTTTAAGAGTTAGTCAAGCATTACATAATTTTTGCTATTCTGGTAAAGGTCACTGTACTCATAGGTTACTGAAACTATCAAGTCATAGCTTAATGACTGAATTCCAATTTGCAATGAATGGACCATGGCTCATGTTTGCTCCCCTATGCCCACGGTCTTCCTTCTAGGAAAGCTTTGTTGATGTTGTTGTTGTTGAAAGTATTCTTATTCCAAAATTAATTCACAGAAATTAAAACACAATGTTACCAACTAATATTAATAGAAACAGATAAATTATTTATGTTGAACCATATTACATCACTTGAGAGGCTTTTGAAGGAAAGTAGGGGGCATGGTGCAGATAGCATAGGGACAGGAAATAACAGAGTTGACATGAGGACATGCTAAGTAAAATCAGAATAGGAGAACTGGACTGTTGAGTGTACCCACACACCAGGCCAAGGGGTTGGGAGAACTACACACACAACAGGACATCCCAAATATGCTAATTGAGATATCTCTATCACTGTTAAATATATGCTAGTTCTTTCTGGGGACTTCATTCCTTACTATAAGGCTGGGAGATAAAGGTCTGCATTACTGAGAGGATATGAAGAGAACAAGGTCATCATGATTTCAGATGCTCACTGTTTCCAGTCTATACAACGTTAGTACTTGAAAACCAAGGAGCAAATGCTTGTCTTCACTTTCACTGTTTATGCTTATGATTGTTTATATTTATATCTTCTATATGTCCTACAGGTTTAAGTAGATCCTGTCAATCACTGTAGTAATTCCTGTGCCTTGTATAACTCCAAATATGTCTCCAAGGGGGAGATATATATGGTAGGAAGCTGCTGGCCCATAGATCATAACATAGACCACAACATTAAGCACATCCCTGGTAGGGTACCTGTTTGCTCTGTTGTCCTATGAAGTTATATATCCATCTGTCTGCGTCACTGGTGAGGAATTTTCAGGTTAAAGTATAATGAGTACACAAGAAAAAAACCACTCTAAAATTACTACCTCAAGAGAGCAATAATAACATCTTAAGTTGTCCTGGAGGTAGAAAACTATATTTGATATGCTTGAACTATGCATACTTCAAGCCAATCACTGATACATTCATAGTAGCTAATATGTTTCCTAATGAAGTACTATGTCTACCTATGTTAAAAAGTATTTGTGTAATACATAAAACAGTAAGTCATTGTTTAAGTAAGTCTGGAAAGTGAGGTGACACAGGTCAAATTTTCCAGATAACTGTTGTTTATCTTTTATGTTTAGAAAATGTTTCCAGTGTTAGTATTCTCAGTAAGTCTTTGATCTACAGAATACCATTTGACCTATCTACAGTCACACGGGTTGATATGTATTATTTCGTGGTATGTGATGGCAAGAGATTCTCAGGGAGGTCCATGTGGGATTATATGCTCTGGGAAGACAGAGGAGTCTCGGGGGACTCTCTGAGGGATTTCTAAATCTCTTGGATACAGTGTTCTGCCTTCCTCTGCCATGATCAGCTACCACAGCCCACTGCTTTCCAGTTGCTTTCCTCTTGAAATGTCTAGTCTGTTCTTGTATGTGTGTATGTGTGTGTGTGTGTGTGTGTGTGTGTGTGTGAGAGAGAGAGAGAGAGAGAGAGAGAGAGAGAGAGAGAGAGAGAGAAAGGGTAGAGAGAAAGGAGAGACAGAAATAAGTGAGAGAGAGACAGAGATAGAGAGGTAGAGAGAAAGGAGAGACAGAGAAGGGGGCATGGAGAGAGACACTGACTTACTATGTTGTCCTGGATGGTCAGCAATTCCCTATCTAGACTGGGTTATACTAGATTTCAAATAGATCTACCTGCCTCTACCCCCAAGTGCTGGAACTAAAGATGTGCTCCACAATGACCAACTGATGCTCTGTTTTGTGTGATATTCTAGGGAATAGTCTGTAACTGGCTCTCTTGTCACTTTTATTGTACCACTGAAGATGGAATTCATAGCTAAACAAGGGTTCTACCACTACACCAAATCCCCGGTATCCCTTTTATGTTTTCAAAACAGAAGCCTTTCTTCACAGCTTTGGATTACTGGTTACTTCAATCAATATAATCTTTTCACCTTAAATGAATCCCAAGTTTGAGCCCCTTAACTCCTACTATGACCACAGAATACTCACTAATCCCAGTGTCCTTACAGTACTGGATCAAGTACTGTCCCATGACTTTTAGTAGATGGTTATATTCTTGGACATTGAGGAATTCTTGTTTATTATGGGATGGTTCCATGATCTCCAAGGGTATGTTCACAATTCCAATCACACCTGCGCCAAGTCTGAGGGAGTAAATATATGAATGAATTTTGTAAAATCAGGCTAAAGGAAAAGGCAAACATTCACTGGCTACTTGCAACAAATCTTCCACAAATAAATCCATTGCCTTGGTGAGGACCACATCAAAGTGATTATGCAAACTTAAAGATATTTTATTATCCATGGTGATTTCCGGAGAGTTTAGTTCTGTTCTATGATGTCACCTCACTATCATCCTAACAAAACTCTTTCCAAACCTGTTACTTATGTAAGAAACCCAGGGCGGTAGAAAGGAACAAACTTTTAGCAAAATCAATGGGAGCCCCAGGATCTTCAAGCAATGACCCAACATGGACCTTTAAGTCTGATACTAGACAAAAAGGACTATGGTCTTTGTCCCCATTTATTCTGTCAGGCTACATTTCTCACCATTACAGTGGCTCTCAGGCATTCACAGAGCTCGAGTAAGGGAATGTAACAGGCCCAGAGGGTGACAGCAGGTATCTGATTATTAGCCTGATATTCAAAGGTCTTTTGGTTCTTTAGCTTTTCCAGGGATACAGGCTATACACCCACCTAGAATATTCTGATTTTTTTACATTATAGGATTGAGGGAAAGTCTCCCATGTTCTAGAATACAAGAGATAGGCTCCCCACTGCTCTTGTCATAGGATATATCACTCTTCCTCAATTTGAGGCCCCTAACAGCTTTATATTTCACAACTTTCTTCTTCTACCCTGTCCTCCTCAGTTACTCGTTCTGTGATTCTAAATTTATGCCTAAAACCGAAGGCCTGATGTGACTTCCTCGTTTACTTACTGCCCTTCTCACACAACATTCCTTTATTCATTTATCCATGCATTTATTCACACAGCCATTCAAAGTTAACACCTGGACCTGTTCCAAGCATTACAGACTTAGACAAAAGCAAGAAAGACAAGGTCCCTAGGTCTCATTCACTGAAGAATGACAAGCATGACATTAGCAAGTAGATAAATATACAGGATCATGTCTCGAGGTGATAAGTGGTTTTAGGAAAATAAAATGGGCACTAAATTATGGGAAAAGTGACAGATGGGTGTGACAATAGGCTTGGATTTAATTAGGTAATCAAAGAAGGGCCTTTATCATTCATGCCTAAAGAGCATGCCAAGGCCAATAGTGAGCCAATCTAAGGACAGGAAACTTAATAGCAATTGCTAAGCTAACTGCTCTAAGATTCGAAACAATGAAAGCCAACTAATTTGAGTTTTAGAAAATCACTCTACAAATAAGAAAAGAAAAACTCAACAAGCCCTACTTGCAAATAACATAATTCTGTTCTTTTTTTAATTTTGTATTAGATATATTTCTTTATTTAAATTTCAAAGGTTATTCACCTTCCCGGTTTCCTGTCCATAAGCCCCCATTCCATCCCCTCCCCCTCCCTATACAGGTATTCCCCCATACATCCCCTTATTGCCCCCCTTATTCCCCTGCACTGGGGGTCCAACTTTGGCAAGAGCAAGGACTTCCCTTCCACTGGTGCCCCAAGGTTATTTATTCTCTGCTACATATGCAGTTGGAGCCCTGGGTCAGTCCATGTAGAGTCTTTCAGTAGTGGTTTAGTCCCTGGAAGCTCTGGTGGTTGGCATTGTTGTTTTTATGGAGTGGCAAGCTCCTTCAACTCTTTCAATACTTCCTCTAATTCCCCTCAAGGGGGTCCTATTCTCAGTTTGGTGGTTTGCTGCTAGCATTGACCTCTGTATTGGACATGCTCTGGATGGGTCTCTCAGGAGAGATCTATATCTGGTCCCTTTCAGCATGCATTTTTTTTTTAGCTTCATCAATCTTATCTAGTTTTGGTGGCTGTATATATATGGACCACATGTGGGTCAGGCCCTGAATGGCCATTCCTTGAGTCACTGCTCTAAACTTTGCTTCCATATCCCCTCCTATGGATATTTTTCCCCCTTTTAAGAAGGAGTGGGAGCATCTGCATTTTGGTCATCTTTCTTCTTGAGCTTCCTGTGGTCTGTGAATTGCATCTTGGGTAATTTGAATTTTTTGGCTAATATCCACTTTCCATTGAGTTTATACCAAGTGTGTTTTTCTGTGATTGAGTAACCTCACTCATTCTTAATGGAACGTAAAGATTCCACAAAATAAACACTTAGGCCCCATAAATTCTTCCAGAAGTATATCAAGATACAAAATTCATTACATAAACAAATCAGTAGCAATATTTCATGTCTTTTTATCTTTTAGTTTTGTTATTGGCACATATCAATTATACATGAAAATAAGGTAATAGCTTTTTTAAAAAATACCAATAATGAGGGGATGGGAAAATTGTATCTCAGTATCAAAAAAAAAACCTAACTAGAACAAATCTAACTCAGAAGATAAAAGGCTTCTACATCTTTCAGATGATGAAGAAAGAAACTTAGGGAAAATCTCCCATGTTCATGGATAAAGACAATTAATATTGTGAAAAGAATGTATTACCAAATATACAGATTCAATGCAAACCCGTCAAAATTCCATTAACACTCCTCACCAAACCAAAAAAAAAAAAAAAAAACTTAAAATTCTTATGAAGCACAAAGTAACAATATAACCCCTAGAGGGAAAACAGTAGAAGAGAATTACAACCCTGGGTATTATGGACTATATTTAAAAACAACATGAAGCGGACACAGAAACAGACCTGTGGACCAACAGGATAATAGAATGGAGGACCTAGAAAAAAGTGTATTAATCATAACCAACTTACGGCAAAGCTGCTAAAACATATGTTGCAGAAAAGACTCGTGCTCTGAAAACTGGATTTTCATACGTAGAAGAGGGAAACTGGGTCCATATCTTCCACCCTGACCACAACATTTAATTAAAAATGGATCAAAGGTTGCAATGTGAGACCTGAAACTTTGCAACTGCAAGAGGGAAACACAGACAAAACACCTCAGAAATGTAAGCACAGACATGCATTTTGTCACTGGGATTCTTATTACATGGGAAATAACCCCAAGATGTGACAAATTGTATTATGAAGTTAAAAAGCCCCTGCACAGCAAAGGCAATAAACTCCAGAGTATAGAGCAATAGCCTACAATGGGAGAAACACTTGCCAGTTATGCATCAGATAAGAAATTAATATCCAGGACACATAAAGTGTCCAAATCAGACCATCAGTCATTGAATGAATGAACTGAAAGATCATTCTCAAAAGAACAAAGTCAAATTACCAAGTCATATTTGAAAAGCTGTTCATTTGACATTTTGCTTCATCCTGTGAAGAATGGCCATCAAGCAGAGGACGGACAACAAATGCTGATGAAGATGTGGACAAAGAAGAGCCCTTTTCACTACTAGCAGAAATGAAAGGCCATCACAAAGGAAATCAGGATAGTTTCCTCACAAAACTGAAAGCGAAAGTACTACATGATGTAGCTCTCTTCATTCTTGAGCATATACCTAAGTCTCTGCTAACATATCCCGGAGATGCTTATATATCTGTGTTTACTACTACAGTAGTCAATATATCAGGAAATGGATCAGCCTAGCTGTCCATCAGTAGATGGACAAAGAAAATGTGGTCCACATATGAAATGAAATTTTATTCAACCATAAAGAAAAATAGAAACTTGATATTGGAGGATGATTTCAGGCAACTAGAAATCACTATGCTAAGCGAAGTGAATCAGGCTTTATTTATATTTATATGTATGGCTGTGTACATATGAATGTATTTATCTGTCATAGAACTAGAAACAGGATCATGAGAGGAAAGGCCAAGATCTTAAGAGAAGCATGACTTCACTCCTTCTTTAAAAGGGGAACAAGAATACCCTTGGGAGGGGATAGGGAGGCAAAGTTTAGAACAGAGACTGAAGGAACACCCATTCAGAGCCTGCTCCACATGTGGCCCATACATATACAGCCACCAAACTAGATAAGATGGATGAAGCAAAGAAGTGCAGGCTGACAGGAACCAGACGTAGATCTCTCCTAAGAGACACTGCCAGAATATGGCAAATACATAGGTGAATGCCAGCAGCAAACCACTGAACTGAGAATGGGACCCCCATTGAAGGAATCAGAGAAAGGGTTGAAAGAGCTTGAAGGAGCTTGAGACCCCATATGTACAACAATGCCAACCAACCAGAGCTTCCTGGGACTAAGCCACTACCCAAAGACTATACAGTTGGGCTGATTCTCGCTCCAACTGCATAGGTAGCAATGAATAGCTTGGTAAGGGCACCAGTAGCAGGGGAAGCCCTTAGTCCTGCCAAGACTGAACCCCCAGTGAACGGGATTGTTGGGGGAAGGGCGGTAATGGGGAGAGGATGGAGAGGGAACACCCATATAGAAGGGGAAGGGGAGGGGTTAAGGAGATGTTGGTCTGGAAACTGGGAAAGAGAATAACAATTGTAATGTAAATAAGAAATACCCAATTTAATAAAGATGGAGAAAAATTTTTTAAAAATTAAGAGAAGCATGAAATAGAAAACTCAAAAGCAGACTCACTAGGTCAGGGTGGGTATTAGGGGAGGAGAAAGGGAATTCGCTGGAAGGGAAAGAAACATGATGAAGACCATAGGGCAAAGGGAATAAATGAAAACAAAATATAATGATACATATATCTGATGATGCCAGGATGAAACCGGTCACTTTATATGTTAACCTTAAAGTTAATAATATTGTTCTTAGTGTTGGTGCCCAGTATTAAAGTGCACTAATGATCCTCAGCAAAAGATGGGTGCCCTTGACCTTTATGTCCATAGAGCTCAGCACAGGATATTGCAACTCCCTTGCTTATGCCTGAACAATGAACGAGGAGCTGCTTCCCTGAGCAAGAGGAGGCAAAAAAAGCCTCCCTGACTCATTCCACCACTCTTGGGCAACTTGTCTGACTCTATCCCTTTGACTTTTTGCTTTTAAGATTAATCTTTAATAGCTGAGCTCCATTCCTCTATGATGACTTTGCAAGATTCTGCACAACTATCAATTTATGGAACTTGAGCACCAGAAAATGTATTCTAGATTCTAAAGAGACTGGGGATGTTACACACACATGCGCGCGCGCGCACACACACACACACACACACACACACACACACACACACACACACACATATTCAGGTAACTAACAAGAGCTATGAAATCCATAACATGGCTCCTTACAAGATTAATGTTTGGATTTGCTTTTCTCTGTTAACATTCTTTAATTTATATTACATTTTTATTGGTGAAACTAGAAACCTGAAGAGATGTCATAAGGGATAGAAAGACATAAGGAAATACATTGGGGACAAAATTTTTCCCACGATGTGATTTTCTCATGAGAGAAAGCACACAGCTTCATCATATTATAAATTGGGCATATCAATTCCTGTGTACTGAGAGGAGGGGTGAGTGAAAAACACAATGGCTGCTGGTGTTATAGTGTATCACACATCTAGTTCCACAGACAGAACTGGACTGTGGCCTCCCTACACTGCCTTTAAATGGAGAAATGAACTACTTACAATGATTTCATTTTCAGCTGGGGACCAACCTTCTCATACATTTTGATCAATCGGTTATTACTGTAAATGAACATTCCAGCTTGGCTTCGGTCTTCTGTGTGCACTCCAAAGAACAGAGAGAGAGTTTTTGCTTTCCTTAGTGCCCTAGAATTATATTTAGAAAGGTTTTTAAAACTGCTCAATTAAGGAAAAATACGAAATTTATAAAATGTCTAATAAATAAATTCAAAAGATAAATATCAAAAGAATATCCTGTAATGTACCAGATACTTTTTAATACCTGGTGGAAAAAGCTAATATCCACATAGAGTCAAGTATTCTGTATGCGCAAATTACAGGCCAAACACAGGCCTTCATGCAAACACAAGCCTGTTCACTTAAATCTAAAAGGACCAAAAAGATCTCTGTGTTCACTCGTTTGACACATATATGGCAGTTGAAGTGGGCAGGGTTCTTTCGAGTAAGAAAACATATAGAGGTTAGGATGACTTACAGGCTGTGGTCCAGCTATGGGTGTCTACCAACAAAAGGTCCAGAAATCCAGGAGTTGTTCATTTCTTGAGGCTGGGAGTCTCAGCTGGTCTTCAGTATACATTAGAATCCCAAAGATGTGGGCGCTAATGCCAGTGAAGGAAGCGATTGCCAGCAAAAATATATGAGAGCAAACTGGCAAAGAGAACAAGCTTCCCTCTCCCATATCCTTTACATAGACTGCCAGCAGACGGTATGGCTCAGAATAAAAGCAAGTCTTCCCACCCTCAAAAGATCTAGATTAAAAGTTAGTCTTCAAATTACTTAATCAAGAAAAGGTCTCTCACAGGTGTACCTATCTTCTGGGATTTTAGTTAATTCCAGATATAATCAAGTTGCCAAGGAAGAATAACCATCACAAGTACACTCCTTATCAACTTAACACACAACCATATTTCCTAATGTCAGGCTTAAATTCCAAATGAAAACAATAAACAGGTCATAATTACTCCTATCATAATATAACTATACCACCTACAATTACAAATGCATTATATATTTAACTCTGTCATAATCATGCCTAACATGATATACCTATTCCATGCATAGCCACAAAAGCACTATAAGTTTTTAGAATAGGTGGCAATATCTCTTGAGAGACATTCTTTTAGTCTCTTTTAGTCTTACACATGATAACCACTGATATTCCCTTAATTGGTGTTAAATTACATGATAAACAATTTGAGGAAAGAAAACACAAATAGCTGCACAAATAAATTCTTAACAAAATATGACAGAAACACCCATGTTGATTATAATATTCATTTCTGCAAATGGTCATGTGGTTTTAGCTAACATTTCCTAACTACCTTCCTCTGCTACACATACTGTCTTTCCTCCACCCTCAACAAGTACCTCAGCACGTCTTGGCTCTCTTTCTGGAGGAGTGATCTATACCTTTATTCCAAATCGGTCTTTCTATATATCCTTTGTAATCCTACCTTGATTAGGCTGTTGTAGTTTCCTAGTGACTTTAATTACAGGTTTTAAAAACACCAAGATACGCCCTAAAAGACCTCCTGAATTCTAGACATACTCTTTTTTTTCTTCTTTTTTCTTTTTTCTTTTTTTCGGAGCTGGGGACCGAGCCCAGGGCCTTGCGCTTGCTAGGCAAGTGCTCTACCACTGAGCTAAATCCCCAACCCCAGACATACTCTTTATTATCTCCATTGTGGAGAAGCCATCCAATATCCCCTTAGTAATATGGATCAAGCATCCCTCTTTACAATGTCATTCCTTTCTTAGCCTCTTTGCTTTAAGGCACCAGTGTTCGTCTCTGCTGTTGGCAGATCTGGCATTCAGTCACAGCTTTAGCCGGGTCAGCCTTGTGTAAGTGGAAGTCTAGGTTGCCAAGCAAATGCATAACGTCCATCTCTTCTACCATAGCTACTTTTTTCCTGGCCCGTTGGTTAATTACAATGTTTACAGAAAGAGCATGACTGCCCACAGAACAGGTAACTATGTCTACTTGGTTGCTAAACTCCTCCTCTGTTGACATCACCTTTTGACGAGCATTTACATGGGCCACAAATATCTTCACATCCTTCACTTATTTGGAGAGATCTATTGACACACTTCTTCCCCAGATATAATTCTCACCAATTTTCCAGTCATGCTGTGTTCAAGTTCTTGTCCAGTCAGAAATCAATTGACATGAATCAGTGAACAATTGCACATCTGGCCATGTATCCTTCCAAACAAAATGGATGATCATGTGTACTGGCCAAAGATCTGCCCACTGGAAAGATTTTCCTTCACCAGTGTCTTTCAGTGTTGTCTCAGAAACAGGCTATAATGCTACCCCCTGTCCACTTCTTAGTGCTGCCTATATAATATGCAGAACCAACAGTAAAAGAGCCCCTAGTCTTCTCTCCCTCTGTCATCTGATCATACAGCACATTTTATAATGCTGTGGGTGCATGCTTGGGAGTAGTAGAACCATGGGCATTTAGACAACTTCTCCTTGTAACCTGTTTGTGCCTTCAGGGACTTGCTCTGGACATATCCCATATATACACTTCCATTTGATAATTGCTATTGAGGAAGTCCTGCTTTAAGGCTGAGTGGGTCAGATAATACTCAGTTCATTAGGGGCAGCTCAGGTCATTTGGTAACTTTGTGGACTATTAATAAACTTTCAGGCAAATAGCAGGCCAAGAGATGTCTCTCAAAGGGAGAATAGTGTCTGCAGATGGTGACAAAGCCGGACTCCACAATCCCAAAGGTCCCTTCTTGGATTCACCTATAGCAGCTTGACAAAGGCATCAGACATCATCCCTATCTGCAACTTGAATCTCCAGAAACAATGAGTCCACTGAATCATGGCCCAAGTGGTATGGCAGCCTGTACAACATCCTAGACTTGTTGAAGAGCTTCTCTTGTTCCAGACTACATCGAAAGTTAGTCGATTTTCAAGTCACTTGGTATATGGGCCAGAGTAACACACCAATGAGGAGTGTGCTGTCTCCAGAATCCAAATAGGAGCATAAAATATTGGGCTTCTTTTTTGTTGGTGGAAGTGAATAACTTATCCTTTACCTCACAAAGAATATCTCTGCATGCCCTACACACTAGACTACTAAGAATTTCACTGAGGTAGAAGGCCTCTTGAATTTGGTTTGAATTTATTTCCTACCTGTTGATAAACACACGTGTTACCAACACATACAAAGTGGTTGCTACCTCCTGCTCATTTAGTCCAATCAGCATAATGTCATAAATATATGTGATTATTGTGTGGAAGAAACAAGTGTTCACAATCTCTTCAAACTAAGTTATGATACAAGATTGGAGAATTAATATATTCTTGAGGTAAAGGTATACTGCTGGCCTTTCCAACTGAAAGAAAAACTGTTTCTGGTAGTCGTTATAGACAAATACCAGAAAAATGCATTTGGTAGATCAATAGCTGCATATCATGTGCCAGAAATTGTGTTAATTTGCTCAAGTAAGAATACCACATTTGGAATAGCAGCTGCAATCAGACTCAGTATTTGACTGAGTTTTCAACAGTCATTTGTCATTCTTCATAATCCATCTTTATTCTTTACTAGCCAAATAGGAGATTAAAGAAAGATATGGAGGGGCTGCCCCCGCAGAGCGCCCATGGGCAGCACCCCGCGAGCAAACTTGAGCCTCGGGACCACAGGTAAGACCAACTTGTCTGCTGCAAGAAAGCTGCCTGGTGAAATCGGGACACACAGAGGCAGAAATCCTCTAGGACCGGGCACGTCCTGTGTTTACCAGAAGTCCCACACCCGCGGATCCCGGCCCGCAGCAGCTCTCTGCTCCCAGACCCCGTGGGAAAGAGACCTCACCGCCTGGTCAAGTGGGCACTCCTGAGGCTGCAGAGCGGAAGAGACCACCAACACTGCCCACCCCTGCCCACATCCCTGGCCCAAGAGGAAACTGTATAAGGCCTCTGGGCTCCCGTGGGGGAGGGCCCAGGAGCGGCAGGACCCCTGCCTGAGACACCGCCGGAACCTGAAAGAAACAGACCGGATAAACAGTTCTCTGCACCCAAATCCCGTGGGAGGGAGAGCTGAACATTCAGAGAGGTAGACAAGCCTGGGAAACCAGAAGAGACTGCTCTCTGCACACACATCTCGGACGCCAGAGGAAAACACCAAAGGCCATCTGGAACCCTGGTGCACTGAAGCTCCCGGAAGGGGCGGCGCATATCTTCCTGGTTGCTGCAGCTGCAGAGAGCCCATGGGCAGCAGCCCACAAGCAAACTTGAGCCTCGGGACCACAGGTAAGACCAACTTTTCTGCTGCAAGTGACCTGCCTGGTGAACTCAAGACACAGGCCCACAGGAACAGCTGAAGACCTGTAGAGAGGAAAAACTACACGCCCGAAAGCAGAACACTCTGTCCCCATAACTGACTGAAAGAGAGGAAAACAGGTCTACAGCACTCCTGACACACAGGACAGTCTAGCCACTGTCAGAAATAGCAGAACAAAGTAACACTAGAGATAATCTGATGGCGAGAGGCAAGCGCAGGAACCCAAGCAACAGAAACCAAGACTACATGCCATCATCGGAGCCCAATTCTCCCACCAAAACAAACATGGAATATCCAAACACACCAGAAAAGCAAGATCTAGTTTCAAAATCATATTTGATCATGATGCTGGAGGACTTCAAGAAAGACATGAACACACTTAGGGAAACACAGGAAAACATTAATAAACAAGTAGAAGCCTACAGAGAGGAATCGCAAAAATCCCTGAAAGAATTCCAGGAAAACACAGTCAAACAGTTGAAGGAATTAAAAATGGAAATAGAAGCAATCAAGAAAGAACACATGGAAACAACCCTGGATATAGAAAACCAAAAGAAGAGACAAGGAGCTGTAGATACAAGCTTCACCAACAGAATACAAGAGATGGAAGAGAGAATCTCAGGAGCAGAAGATTCCATAGAAATCATTGACTCAACTGTCAAAGATAATGTAAAGCGGAAAAAGCTACTGGTCCAAAACATACAGGAAATCCAGGACTCAATGAGAAGATCAAACCTAAGGATAATAGGTATAGAAGAGAGTGAAGACTCCCAGCTCAAAGGAACAGTAAATATCTTCAACAAAATCATAGAAGAAAACTTCCCTAACCTAAAAAAAGAGATACCCATAGACATACAAGAAGCCTACAGAACTCCAAATAGATTGGACCAGAAAAGAAACACCTCCCGTCACATAATTGTCAAAACACCAAACGCACAAAATAAAGAAAGAATATTAAAAGCAGTAAGGGAAAAAGGTCAAGTAACATATAAAGGGAGACCTATCAGAATCACACCAGACTTCTCGCCAGAAACTATGAAGGCCAGAAGATCCTGGACTGATGTCATACAGACCCTAAGAGAACACAAATGCCAGCCCAGGTTACTGTATCCAGCAAAACTCTCAATTAACATTGATGGAGAAACCAAGATATTCCATGACAAAACCAAATTTACACAATATCTTTCTACAAATCCAGCACTACAAAGGATAATAAATGGTAAAGCCCAACATAAGGAGGCAAGCTATACCCTAGAAGAAGCAAGAAACTAATCGTCTTGGCAACAAAACAAAGAGAATGAAAGCACACAAACATAACCTCACATCCAAATATGAATATAAAGGGAAACAATAAACACTATTCCTTAATATCTCTCAATATCAATGGCCTCAACTCCCCAATAAAAAGACATAGATTAACAAACTGGATACGCAACGAGGACCCTGCATTCTGCTGCCTACAGGAAACACACCTCAGAGACAAAGACAGACACTACCTCAGAGTGAAAGGCTGGAAAACAACTTTCCAAGCAAATGGTCAGAAGAAGCAAGCTGGAGTAGCCATTCTAATATCAAATAAAATCAATTTCCAACTAAAAGTCATCAAAAAAGATAAGGAAGGACACTTCATATTCATCAAAGGAAAAATCCACCAAGATGAACTCTCAATCCTAAATATCTATGCCCCAAATACAAGGGCACCTACGTATGTAAAAGAAACCTTACTAAAGCTCAAAACACACATTGCACCTCACACAATAATAGTGGGAGATTTCAACACCCCACTCTCATCAATGGACAGATCATGGAAACAGAAATTTTTTTTTTTGGTTCTTTTTTTCGGAGCTGGGGACCGAACCCAGGGCCTTGCGCTATGGAAACAGAAATTAAACAGTGATGTCGACAGACTAAGAGAAGTCATGAGCCAAATGGACTTAACGGATATTTATAGAACATTCTATCCTAAAGCAAAAGGATATACCTTCTTCTCAGCTCCTCATGGTACTTTCTCCAAAATTGACCATATAATTGGTCAAAAAACGGGCCTCAACAGGTACAGAAAGATAGAAATAATCCCATGCGTGCTATCGGACCACCACGGCCTAAAACTGGTCTTCAATAACAATAAGGGAAGAATGCCCACATATACGTGGAAACTGAACAATGCTCTACTCAATGATAACCTGGTCAAGGAAGAAATAAAGAAAGAAATTAAAAACTTTTTAGAATTTAATGAAAATGAAGATACAACATACTCAAACTTATGGGACACAATGAAAGCTGTGCTAAGAGGAAAACTCATAGCGCTGAGTGCCTACAGAAAGAAACAGGAAAGAGCATATGTCAGCAGCTTGACAGCACCCCTAAAAGCTCTAGAACAAAAAGAAGCAAATACACCCAGGAGGAGTAGAAGGCAGGAAATAATCAAACTCAGAGCTGAAATCAACCAAGTAGAAACAAAAAGGACCATAGAAAGAATCAACAGAACCAAAAGTTGGTTCTTTGAGAAAATCAACAAGATAGATAAACCCTTAGCCAGACTAACGAGAGGACACAGAGAGTGTGTCCAAATTAACAAAATCAGAAATGAAAAGGGAGACATAACTACAGATTCAGAGGAAATTCAAAAAATCATCAGATCTTACTATAAAAACCTATATTCAACAAAATTTGAAAATCTTCAGGAAATGGACAATTTCCTAGACAGATACCGTTTATCCGGTCTGTTTCCTTCAGGTTCCGGCGGTGTCTCAGGCGCAGGGGTCCTGCCGCTCCTGGACCCTCCCCTGAGGTTCCGAGGCTCAAGTGTGCTCGTGGGGTACTGCCCAAGTCCTCTCCTCGGCGGCAGCAACCGGGAAGATCCGCGCCGCTCTTTCCGGGAGCCTCTGTGCACCAGGGTTCCAGATGGCGTCTGGTGTTTTCCTCTTCCTTTAGTCTTTACAACTGTAATAGCCCTCATTTCACAGGTCATGAAAACGTTGGAATTTATCTCTTCCAATCACACATTCTGTGACTGGGGAAATAATCACAGGATGAATTCCAAAACTCACTGGACATACTGTGAGCCAGGCTTCATAAATACCTGACCTCTATAAGCCCCTAATTTAACTAGAGAGCCACAGTTTTTCGTGGGATCTTACAGAATCAGTATTAATTCAGAACCAGCATCCAAAAGACCCAGAAAAGTTTGATTGTCTCCTTTCCCCCAGTGCTCACTTACCCTTGTAAAAGACCACAGGTCCCTCTGGGGAAGAACTAGAAAAAGGCTAACAGTACAACTCTTAGGTATTTAGGAAGATCCTTCCTCAGGGGAACTAAAGGATACTGGGCCTGCAAACTGGCTCAAGTCTGGAAATTGGTTCACAGGCCAAGATTTTTTTTGCCATAATCCAATTTAGCCTTTCTTTCATTTGAGAATTTTTCTGCTTATACAGATGAAACAAAAATGCAGTAGGCTTCTTATTTCATGCCTGGAAACACCATGATTGATTACCCAGAATGAAACGTCTATGCCATCATAAAAATCGTGTTGCCTGCCTGAACATTATGGGTCAGATCATTATGGACATTGCTGGGCCTATGCTGCCCATTATAACTATGATCACCTTGACTTTGACTCAGTGCTGTAACCTGGCCCCTGCTACTTCAGGACCCAATAAAGCCCACTGCTTTTAACCCATCCAACTGAGCAGTAGCATCTCCAACCATAAGTTCTAGCACAAGAAAAAACGGTAACAACAAAGCTCTTCAAATATGCTGGCGCCCCTCTCACCATTTTGTTTCTTATAGGATTAGCAAAAAGCACATCTTCTAACTCTTCCCATTGTGGAGTATGTTACACCGTATACCCACTCCAGCACTGCAATTTCTCTGAACCTTAAATCCTTTTATCAATACTAAGCCAAGAGATATAAGGCAACTCCAGCCCCTTTTCAGTTGGCCATCTTTTGACAATTGCTTCAGCAGCCATTCAAAAATGACACCTTTTTTTCTAGCTGAACAAGCTTCTACATTAAACCTAGAATCTCCAGTCAGTGCGCCTGTATCAATAAACTCAGACTGATTCAGTTGCATGTACCTTCTACCATTAACCTGCACCTTTAAAGTCCATTCCCACACATATTTGCCAAAATTCATTCTGCTTGAATGAATTAGTAAACTCATTAAGCTCTTTAGCAGCATAGCGTACCTCCTCATGGCTTATGAACTCTTCTATCTGCTCTTCAGGAACCCCCTTAGAGGTTATAGGTCCAGAGGTAACTATTAGTGGCCCTTGAAGAATGTCAGTATTGTCTTGCCTGACATCTCCTCTGAAGAAAGTCAGTGATAGTTTAGAAGGCAATGAAGAATTAATTTCCTTTGTCAAAGGCATAAAAGGCAATATTTCAGGGGTGAGGGGTACACCTCCTGCTTGACAGCAGAGAGAGCCTATTTCCTTAGATGAAATAAACCCTTAAAAACTGAGGATTTGGAGTTCTCAGCCTCAAATGGGTACGCTCATTCATCATCATCCCCAGTTAAAGCATCCCATTCTTTATCAATTAATCCCCTCAGGCTTGGATTTGAATTTTTGCTGTAATTCAGCCTATCTTTCAATGAAGCCTTCTCATTGATTTTCCATAACGTGCATTCTGTAGTTAATGGAGAGAAGATTCTCTTCCAAGGCACGTGCAGAAAACATTAGACTGCGCATCGGGAGGTTGTCGATTTTACTACTGCGTACACTGTCATCCTACACCATATTGAAATATGAGAAGTTGCTTGATTTTACCATAGAACTCATCCTTTTCCTTTGTCAACTTATCCAGAGATCCTAGAAGCAATGACCAGCATTGCTATTTTCATTATTTTCCCATAAACTGTCAGTAGGTATATATAGAGTCACAAAATCCATTGCCTCTCACAATTGGTGAATTAGAGTAACCAAATACATTTGTGTCCTTAAGTTTGTAAAATAGTTCATGCCAAGGGTTTTCAGTAGTCTGCAAACTGCCAGGACAGGCTTCAGTAATGATAAGTGTTAACAAATTGAAAAGCTTATTCTAGATTGCTAAAATATTCACCCTTATATTTCTGTTTATCTAGTTGCCCAGTGAACAAGTTGTTCCATCTCAGCTGGTCTTCAGTATACATCACCATGTCCTTTACATAGGCTGCCAGCAAAAGGTATGGTCCAGATTACAGGTGGATTTTCCCACCTCAAAAGACCGGAATTAAAAGTGGGTCTTCCCACTTTAAATAATTTAACTAAAAAAATTTTCCTTTACAAGTGTGCCAGCTTTTTGTGTTTTAGGTAATTCCAGATATAATCAAGTTGACAAGCAAGAATAGTCATCACAATAGTATTATGAAAAAACATGGCTCTTAAAAGAAAAATTTCTGACACTGCATGGGTTTCCCACTTGCAATGTGTTCTCAATTTCCCAAATAACCAATGAAGATTAAACTGTGACAAAAATATTTTCACTAGTTTTGCCTCTAACACTTGCTAAAAATTCAAAAAATATAAATAAAAGCCAATAACATCAATTTACATGGACAATAGACAGGCTAGGTAAGCACTATGCTCTTTGTTTCATGCTGTCGTTGTTGTTGTTTCCCTATACATAAAGCTTTTGGTTTTGTTTTTCTTTTTTCTTTTCTATTAAGTGTTAAGAACAGAGAGGAAAAGAGAGGGAGAGAGCAAGGGAGAGGTAAAGAGAAAGAAAGCAAGAAACAGATCTTCATGGTACGAGGAATCTGCTGGAGCTAGAGAAAGCACCTGGATATGGGACACAGACTTGGCTCAGAGTCACAGCAACCTGGCCACCACAGGCTACACAAACAGTGTCCCACCTGCATGGGGGAAAAGACTGAGAGATGATTTTTAGGAACTAATTTGGCATGGTAAGAAGTATAAAAATCTTCCTTTCTCAGCCCCAAATGACCACAGAAAGGATCTTTTCCCAGGTCTCAGAGGTTGACTTATTGGCATGGGTATTATACAATATTAAATGCATACAAACCTAAGGTAATATATAAATCAAAACCTTTCTCACAAAGCTTTACCATGAGATTCAATTCTGCAACAAACTAGGATACTGACAGTGTAAGGGTTCCCAGAACGGCATTAAAAGCTATGACATCATCACTCTATGATATGGGATACTCTGGTTGTCTATAGATTTACAAGCACAGGCATGGTGGTGCACAAATATCTTTAATCCTTTCACTCAGGGAGCAGAGGCTAGTGGATCACTGCGTCTGAGTCTAGGCCACAGAGTAAATTCTAGTTTAGTTGTTGATACATAGTGAAACTCTAAAACAAAATTATTTTCCCTTTTACAGAGAAGTCTTGGACTGCTATTCTATCTTAGTAGAAACTGACCAGACAGTGGCCCACCAAGTTACCATAAGACCTGAGCTGACCATGATGAGCTGGGTTCCGTTTGACCCAATCAGACAGCAGCAGCAACCCAGCAACCTGACCATGTCCTGAAGGCACAAGAAAGTTACCTAAAAAGTAGCCCAGGTGCCTATGTTTCTCCTCTTGTACACTCTGCTTTCATGCATGCACCTTGAGCTTCCTGGGGTATGCCCTATCATCAAATGACTGAGGAACAGACAACATGTTCCAGTTTACTGAGGTTTCTGCCTGTTATGCAAGCACCATCCAGAAGTGGACAACTGCAGGGTAAAAACATGTTTCCGGGACAACCCTGAAAGACACCAGTAGAGGGAAACCATCACAGTTCAGAGCTTTGTGCAATAGTCATCATCATACATTTATTTGGAATTGTGTGATTATTATCTGAATCATCAGTTATTAACAGTGGGATGGCTTAACTGTCAGAGACTTGGAAAGAGAATGATTAGAATATTGTTGAGAAAGACATAAAAGGAAGAAGTATATGGATAGATCTCTCAAAATGGTCAACAGATATAAAGATACTTATGCCCCGTGTAAATACTCATCAAAAGGTAATGGGAACCTACAACAGCCTTATTGAGACAGGATGACAAAGGACACAGACTCATCAGAAATGAAGACCCTCTCTCTCCACCAGATGCATGTGAACCAAGGCTCTATGCCACTCCAGCTAGTATTAAGTAAGGTGTCTCCCAACATTGCTTACCCGGATGTTCACCATTCTCTTACCCACCTTCACAACCATGAATGTCTTCTCAATTGTATGTGTCATCTGCTGGGCCTAATGTGCATGTTATTCTAGATGAGAGGTGACAAATCTGTTGCGAACTGACAATCAGTAATCCTGTGGCTGGTTCCTGAACTCATAGGAGCCTTGCACAGCTGTGTGGCAGCCTAAGACAATTAGCATGGCTACCTCACGTTCCTGTCACTACAGCTTTCTCTCTTTGATCGGGAGGGATCCAGCACACATTGTTGGAAGGACAAAAGTCAAGTTCAGTGCAAACTGGAAAAATGTGTTCTCTATTAAGACCATTTGTTGCACTCTCAGAGGACTCGAATGACAGCGACAAACCTCTTTAACTCGAAATCTGGTGTAATCTGATGCCTGCTTTGACCTCTGTAGGAACTGTATGCATGTGGTGCAAAGATATTCAGCAGGCTGGACACCCATGTATTATTAATTGTTCTTGTTAAATAAATGTAATCATTTTAATTGTAAAACAGAAATCTTATAAAAATTTCCATGAAATTTAAATAATTTTGGAAAATGTATTAATATTTTAACATTATTTTGGCATCTGCATAATTAACATTTTAGGCTTGTGTTTAAAGGTATAAATATATCATCAAAATGATGCTGAGATCTAACCACTGTTCCCTGAAAAGAAATTTCTCAAAGATGTCAGTCCTCAAAGTCTGAGTTGGTCTATGCAACAGTAATTTTTTTTAATTTAACTTACTCAGCATCTGAGAGTGTGAAGAAGTCAAACTTACAAACAGATATTTGTCTTGTAAGATAGCCTTGCCATTTTTATTTTAATACATGTAAGTGACATATCCCCTCAAACATTAATTCTTGTTTTAAATTTTAAGCTCCAGAGTAAAGAACAAATAACAAGGATAGTGAAGCTATCATAGGCTCTCCTGCTTGGGTCTCTTCACATAGACATCTTCATAAAATCTAAAATTCTCAGAGAGCTTCTGGCTTGTCTTCAACATTAGACAGACACAAATGTACACATCGATAAAAATGTCGTCCATGTTTTACAATGTGTGTCTTGGATGGGAAAGCTTCATCACATTAAGATGTGCCAATCTATCACATGCTAATAAAGAGAAATTGTCATCATAACTACCATAAAATCTACCCACTTAGAAATAAGAACTTGACACAGCATGGGGTTCTTCACAAACAGAAGGCCTTAATTAATTAAGCCTTACCTCTGTTTTTGGCGAAGATCTTTATGCTTTGCTTCCACATCTTCCAGAGCTTTCTGTATTACATCCTGAAGAAAGATATTTGGTTGAGTGGAAACAGAAGTACATTGACTTGATGGCAGCTGAGCTGATACCTGTCATCAGAAGGTTCTGGGGCAGCAGAGACAGTTCATGGTGTCTAATGCAGTGTCAAATGGTGGGAACTCAACGGGCACACAGTAATAGCTTCCGTTCCAGTGTTTCCAGAATATACCCTAAGTCCAAATCTACCATTCTCTTTTTGCACATTCTAAGATGCCCTCTCTGCCTTCATTTTACTCCCTATACAACTGAAGGATTTTGGCGCAAACTACATGAAAACTTGAGTGACTTATTCAATGCATATAGACTCTGACTTTTGTTTGGGAAAACAGGAATCCTGAATTCTGTAGTCACTGAGGTATATTTCAGTAAAAACTTTTGTTAGTATTCCTTTCAGTATGTCCCCTTCATATCAAGTTCTGGACTGATATGGACCCAAATGTTATAGATTCCTCAGGTTTTTTCTTTTCTGAGTGCTCTAAAGCTAGCCCCCAACCTGACTTTCTTTTAATCAGATGCACTGATTTGTCATCACCCCCATCTTTAGTATGTTTCCATTCCCTCTAATTAGGCAGAAGAGAAAGTATCCATTATTATTCTTCTCATAGATAATAACAGACTTTTATAGACAGTATTCGGCAAGAAAAAAATGTCAAATGGAGTCAGAAGGGGACAGGAGAGGGTAATGAAGTTAATGTAATCAAATTGTATTCTATGCATGTATGCAAATGTTATACTAGATTCATTAGTTTATATGGCATAGACTAATAAAAAGTTTTTTTTTTTTTTTAAGAATAGACATTGAAAGAGCTCACCCGGGAAGTCCCACACCCGCGGATCCCGGTCCGCAGCAGCTCTCTGCTCCCAAACCCCGTGGGAGAGAGACCTCACCGCCTGGTCAGGTGGGCACTCCCGAGGCTGCAGAGCGGAGGAGACCGCCAACACTGCCCAACCCTGCCCACATCCCTGGCCCAAGAGGAAAATGTATAAGGCTTCTGGGTTCCCATAGGGGAGGGCCCAGTAGCAGCAGGACCCCTGCGCCTGAGACACCGCCAGAACCTGAAGGAAACAGACAGGATAAACAGTTCTCTGCACCCAAATCCCGTGAGAGGGAGAGCTAAACCTTCAGAGAGGCAGACACGCCTGGGAAACCAGAATAGACTGCACTCTGCACACATCCAGACGCCAGAGGAAAACACGAAACGCCATCTGGAACCCTGGTGTACGGAGGCTCCCGGAAAGAGCGGCGCAGAGGACTTAGGCAGTACCCCACGAGCAAACTTGAGCCTTGGAACCACAGGTAAGACCAACTTTTCCGATGCAAGAAACCTGCCTGGTGAAAGAGCATATGTCAGCAGCTTGACAGCACGCCTAAAAGCTCTAGAGCAAAAAGAAGCAAATACACCCAGGAGGAGTAGAAGGCAGGAAATAATCAAACTCAGAGCTGAAATCAACCAAGTAGAAACAAAAAGGACCATAGAAAGAATCAACAGAACCAAAAGTTGGTTCTTTGAGAAAATCAACAAGATAGATAAACCCTTAGCCAGACTAATGAGAGGACACAGAGAGTGTGTCCAAATTAACAAAATCAGAAATGAAAAGGGAGACATAACTACAGATTCAGAGGAAATTCAAAAAATCATCAGATCTTACTATAAAAGCCTATATTCAACAAAACTTGAAAATCTACAGGAAATGGACAATTTCCTAGACAGATACCAGGTACCGAAGTTAAATCAGGAACAGATAAGCCAGTTAAACAACCCCATAACTCCTAAGGAAATAGAAGCAGTCATTAAAGGTCTCCCAACCAAAAAGAGACCAGGTCCAGACGGGTTTAGTGCAGAATTCTATCAAACCTTCATAGAAGACCTCATACCAATATTATCCAAACTATTCCACAAAATTGAAACAGATGGATCACTCCCGAATTCCTTCTATGAAGCCACAATTACTCTTATACCTAAACCACACAAAGACACAACAAAGAAAGAGAACTTCAGACCAATTTCCCTTAAGAATATCGACGCAAAAATACTCAATAAAATTCTGGCAAACCGAATCCAAGAGCACATCAAAACAATCATCCACCATGATCAAGTACGCTTCATCCCAGGCATGCAGGGATGGTTTAATATATGGAAAACCATCAACGTGATCCATTATATAAACAAACTGAAAGAACAAAACCACATGATCATTTCATTAGATGCTGAGAAAGCATTTGACAAAATTCAACACCCCTTCATGATAAAAGTCCTGGAAAGAATAGGAATTCAAGGCCCATACCTAAACATAGTAAAAGCCATATACAGCAAACCAGTTGCTAACATTAAACTAAATGGAGAGAAACTTGAAGCAATCCCACTAAAATCAGGGACTAGACAAGGCCGCCCACTCTCTCCCTACTTATTCAATATAGTTCTTGAAGTTCTAGCCAGAGCAATCAGACAATAAAAGGAGGTCAAGGAGATACAGATCGGAAAAGAAGAAGTCAAAATATCACTATTTGCAGATGATATGATAGTATATTTAAGTGATCCCAAAAGTTCCACCAGAGAACTACTAAAGCTGATAAACAACTTCAGCAAAGTGGCTGGGTATAAAATTAACTCAAATAAATCAGTAGCCTTCCTCTATACAAAAGAGAAACAAGCCGAGAAAGAAATTAGGGAAACGACACCCTTCATAATAGACCCAAATAATATAAAGTACCTCGGTGAGACTTTAACCAAGCAAGTAAAAGATCTGTACAATAAGAACTTCAAGACACTGAAGAAAGAAATTGAAGAAGACCTCAGAAGATGGAAAGATCTCCCATGCTCATGGATTGGCAGGATTAATATAGTAAAAATGGCCATTTTACCAAAAGCGATCTACAGATTCAATGCAATCCCCATCAAAATACCAATCCAATTCTTCAAAGAGTTAGACAGAACAATTTACAAATTCATCTGGAATAATAAAAAACCCAGGATAGCTAAAACTATCCTCAACAATAAAAGGACTTCAGGGGGAATCACTATCCCTGAACTCAAGCAGTATTACAGAGCAATAGTGATAAAAACTGCATGGTATTGGTACAGAGACAGACAAATAGACCAATGGAATAGAATTGAAGACCCAGAAATGAACCCACACACCTATGGTCACTTGATTTTTGACAAAGGAGCCAAAACCATCCAATGGAAAAAAAGATAGCAGTTTCAGCAAATGGTGCTGGTTCAACTGGAGGTCAACATGTAGAAGAATGCAGGTCGATCCATGCTTATCACCCTGTACAAAGCTTAAGTCCAAGTGGATCAAGGACCTCCACATCAAACCTGATACACTCAAACTAATAGAAGAAAAACTAGGGAAGCATCTGGAACACATGGGCACTGGAAAAAATTTCCTGAACAAAACACCAATGGCTTACGCTCTAAGATCAAGAATTGACAAATGGGATCTCATAAAACTGCAAAGCTTCTGTAAGGCAAAGGACACTGTGGTTAGGACAAAACGGCAACCAACAGATTGGGAAAAGATCTTTACCAATCCTACAACAGATAGAAGCCTTATATCCAAAATATACAAAGAACTCAAGAAGTTAGACCGCAGGGAGACAAATAACCGTATTAAAATATCTGGTTCAGAGCTAACCAAAGAATTCACAGCTGAGGAATGCCGAATGGCTGAGAAACACCTAAAGAAATGTTCAACATCTTTAGTCATAAGGGAAATGCAAATCAAAATAACCCTGAGATTTCACCTCACACCAGTGAGAATGGCTAAGATCAAGAACTCAGGTGACAGCAGATGCTGGCGAGGATGCGGAGAAAGAGGAATACTCCTCCATTGTTGGTGTGGTTGCAGACTGGTACAACCATTCTGGAAATCAGTCTGGAGGTTCCTCAGAAAATTGGACATTGAACTGCCTGAGGATCCAGCTATACCTCTCTTGGGCATATACCCAAAAGATGCCTCAACATATAAAAAAGACACGTGCTCCACTATGTTCATCGCAGCCTTATTTATAATAGCCAGAAGCTGGAAAGAACCCAGATGCCCTTCAACAGAGGAATGGATACAGAAAATGTGGTACATCTACACAATGGAATATTACTCAGCTATCAAAAACAACGAGTTTATGAAATTCATAGGCAAATGGTTGGAACTGAAAAATATCATCCTGCGTGAGCCAACCCAATCACAGAAAGACATACATGGTATGCACTCACTGATAAGTGGCTATTAGCCCAAATGCTTGAATTACCCTAGATGCCTAGAACAAATGAAACTCAAGAAGGATGATCAAAATGTGAATGCTTCACTCCTTCTCTAAAAGGGGAACAAGAATACCCTTGGCAGGGAAGAGAGAGGCAAAGATTAAAACAGAGACTGAAGGAACACCCATTCAGAGCCTGCCCCACATGTGGCCCATACGTATACAGCCACCCAATTAGACAAGATGGATGAGGCAAAGAAGTGCAGACTGACAGGAGCCGGATGTAGATCGCTCCTGAGAGACACAGCCAGAATACAGCAAATACAGAGGCGTATGCCAGCAGCAAACCACTGAACTGAGAATAGGACCCCCGTTGAAGGAATCAGAGAAAGACCTGGAAGATCTTGAAGGGGCTGGAGACCCCATAGGTACAACAATGCCAACCAACCAGAGCTTCCAGGGACTAAGCCACTACCTAAAGACTATACATGGACTGACCCTGGACTCTGACCTCATAGGTAGCAATGAATATCCTAGTAAGAGCACCAGTGGAAGGGGAAGCCCTGGGTCCTGCTAAGACTGAACTCCCAGTGAACTAGACTATGGGGGGAGGGCGGCAATGGGGGGAGGGTGGGGTGGGGAACACCCATAAGGAAGGGGTGGGGGGAGGGCGATGTTTGCCCGGAAACCAAAGAATTATCATTAAGTATTAAATAAATTTAAAAAAAAAGAAATGTATATAAGAAATACTCAAGTTAATTAAAAAAAAAAAAAACACAATACAGTCACTGTGCTGCGTTCCATTCTACAGATTTAGACACAGTGTATTGAATTGTATTCCCTGAGAATCTGAACTATAACTTTTTGTGTTAGAAACACAAAACAACCATGAAATTTCACATTTTCCTTCATGACACAGCCAGGAAATGTTCCCTGAGTGGGTTATTATTAACAAATTATTGCAAAAAGATTAAGCAGTTTGGCAGAAAAACAATGGTTGCTTAAAACACAATAAAATTAAAACAAAAAAAAAAAGATTCATGACTACTGTATATTATGGGCCATAGTGTTTTACTGGACATTCCAAGTTTTATGTTTCTATTTTTATTTTTTAAATGATGGTTTAATTACAGAGAGCAAAACTTTTGCAAATATTTTTCTATCATCATTCATCAGCATGTAAATATAAAATTAGTATCTCTTTGAATGATAAACTTACTTCTGCCACTTTATGTTTTATATTTATTAAAGTAGCATTCTCGACGTTGCTGGTTAGAAAATAAAGTATTAATCACTTTTGAAGAATATTTACTATGCCTTACATGCTGCAGCATCAAATGTTCAGCCAGGGTTAATTCTTCATGTAAAAATAAACATCACATTCTTTCTTTAGAATACACATCCATCTGCTTTCTACTTTAATAAATAGTAAAATTATATCAATAAAAAAAAAAGAAAGAGCTCACCCATCACATACGACTGTTAACATCTCTTGATGGTGCCACTCTTGGTGGCTTCATTCTTAATAGAGCACCACTTTCACTGTCTTTTAAGTTAAAAGGGGAGAGGTAGAGTTCAAAAAGAATCATATTAAGTTTCCTGAAAGCATGTAAGAGTTCGAAAGTTCAGGTCATTCCACTTTGCAGTCTTCTCTGCATTAAAGTAGCCACAACACTTCAGAGATACAAAGCAAGTGGGCCAAAGACAGCTCACCTTTCCTGACAGAGCACTCAGCCCAGAGCAAAGGCACAGAGATGAGAAATTACACCCTGAGCCGTGAGAGTCTATTTGTCTCATGCACAGAAGGCACGGGGCATTGATAATCTCAGAAACAAAATTTAAAAAGCTTAAAGCATCAAAAACATTAAAAATAAGATAGATTTACTTTTTTCTTTAAGATGGCAGCATGAATATGAGAATCTTGAGAAAGCCATGCTTTTGCTTTGCTTGGGGTATTAAGGCCTCCTCCTCTCTGACTCTGTCCCTTCTGTGTGACCTGTAGACTAGACCTGGGTCTCTGACTCTCAGAGTTATGGCCAAATCCCTGCTAAGACTTACGTATTTAACCTGCAGCAGACGTAATAGAGAAGGCAATTCCTCTCCTCATTCCTGCTCACCTCTGCACACAAGCAAGTTGATGCAGTGCTTCATCAATCACCGTGGTGGAAGTGTTATGCCACAGTTTTGGTAACAGCAGATTTACAGTGCATATCTTGCAGTTATATTCTTTTTTGGTTAGCTGCAGTATGCTATAATTAATAATTATAGTTCTTTATAAACGTGCCTTCCTCGTGGGCATATTACAAGGATTACAGAGGTTGTTTATGAACTGTGCGAACCAACTCACAAGAAAAGAGCTTTGTAAGCTGGAAGTGTTGTGATTAATATTCATAATTATGGTCTATGATTCCTAGTGCTGGGAAGAAGGATTGCTTATTAGCCCTCTTCTTGCTTTCCCCATTTATCTGAGTCCATGGAGAGCTATAATTTGAATAGATATTTTTGAGGATGCTTCATAAGCTAGATATTTTTCTGCCATTTTTTTTCATTATTTTCTCTTTTTCTTGTAGTGCTTTCCTTTTCGTTTTAAAGAAATTGACTGTAAAGCTCTTTCATCCTGCTCCAAACTCATCCCAGTTCCTGCTCATCTTTGCTCCACCTCAGCCTTCCCCCTTCTCATTTGGCCTCCTTTCCCCTCTCTGCACTCACACCATCTGTTTACCTGTGCTAAAACCACCAATATCTTTTGAGCTCATCTGGAGTACATGATCAGAGACAACAGTGTTCAGGAAAAAAGCACAGGGCCTTGCTCGCCACTGAAGAGGACTTTTTGCCCATCATACCTTGGCAGAAGACAACACAATTCTGTCAGGCTGGTTTACTTTGGCTTGCACCTCTTTAAACAGTAGTTCGGCTGGGAGCGGAAGCACAAAAGTTACATAAGACGCAGATTCTTCCAAGCCATTTCTAAGCACATGTTTCCTATACTTGTAGCCATGACCACTGAGGCTGGCACAGAGACCACAATCTGAAAATCACCTGTTCCTCAAAGAGATCACTCATTTCAACTCTTCTAGTTGAGGCAGGTGGAAGATGTCACTGTGGGTAAGAGTGCCCACTTGGCAACCATGAGGAGCTGAGTTTAAAATCCACTCACCAACATAAAAAGGCAAGGCTGCATGTGTGTATATATGCACTGTGGGGTATAGACACATAGATCCAGGAAGCTTGCTGGCTAACCTGCCAAATTCAAATGGAAAGAAAATACTTCCCATAATGAAGGCAATGTTCATCATTAACATGAGCTAACACAGCATCATAACATCCAGGGTTTCCAACATATCAATTAATTCTTAATATGTTGGAGGATTTTGCTGGCTAGCATTATGTCAACTTGGCACAAGCTATAGTTATCCAAGAGTGAGAAAGCTCAATTGAGAAAATGTCTCCAGGACATTTATATATTTTATAAATTTGTGGTTGGTGTGAGAGCGTTGGTCATCCTAGGTTCTATGAAAAAGCAGGCTGAGTAAGTCACAAGGAGCAAGCCAATAAATAGTACCCCTCCATGGATTCTGGACTAGCTTCTGCCTCCAGGTTTCTGCCCTACTTGAGCTCCTGTCCTCACTGCATTTCAATGAAGAACTGTTATAAAGAAAGTGAATAAGTCAAACTCTTTACTCCCATGGTTGCTTTCTGTGCCTTATCACAGCAATAGTAACTCTGTCTAGTATAGGGATCACACTTAAGATACTAAATTGTAGTCAGTGAGATAGCACGCTAGCAGGCACCTACATGCCACCAAGCTAGATGACCTGAGTGAGAGCCCAGAACCTACATCATGAAAGGAAAGAACTGATTGCTGCAAGTGTTTGTTGACCAACACACAGACACACAGACACACAGACACACACACACACACACACACACACACACACACACGCACACACATGCACACACATGCACACACACGCACACACACACACTCTCTCACAGACGAATGAGGTGGGTAAATGTAAAAAAGATACTAAATTATATCATTATTAAACCAGAGATATACAGTGCACTTTTAAATTCCAGAGACTGGAGGTGCATTTGCCCAACAGTGACAGTACCCTCAATGCCTAGAGCAGTGTTTTACTGAGAATAAGTGCTTGACTAGCATTTGCTAAGTGGATGAACCATAATGATTTGGATGTAGAAACCTACATACCCATCTTGACTGCTTCTTCTGCCTTTTTAACTTCAGTTTTAAACTTCCCTTTGAAAGAAGACGTAGTATATTGGTACTTTCTGGGAAGAAGAAAAGAACATAATCAAGTCAAATTATCATTTTAAAGAGCATTAAGAAGAGAATATTCTTCAGTAAGACTGTGTACTGCAGAAATATGCAATTGTTAAGAAAGAAAGATTCACTGAGTGAGTTCCATCTAGCCGATACATTAGCAGACTTCATACCTATGAAAAAAATTACTTGCCTTTTAATACATGGTAATTTTCCTTCATGAAAATTCAGTCAGGAAATAAGGAGTCAAGAGTGAGATTAAAATCTCTTCCCACACAAGTGTTCACTTACACGTGCAAACAGGAGAACTCTCAAAAAGGGATACAAGATCGCCCAAGTGCTCCATTGTCAAAGTTTCCAGTTAATATACATAGCTCTCTCATTCAGATCATCATTGACACTGTATAAATGGCTACTCCCAGTCCCCAAGCAATTATCTCTGCCTGAAATGCTCAGAAAAACACATAAAAAGTCATTTTGACCTACTAAAAGCCCCACTTTCTACTGCATTGATGAAGTAGCCTATTTTTAAGGCCCATTGTTTTAGTGACAGCCAACAGTTTCTAGAATAATCAAGGAAAAAGAATTATGTGTGTCTATGTATCTATGAACTCAAGGAAAACAAATCAGGGGTAAGATGGAGGGTACATGTTTCCAAGAGCTGTGGACTGGGAGGCTCCAGAAGCTCTCAAAAGGATATAGACCATTACGCCTATTGCTTTCCCACAAGAACAAGTGGTTATTAAGGCCCTAAAGATGACACATGATTTAGTCCCACGACAAGGAGAAAGCAAGCTAGAACTGTGCTTGAAGTTTCCTCTCGGCTGGCTAGCCTTCCCTAGCCTGGAAGATGCTAAGCAGGCTTCTGGGAAGAATTAACATCAATAGGCACACAGCTGTGGACTCCAGCCAGGGAAGATGGGCCCAGTTGTGCAACAGTGGCAAGTCTGTTCTGGGGTTAACTAACTGCTTTCTTACTGGACTTGATGGCTGTTCTATGGGACAGGATGCACATCTGGAACCACAAACCTGTCCAAAAGCATAGAGCTCTGGGGGCAGTCAAAGCCCCTAGTGAGGAAGATGCTGCTCTTATTTTGCTAACTGGACAGGATGTGCCTGTCAAACTGCCTTCTCCAACAGCCATGTTTATGCTCACAGAATCGTTCTACTCTCTGCTTTGGCCAACCTTTTCTGCAGTGGTCAGCAGAGACTATAGAAACTTGTATCCTGTCAAAGAACAGAGAATAAATAACTTTGAATGACAAGCTCTAAGTGGCCCAGACTACCTCCAAGAGTTGGAGAACATTACAGAAAAAAAAAAAGAATCAGAAAGAGTGTAAGAGCAGGAGGAGGAAGAAAGTGTGCACACCAACTTCTGGGCAAGACACAGAAGCTGTACTATTGAATGCACAGAAGCTGTGGTTCAATGCTTAGATCTGTGCAAGATCAGACCCATCAGCATCCTGTCAAGGGGACTCACCCCTTTTTGAGAATGTATACACAATATACAGCTGACAGAGGAGCAAGCTGGTTAGCTGTTTATTAGCTTGCTCAGCCTGCTTTTTGATAATAACCAGCCATCCTCCATGGCCCCTGCTTCAGGTTCCTGCACTGATTTCCTTTCACTGAGAACTGGAAATATAAAATAAAATAAACCATTTCTTCCCCAAGTTGCTTATGGTCATGGTATTTACCACAGCAATAGCAAAGCAGGACAAGAAAAACTTCTCCATAATTTGGTATAAACAAGTAGTTCCCACCCAGGGTCCTGTAAATAAACCTATTGAAATTCACACACACACACACACACACACACACACACACTCACACATGCATGCACAGTGGTAGAAGGAAGAGGGGGTTCTTGGAAAGATGGAAAGGATTAGTGGAGGAGAACATGGATGAAATACACGTTCATGTACAAAGATGTTATAATAAAACCCATATCATTACAAATAATATATGCTAATAAAAACAAAACTTGAAGAGGAAAAGATTTGTGGAATATGTCACTCTGATGTAGTTAAAGTAACAGGCAGGTATAGAGGATCCATGGAACCTGACTCTTAAATTTTGTCTTAAATCATCATGGAAAGGAACATTCTACAATATTAGGCTGGGGAAAACCCAAATCACAACAACCCTCACTCTGTGCTTTTACCTCACAGTCCTAACGAATCAGGAGCCCATCAGTCACTCAAATCTCATTGAGAAAGGCACAGGACAGTTAATTCTATGTGTCAACATAACTGGGTTATGACCAGAGAGCTGGTAAAATGTTACTTCCAAGTGTGTCTGTCAATGTGTTCCTGGAGGAGATGAGCATTTGCAGATATAGATGAGCAAAGACAATCCTTTCTCATCAGTGTGTCCCCTCAAGGGTAGTAGAAGCATAAAACAAAGGCAGGCCAATTCAAGCTCTGCTTGAGCTGAGGCACTCAACTCTTGTCTTGAAACATCAGAACTTCAGATTGTGGGCCTGCATGTGCTGTGTGTTTCCTACTCTTTCCCTGCACAGGTCCTTGAGCCGCTGGACTCAGAATAAAAGTTGGGCTGTCTACTGCCCTGGTTATCAGGCCTTTGGTTTCAAGCTGAACTATATTACTCGTGTTGCTGGGCTGCCAGTTTCCACACTGCAGCTGGTAGGAGGTCCTGAATTCCACAATCATGTGATGAATCCCCATATCAAAGTCCTTGACTCTGTCACAAGTCCTGTTTCTCTAGAGAATCCTGACTAATAAAATCACTATTAATTAAACATACCCAAAGCACAGAGATCATTTGCTGGAGGTCAAGCTTTCCTATGATGCATGAAAAGCAGTGTATAAATCTGCACTAAAGAAGTGCACAACAGGGCCGGCAAACTACAGCCCATGGGCCAAACTGAGCCACTGACTTCTGAGACAGCCTCACACCTGACTCACCATTTTTTGATGCCTTTTAAACTAAAGGAAATATGCAAATGTACTAACACGCTTTCTACATAGACATAAAGAAGCAGCCTGGCAACCCATTTGCAATAGCCTTTAAATTGTGGATTGATCTAAAAATGCCTTTATATTTTCTGACAGTTAAAAAGTTTTGTAAAGATTTGGTTTTGTCTTTATTTTTATTTACGTGTACGTGTCTATGTAGATGTCACACTTCTGGAGTGAGTGAGTAGGCCAAGGAGGGTATAAGATCCCCTGAACTTAGAGTTAGCAGGCAGTCGTGAGCCTCCAAACATGGGTGGTAGGAGCTGAACTCAGATTCTTCGGAATAAGAGCAAGAGTTCTTACCCACTAAGCCATCTCTCCAGCCAAATGTGGTAACTTTAAAGAATGGAAACAATAATACAAATATTTCATGGGTTTCTATATGAACAGGTCACACATCAGTTAAATGGTTGGTAGCTAGGGTCCATTTAGTTTACTGATGACACTTCTCCATTATCTTAACAGATGCAGAATATATTATACAAGTCAAAAGAGCTTCATGAACAAATGAAGACAAACTGGAATTCTCAGAGTCTTTCTGCCTGGGTTCAGGCTAATATGTACCCTCTAAAGTAATATAAGGTTGAGCCAATCATATTGGCAGAAATTCTGTTTCATTTCTGTTTCATTCATGGGTGACAACTGTGTTACCAATCTCATAGGGTTGTTACAGGAAGTAAAATTTTTAACACACTAAAGAACTTAAAACAACTCTTCCTGGTTGCTGCCGCCACAGAGAGCCCATGGGCAGCACCCCGCGAGAAAACTTGAGCCTCGGGACCACAGGTAAGACCAACTTGTCTGCTGCAAGAAAGCTGCCTGGTGAGATCCGGACACACAGAGGCAGAGTTCATCTACGACCGGGCACGTCCTGTGTTTGCCTGAGGTCCCACACCCGCGGATCCCAGCCGGCAGCAGCTCTCTGCTCCCAGACCCCTTGGGAAAGAGGCCTCACCGCCTGGTCAGGTGGGCACTCCTGAGGCTGCAGAGCAGAAGACACCACCAACACTGCCCACCCCTGCCCACATCCCTGGCCCAAGAGGAAACTGTATGAGGCCTCTGGGCTCCCGTGGGGGAGGGCCCAGGAGCGGCAGGACCCCTGCCTGAGACACCGCCGGAACCTGAAGCAAACAGACCGGAAAAACAGTTCTCTGCATCCAAATCCCGTGGGAGGGAGAGCTAAACCTTCAGAGAGGCAAACAAGCCTGGGAAACCAGAAAAGACTGCTCTCTGCACACACATCTCGGACGCCAGAGGAAAAAGCCAAAGACCATCTGGAACCCTGGTGCACTGAAGCTCCCGGAAGGGGCGGCACAGGTCTTCCTGGTTGCTGCCGCTGCAGAGAGCCCGTGGGCAGCACCCCACGAGCGAACTTGAGCATCGGGACCACAGGTAAGACCAAATTTTCTGCTGCAAGAAAGCTGCCTGGTTAACTCAAGACACAGGCCCACAGGAACAGCTGAAGACCTGTAGAGAGGAAAAACTACACGCCCGAAAGCAGAACACTCTGTCCCCATAACTGACTGAAAGAGAGGAAAACAGGTCTACAGCACTCCTGACACACAGGCTTAGAGGACAGTCTAGCCACTATCAGAAATAGCAGAACAAAGTAACACTAGAGATAATCTGATGGCGAGAGGCAAGCACAGGAACCCAAGCAACAGAAACCAAGACTACATGGCACCATCGGAGCCCAATTCTCCCATCAAAACAAACATGGAATATCCAAACACACCAGAAAAGCAAGATCTAGTTTCAAAATCATTTTTGATCATGATGCTGGACGACTTCAAGAAAGACGTGAAGAACTCCCTTAGAGAACAAGTAGAAGCATACAGAGAGGAATCGCAAAAATGCCTGAAAGAATTCCAGGAAAACATAAATAAAAAGTAGAAGCCCATAGAGAGGAGACACAAAAATCCCTGAAAGAATTCCAGGAAAACATAAATAAACAAGTAGAAGCCCATAGAGAGGAGACACAAAAATCCCTGAAAGAATTCCAGGAAAACACAATCAAACAGTTGAAGGAATTAAAAATGGAAATAGAAGCAATCAAGAAAAAACACATGGAAACAACCCTGGATATAGAAAACCAAAAGAAGAGACAAGGAGCTGTAGATACAAGCTTCACCAACAGAATACAAGAGATGGAAGAGAGAATCTCAGGAGCAGAAGATTCCATAGAAATCATTGACTCAACTGTCAAAGATAATGTAAAGCAGAAAAAGCTACTGGTCCAAAACATACAGGAAATCCAGGACTCAATGAGAAGATCAAACCTAAGGATAATAGGTATAGAAGAGAGTGAAGACTCCCAGCTCAAAGGACCAGTAAATATCTTCAACAAAATCATAGAAGAAAACTTCCCTAACCTAAAAAAAGAGATACCCATAGGCATACAAGAAGCCTACAGAACTCCAAATAGATTGGACCAGAAAAGAAACAAATCCCGTCACATAATAGTCAAAACACCAAACGCACAAAATAAAGAAAGAATATTAAAAGCATTACGGAAAAAAGGTCAAGTAACATATAAAGGCAGACCTATCAGAATCACACCAGACTTCTCGCCAGAAACTATGAAGGCCAGAAGATCCTGGACTGATGTCATACAGACCCTAAGAGAACACAAATGCCAGCCCAGGTTACTGTATCCTGCAAAACTCTCAATTAACATTGATGGAGAAACCAAGATATTCCATGACAAAACCAAATTTACACAATATCTTTCTACAAATCCAGCACTACAAAGGATAATAAATGGTAAAGCCCAACATAAGGAGGCAAGCTATACCCTAGAAGAAGCAAGAAACTAATCGTCTTGGCAACAAAACAAAGAGAATGAAAGCACACAAACATAACCTCACATCCAAATATGAATATAACAGGAAGCAATAATCACTATTCCTTAATATCTCTCAACATCAATGGCCTCAACTCCCCAATAAAAAGACATAGATTAACAAACTGGATACGCAACGAGGACCCTGCATTCTGATGCCTACAGGAAACACACCTCAGAGACAAAGACAGACATTACCTCAGAGTGAAAGGCTGGAAAACAACTTTCCAAGCAAATGGTCAGAAGAAGCGGGCTGGAGTAGCCATTCTAATATCAAATAAAATCAATTTCCAACTAAAAGTCATCAAAAAAGATAAGGAAGGACACTTCATATTCATCAAAGGAAAAATCCACCAAGATGAACTCTCAATCCTAAATATCTATGCCCCAAATACAAGGGCACCTACATATGTAAAAGAAACCTTACTAAAGCTCAAAACACACATTGCACCTCACACAATAATAGTGGGAGATTTCAACACCCCACTCTCATCAACGGACAGATGATGGAAACAGAAATTAAACAGAGATGTAGACAGACTAAGAGAAGTCATGACTCAAATGGACTTAACGGATATTTATAGAACATTCTATCCTAAAGCAAAAGGATATACCTTCTTCTCAGCTCCTCATGGTACTTTCTCCAAAATTGACCATATAATTGGTCAAAAAACGGGCCTCAACAGGTACAGAAAGATAGAAATAATCCCATGTGTGCTATCGGACCACCACGGCCTAAAACTGGTCTTCAATAACAATCAAGGAAGAATGCCCACATATACTTGGAAATTGAACAATGCTCTACTCAATGATAACCTGGTCAAGGAAGAAATAAAGAAAGAAATTAAAAACTTTTTAGAATTTAATGAAAATAAAGGTACAACATACCCAAACTTATGGGACACAATGAAAGCTGTGCTAAGAGGAAAACTCATAGCGCTGAGTGCCTGCAGAAAGAAACAGGAAAGAGCATATGTCAGCAGATTGACAGCACACCTAAAAGCTCTAGAACAAAAAGAAGCAAATACACCCACGAGGAGTAGAAGGCAGGAAATAAGCAAACTCAGTGCTGAAATCAACCAAGTAGGAACAAAAAGGACCGTAGAAAGAATCAACAGAACCAAAAGTTGGTTCTTTGAGAAAATCAACAAGATAGATAAACCCTTAGCCAGACTAACAAGAGGACACAGAGAGTGCGTCCAAATTAACAAAATCAGAAATGAAAAGGGAGACATAACTACAGATTCAGAGGAAATTCAAAAAATCATCAGATCTTACTATAAAAACCTATATTCAACAAAACTTGAAAATCTTCAGGAAATGGACAATTTCCTAGACAGATACCAGGTACCGAAGTTAAATCAGGAACAGATAAACCAGTTAAACAACCCCATAACTCCTAAGGAAATAGAAGCAGTCATTAAACGTCTCCCAACCAAAAAGAGCCCAGGTCCAGACGGGTTTAGTGCAGAATTCTATCAAACCTTCATAGAAGACCTCATACCAATATTATCCAAACTATTCCACAAAATTGAAACAGATGGATCACTCCCGAATTCCTTCTATGAAGCCACAATTACTCTTATACCTAAACCACACAAAGACACAACAAAGAAAGAGAACTTCAGACCAATTTCCCTTATGAATATCGACGCAAAAATACTCAATAAAATTCTGGCAAACAGAATCCAAGAGCACATCAAAACAATCATCCACCATGATCAAGTAGGCTTCATCCCAGGCATGCAGGGATGGTTTAATATACGGAAAACCATCAACGTGATCCATTATATAAACAAACTGAAAGAACAAAACCACATGATCATTTCATTAGACGCTGAGAAAGCATTTGACAAAATTCAACACCCCTTCATGATAAAAGTCTTGGAAAGAATAGGAATTCAAGGCCCATACCTGAACATATTAAAAGCCATATACAGCAAACCAGTTGCTAACATTAAACTAAATGGAGAGAAACTCGAAGCAATCCCACTAAAATCAGGGACTAGACAAGGCTGCCCACTCTCTCCCTACTTATTCAATATAGTTCTTGAAGTTCTAGCCAGAGCAATCAGACAACAAAAGGAGGTCAAGGGGATACAGATTGGAAAATAAGAAGTCAAAATATCACTATTTGCAGATGATATGATAGTTTATTTAAGTGATCCCAAAAGTTCCACCAGAGAACTACTAAAGCTGATAGACAACTTCAGCAAAGTGGCTGGGTATAAAATTAACTCAAATAAATCAGTTGCCTTCCTCTATACAAAAGAGAAACAAGCCAGAAAGAAATTAGGGAAATGACACCCTTCATAATAGACCCAAATAATATAAAGTACCTCGGTGTGACTTTAACCAAGCAAGTAAAAGATCTGTACAATAAGAACTTCAAGACACTGAGGAAAGAAATTGAAGAAGACCTCAGAAGATGGAAAGATCTCCCATGCTCATGGATTGGCAGGATTAATATAGTAAAAATGGCCATTTTACCAAAAGCAATCTACAGATTCAATGCAATCCCCATCAAAATACCAATCCAATTCTTCAAAGAGTTAGACAGAACAATTTGCAAATTCATCTGGAATAACAAAAAACCCAGGATAGCTAAAGCTATCCTCAACAATAAGAGGACTTCAGGGGGAATCACTATCCCTGAACTCAAGCAGTATTACAGAGCAATAGTGATAAAAACTGCATGGTATTGGTACAGAGACAGACAGATAGACCAATGGAATAGAATTGAAGACCCAGAAATGAACCCACACACCTATGGTCACTTGATTTTTGACAAAGGAGCCAAAACCATCCAATGGAAAAAAGATAGCATTTTCAGCAAATGGTGCTGGTTCAACTGGAGGTCAACATGTAGAAGAATGCAGATCGATCCATGCTTATCACCCTGTACAAAGCTTAAGTCCAAGTGGATCAAGGACCTCCACATCAAACCAGACACACTCAAACTAATAGAAGAAAAACTAGGGAAGCATCTGGAACACATGGGCACTGGAAAAAATTTCCTAAACAAAACACCAATGGCTTACGCTCTAAGATCAAGAATCGACAAATGGGATCTCATAAAACTGCAAAGCTTCTGTAAGGCAAAGGACACTGTGGTTAAGACAAAACGGCAACCAACAGATTGGGAAAAGATCTTTACCAATCCTACAATAGATAGAGGCCTTATATCCAAAATATACAAAGAACTCAAGAAGTTAGACCGCAGGGAAACAAATAACCCTATTAAAAAATGGGGTTCAGAGCTAAACAAAGAATTCACAGCTGAAGAATGTCAAATGGCTGAGAAACACGTAAAGAAATGTTCAACATCTTTAGTCATAAGGGAAATGCAAATCAAAACAACCCTGAGATTTCACCTCACACCAGTGAGAATGGCTATGATCAAAAACTCAGGAGACAACAGATGCTGGCGAGGTTGCGGAGAAAGAGGAACACTCCTCCATTGTTGGTGGGATTGCAAACTGGTACAACCATTCTGGAAATCAGTCTGGAGGATCCTCAGAAAATTGGACATTGAACTGCCTGAGGATCCAGCTATACCTCTCTTGGGCATATACCCAAAAGATGCCCCAACATATAAAAAAGACACGTGCTCCACTATGTTCATTGCAGCCTTATTTATAATAGCCAGAAGCTGGAAAGAACCCAGATGCCCTTCAACAGAGGAATGGATACAGAAAATGTGGTACATCTACACAATGGAATATTACTCAGCTATCAAAAACAACGACTTTATGAAATTCGTAGGCAAATGGTTGGAACTGGAAAACATCATCCTGAGTGAGCTAACCCAATCACAGAAAGACATACATGGTATGCACTCATTGATAAGTGGCTATTAGCCCAAATGCTTGAATTACCCTAGATGCCTAGATCAAATGAAACTCAAGACGGATGATCAAAATGTGAATGCTTCACTCCTTCTTTAAAAGGGGAACAAGAATACCCTTGGCAGGGAAGAGAGAGGCAAAGATTAAAACAGAGACTGAAGGAACACCCATTCAGAGCCTGCCCCACATGTGGCCCATACATATACTGCCACCCAATTACACAAGATGGATGAAGCAAAGAAGTGCAGACCGACAGGAGCCAGATGTAGTTCGCTCCTGATAGACACAGCCAGAATACAGCAAATACGGAGGCGAATGCCAGCAGCAAACCACTGAACTGAGAATAGGACCCCCATTGAAGGAATCAGAGAAAGAACTGGAAGATCTTGAAGGGGCTCGAGACCCCATATATACAACAATGCTAAGCAACCAGAGCTTCCAGGGACTAAGCCACTACCTAAAGACTATACATGGACTGACCCTGGACTCTGACCTCATAGGTAGCAATGAATATCCTAGTAAGAGCACCAGTGGAAGGGGAAGCCCTGGGTCCTGCTAAGACTGAACCCCCAGTGAACTAGACTAGTGGGGGGAGGGCGGCAATGGGGGGAGGGTCGGGAGGGGAACACCCATAAGGAAGGGGAGGGGGGAGGGGGATGTTTGCCCGGATACCGGGAAAGGGAATAACACTCGAAATGTATATAAGAAATACTCAAGTTAATAAAAAAAAAAAGAAAAGAAAATGAATGGAATAATTAATAAAAAAAAAAAAGAACTTAAAACAATGTCCGTTCTTAATGTGTTCTTATTGTCTAATCCCTCTAGTTTTAGAGAAGAAATATATTATGGATTGAGAATGAATTACTTTTCTTGTCATAATGTGAAAAACTTACAAAATTTGATGGGTGGCTAACATGGAAAAACAATTATTTGTAAAGTAATTAAATGTTTGGACTCTTTGCTAGCTTTGGTCACTTTGACACAAGGTAGTCATCTGAGAGGGAGGAACCTTAGTGACAAAATACCTCCAGAAGATTGGGCTGAAGACTGGCTTTATAGGCATTTTCTTAATTATGTGGAAGGGCCCAGCCCTCAGTGTGTGATGCCACCCCTGGGCTGGTAACTTGGGTTCTATGAGAAAGTAGGCTGAGTAAGCCATGGGGAACAAGCCAGTAAGCAGCATTTCTCCAGGCTTCTGCATCAGTTCCTGCCTCCAGATTCCTGTCCTGTTTAAGTTCTTGCCCTGACTTCCCTCAGTGATGTATGGCTATCTGGATGTATAAATGAAACAATCCCAATCTTCTCAAATTTGCTTTTGGCCGTAGTGTGTAGTCTGATATCTATATGCAGGTGAGGGCTGGCACAAATTAGGTCAAGGCCATGATTGGACAGAAAAAAAATATAAGGTGGGGACAAAGCTTTTGTAAGGTGGGAGAGAAGAGAAAGGAGCAGAGAGGCAACATGGAGGCAGATGTAAACGACCTATCATCATGCATCTCTACACAGATTCAAGTTGTTATGAATATTTCTTAAGGGATGGATTTCTATAGGAAATTTTACCTTACCTAGATGGGCAGTTTATATCCTTATCAATTGGTTGTGAGTTTATTGTGTGAATGTATTGTGGATTGAGAATTTAAAATATAAATCTGATTGTTGGGTTTTAGTTTGTTGAGTCTTGATTTTACATGGTAGCTGGAACCAGAGAGTTTGTGGCTAGTAAAGAGACGCCAGGAGAGATACTAACCAGAGACAAATTATGGTTAGTTCCATATGGCCCCACGGGTGCCAGAACTAACTCTAGAGACCAGAGTGGCAAAGCACCAGGCTGGAACAACTCGAAAATTGCATGGGTCTGAGAATACTTGCAGGCAGCGTGGAACCACTAAAATAAAAGTACCCCATAGTGCCATGTGACCTTTTGGGTGCCGGTGCTAGTTCGGGATAAAAGGTTAAGGTATTTTTAATATTTACTGCAACAATAGTGTTTAATCATATCAATAGGAATCCTAACTAAGACCAACTCACTGGAAGGGCTCAGTGGGAGAATGCTCACTTAGAATATCTAAGGACATAGGATCTCTCTAGAGCACAAAAATCAACCAACCAACCACACAAACAAACAAACAAACAAACAAACAAAACAGAAGCCAAATCCACAATAGCAAAGCCAAATGGCATCCTGGATTCTCTCACTGTAATGGTTTGGTGGGCATTTCATTCTCAGGCCTAGTTTTGTAGTTGCTGTTACTAAGTTCAAAGTCCAATTTGAAAGAAGATTGACTTCTTTTTAGAAGAAACACTTCTAAAATCCAAGGTGACATTATAATAGGTTTTCCCCTTGATTCTCTTTTACACTGACTATTGCTCATTCAAATCATAACCTTGGTGTAGTAGAAATTAGTCTCTACTATACTCAGAGAAGAGCAAACATAAGCCTTGAAGGCATACAATTATTGGTGACCATATACTGAAATTATCATTTGCTTTTTAAAAAAATCAGGTTCTAATCATATATTTTATCTGGTTTGAATCATTCATCTTAGGTCTAATCATATTTTTGGATCAAAATGAAACTAAGAGGAAATTGTTTAAACAATGAAGTCATTTTTCAAAGGATGGGAAATAAGCTATTGAAGCATTTTTGTAGGGAGTGAAGGTGGCACTAGAGGTGCCAATTCTGCATTAGTGCTTAATCTAAAATAATAAACTGACAACTGAATGATAGAACCTGACCCCAGACTATCAGCATCCCAGTCTACGGCTGCAACTTCAGAATTTTGTGATAATTTAAACATACTTTGTGTGATCATTTCTAAAAGTTGAATGTAGTGAATCTGTCCAACCTTGTAACTGAAAAAAATTGTTCAAATCTCCATTCCAGAAATGGAAGCTGCCACCTCCCTGATACCTTTATGTGCCTCCCCCCCGTAAATATAACTTTTATTCACCTGATGTAAATGTCAGCTCAGAGATTTACTGCTAAATAAGCTCACACTTTCTAGTTCCTTTAGAGCTCTGGCTGGCTGATTTGCTTCAGGTTTTTTGGCCCAAATCCTCCACAAGCTGACTGATTCAATCTGACTTTTCTGGCTTCTCACTGAATTGCTCTGCTTGACCTCAAACTAACTCTTACAATTTGTTCTCATCATCTGGCTCCTTCTCACTCTCTGGCTTCAACTGCCTCAGCTACATGAACTAAATGGAACTGAACTCAACTTCATTACACTGCCTCCTGTACTGACTGGTTGACATGAACTCAACTCCCAACTCACTGACAAACTGAATTCTCTCCCTGGGGTGCTCTTTAATAGCTTTTCTTCTGAGAGTTGAGCGGATCATTTCTCTGACTTGTGCTGTTGAATTTTTCTCTGATTGGTCACTTTATCTGTCCCTCAATTATTCGGGTTTAAAGGTGTGTACTAAGGGCACGTCTGCATTCTAATCAGATCACACAGACCTAGGTCTTTAGATGTGATCAGAGCAGCCATGTTGCTGGATTAAAATTCCTCTACATGCTCCTAACACACGCGCACACAGAGACTCCCTGCTAATAAAATCTTGAAGGAAAAGATCCTCCATGAATCCACAGGAGAAGAGAAAAGGGACTCCCTCTAGCTCTTAGTTTCTCTGTCCCTGCCTGCATCAGGTCTCCCCTCTTAGTGGCTAGGGAATTTCTAACATTTACCTATCTCTGGCCACACCTAAAATGCAAGATGATTGCCAAAGCAGCTGTAAGGGCTCCCTCAACTTGGTTCTCTAAATATCATTGTATAAAGCAGCAATGGGGAAAGGTCAGTTATGTGTCTCTTCACTGTGAAAGCAGCTAGAGTGTCGTGCAGGCCTCGCTCTATCTTCTGCTCAGCCATCCAAGGTCTGCCTCCCAGAATTCTATCAACCACATGGCAGCCTTTCATGTTTCTCCCAGAGTGTTCTTCGCTTAATGGGATAAGCCTCGGGTCTCTCAATGGTCTTTTGGCAAACGGTGATTTCCTATGAAATTGATATTATCTCAGTAGCATGTGTCCATCCAAAAGGATCTGATTCTGGATTTCTCCCTGTAGACATGGTCGACTGGTGCTGTGACTATCTAGTTGCATAACCACATTTAGTAGCCACATTACAGTATGTGGTAGAATCAACATTCTGGCTCAATTACGGCACCTATGTACCTTTTCATGTAAATCACTTATCAGGCCTATGCTTCTGTAATGGACTTTTAAAAATCTAAAGGCTGGGATTGAAGAAATAAATGGTTCGGTGAGTACTGAGGACATGGGTTCAGTTCCCAGCACCCATATTGCAGCTCACAAGTGTCTATAACTCCAGTTACAGGGGACCCAAGACTCTCTCACAGATATACATGCAGGCAAAACACCAATGTATATAAGGTAAAAATAAATACATTATTTTAAAAAGTATAAAGGTTTATCTGTCACTTGTCCATATAATATTTGTTTAATGATTTCAACTCTTTTCACACCTTGGTTTTTAGTACTACTTAGGAGATATATTCCAGGGTCAAATATGAATTGAAAAAAAGTTCACATTTGGCTTTTTAATCCAAGTTACTACTGAAAATACTGAAAAGAGCATAATGTAGGAAAAAGCTAGCGGCACCAACACACACACACATATGGACATTGACACAATGCCTGCTCCTGACAGCATAGAGCTAAGAATGTCACTTCAGAAGGTGAATGCAAGCATACTAGCATGGAAACAGCAATCTTCGACAATAGGAGTTTTAGGTTGTAAAACTCAGCTTCCTAAAATTTCTTCAGAGAATAGAAAGGAATCCATTTTCCAATATTTTGGACATTTTTCTTAACCAAACTCACTAAAAAAGAAATAAGTTGAAAAGACTAGCTGACTGATCCACAAGATCAGTATTACCTCCTACAAGATTGGGACCAATGAAAAGGAAAAACTGTTTGATATTTACGAAATCAATGAAATCATATTACTACCAAGACATAAAATGAGAAAATAAAAATAATGTTTAAAAGGAAATAAAAATATATATAGTAAATTATAAGTGTATCAGGTGTCTTACACATCTGCTCATTCTATACGCATACCATGCCCAACCGTAAGCCATGCTTCGCTTAATGATAGGGATACTATATTATAATCTGAGAAGTCAGTCATAAGCCACAGTGTACTTACAACACTAAGACACTTGTGTCACCATTAAGTGGTAAAAATCCTATGGAATCACTTTCTTATACTCTCATCCTGAAGAACATTACTGCATATAACAAGATCATATGGAGCTTAATAGTTCTAACATACTATATAAACTACAAACACCTCCAGTCATGTTCTCTGCATGAAAACAATCACAACCAAAGCATGAAAGCGAACTGCCAATTCCTACTAAGGGTCTTATTCAAATGTCATGTTCCCTGAAGTGTTCAGTCTTTCCCGAGAGCAAAATGAAACTCTTAACCTCAGTCAATGCCTTCTTCTTGACAATCTGAGGAGTTATATCAGTTTTACATGTAAAAAGTACCATGGAAATAAAGGAAACATGTTACCTGGGTTTGTAGAGGGAATAACATAGGTGCTTTGTCTGAACTCTTTTGGCCTGAATAAATATTCTCATCCGGGGTTCAAAATACAGAACAGCTGTGTAGGCTCTGAATGACCGTCTCTCTGGAAATCTGAAATAGAGAATGTGAAAGGTTACAGCATAGAAGGTACCATTCTATTTAAGAAGAAAGGTATTTTTCTGTTGCTGAGGCAACACTATGATCAAGGCAACTAACATAAGGAATAGGTTGAGTAGGATAAGAGTTCATCAAGGCAGGGCAGCATGGCATGTTATCTGGAGCAAACCACAAACAAAAAGCAGAGAGCACGCTAAGTAGGAATGGCCTGGGCTTTTCAAACGTCAAAGACCACACCTCTAGTGACACTCCTCCTCCAATAAGGACACACCTCCTTCTCCTTTCGAAACAGCTGTACAAACTGGGCACTACATATGCAGACATTCTCTTTCGGGTTTCTGTATACTCTTAGAAACCTTTTTCCAGAGCTAACGATGCTGCAAACACAAGCAAATCTTACCACATTTATGGCAGTAAGTCTCTGAACAGAAGGCAAACATAGATAACATTTGCTTTGGTCAGAACTAAAATTTACTGGCAGTTAACCAATTCTAAGAAGATACATCAGTCACAGGAAATATACTTTACATTAACAGACCCAGTAATTGCTGCAGAGAAACAAAAATCAAGCAAATAAACAATGCAATCTTCCTGTCCAAACATAACTAAGAGAGATAGATTGTGGGCTCATGTGAACCGAAGGAATTTCTACCAATCAGTTGTGAGCAGGGAAATAAAATTGGGAAAATTCTTACTTGCTTTCAGAACTTTGAAGGGGCATATAAAATTTAACTCCATATGTATATCAAGTATTAGAATAAGTACTTATGGTCAGCTGAGAGGACACGCTAACATAACAGGTGAAAGAGGACAGAGATGAAAGAAAAAACTACAGACTAGAAGACAGAATTAAGGAGTCAAAACAATGTCAGCAGTCTGAGGAAAACTACTGTGGTAAGCTGCATGGTGCTGGGAGGTTGCTGGAACACTGTGCCTCTTAGTAGACCTGGAATATTAAAATCCACTTTGTGTGCTGTAAATATTCTCCAAATAGACAAGAAATGCTGGACTGAGCCAGGCTTAAGAGGCAGCGTTCTGTGCTTCTAAGCTAAAGGAAAGGCTCTGAGAGTAAAGAAAAAGCAGGGAGCCATTCTCTCTGGTGCAGGAGGAGACACACCTGATGAGAAGGAGCTCTGAGGTCTATCTGAGGGCTCTGCTCAGCAGGCACTCAGTCCAAGGGCAGAACTCTAAGGGACTCTGGAAACTGAAGGTGAAGCCCTAAGTAATCCAAGGGTTTGCTGGTAAGATATAATTTCCTTTGGATACCGTCTGAAGCTCGATCAAAGATAAGGCATTCCTTCCTTTTCTCTGATTTCATTTCTCTGTTCACAACTGGCTAGTAGAAATTCCTTTTGTTCCCATGAGCCTCCAATCTATCTCTTAGTTATGTTTGAACAGGAAGATTACGTTATTTGCTTCATATTTTTGTTTCTCTGCAGCAATTACTGGGTCCGTTAATGCAAAGCATATTTCCTGTGACTGATGTGTCTTCTTAGAATTGGTTAGCTGCCCATAAATTTGAGTTCTGACCAAAGCAAATGTTCCAATTTTCTGACATAAATTATGTCCAAGTACCTAGTATGTGGCTATTATGCCATAAATATCAATGCACTTTTTAATTTATTTTTAAGTTGGCATATGAAGTAATGGGTTTCTTCATTACAGCACATTCATGCATATATGTCATTAATAATGCACTTGTAATGCAACAAGGGATGCTATCTGAATTACAGTATTGTACTATGATACTGCGGTTTTCCTTTAGTATCCCATGGGTTAGACATTTAAGTAGTATCTGTTCACTTTGTCAAGAAAAGAAAAACAATAATTCTTGTTTATTAACATCCCAAGGAATCCTGCCACTGTTGAAATCCTTTCCGATCCTGTGATTTGAAATTGGCCTGAAGCTGCTAACTCCTTATTTGTACACTTATCAAAATGGACACATTGTTGATATTTCAAGGTTAAAGTCGAGAGTTATTCAGAGAGATTGGAGATTTCAATCAGGTGTAGAGTGCTTGCCAAGCATGCACAAAGCCCTTGGTTCAATTCCCAGTACAGCAAAACAACAGCATAATTTATAAAAGAGTTTATGAATTGTAGAAGTATGGTGAGAATTCAAAGTGATTAACAAGTTCTGCTACACACAGGTACCTCCCCCCTCCCTCTTCCCCTCCCTTCCCTTTCTCTCTCTCTCTCTCTCTCTCTCTCTCTCTCTCTCTCTCTCTCTCTCTCTCTCTCTCACACACACACACACACACACACACACACAAATACATACACACCATATGAATAATGACAGTATATTTCTGTTTGTTTGGAGGACCAGGATAACATATTTTTAAGAGAAAAATCTATGTAGTCCTGGCACTTGCTATGTAGACCAGGCTGGCCTCCATTTCAGAGATCCCCCGCCTTTGCCTCTTGAGTACTAGGATTAAAGATGTGTGCCACGCCTCAGGATGAGGCAATCGTCTTGCCTCCGTCTCATTACTGGGATTAGAGATGTTACTGTAACCTAGATAATACTTCTACCTTTTGATGCTGACTTTATTAATTCAAAAATATTTATAGGTATTTACCTATATAGCATGCTTGTCATAGGCCATCAAGACCTTCCTTCTATGAAACAGTCCACTGGAAGGATTTATGACTATGATTTATCACAGGTCTGTGATGAGGATACACATAGATGCAAAGAGGAAAATGGGAGAGTCTGGAAGGACCCATTTGCCAGTTTCTTACTTTTTTTCATTTTTATCAGCTATTCATTGCCATAATTAGATATTTGTTGGAAATACTTGGGGAAGGTTTTATTTGGGTTCCTATTTGCAGGGACTTTACTCCATGGTCATTTAGCCCCACACACTTAGAAAGAACATCATGGTGGCAAAAGTATGTGGCTTTTCACATCATGCCTGATCAGGCAGCAGAAAGCCCAATAGGAGAGGGCTTTGCTGACACACATCCAAAAGTCCCATCACAGATCCACTTCCTTAGGCTTCACTTCCTAAGCTTCCACAACCTCCAGTAGTACTGCCTCATGCTGGAAACCAATGATTCAATACATGAATCTTTTGGTAGGACAATGTCCAAGCACAAGATTTCCCTTTCATGAAGATCCACATAGCAGTGTCATCTTCAGCTATGAAAACTCAATAACATATTCCCTGTGTCCCATCCAAGGGATATTTCTTGAAAGACTCAGTACACAAGATCTGGGTTTCTGGGAATCTAGTAGCATTCACACCTGCTACTTATTCTGTGTCCAAGTTCCAGGGTGCCAGGAGGGTTTCATTGTAAGTCATTGTTCCTGTTTCTATGTAACTGTGAAAAACATGACAAAAAGCAACTTCGTAAAGATAGAAGTTTTGAGCTTGTAATTTCAGGTCAGTTAATCAATCACTTCCAAGAAGTCACGCAGGGACTTAAAAGCTTCACATCAAGATCTGAGTGAGAATATAATGCACAAAACCGTCCTTACTTCTTCCCATCTAGCTTTTTCCTCTCTCATATACTTCAGGAATCTCTGCCTAGGGAATAGTGCTGCCCACAATGAGCTCAGCCTTCCTCCATCAATTAACAATCAAGACACCCCTCCACATGTACATATGTCATGCCATGTACATAGGCCAACCAGATATAGTTTCTAATTAAAACTCACTTCCCAGGTAATTCTGGTGTGACAAGTTGGCAATTAAAACTGACCAGTGCAGTCCTCTTTGCATAATCTAGATGTAGTGACACAACTTTTCAGTTAAATGAAAGGGTTCTATCCATGTTGGAAACTACCAGAAGCCAGCCATTGGTCAGCCTTATATGTTAGCCCTTCTCAGGATTGATACAGGATTACTTTTTCTATACTCCTGTCTTTTCTCCAGTCCCTGTTTGTGACAAACATAACGGAACTAGTCCTAATTTCTGAAGTCTGAAGTATAAAGAAAACAGGGTTAAATACAGAATGCAAAGCTTCTTCTTATTCTAGGCAAATTAACCCTGTAGTTTCATCTCTTTCCAGCTTGGATAGTCAACTACTTTCAGTTCTCAAATATGGCTCATATCATCTAATCTCTAGACCACAGCATATATGATTTTTGTTCAGTCTTGGCTAGCTCCTTTAGACCTCTCTGGGTGCATCCCTGAAATCTCACTTCTGCTGAAGTACTTCCGTACCTCCAGAGTGTTAGAGCCTGTGTGAGTCCCTCCTTCTGTACCTCCTGTCCCAGTTACTATCACTACCTCTGTATTTTTCTCTCCACCAGGCTGTAAATTCCATGCAGTTAGTGACCTCATTCATTAAATAAATGGTTCTTGTGTGAACGAAGGATCATTCACAGCTTCTCTTGCTTAGTTTAGGATGAGTAGCAGAGCATTCCCCATGTGATGAGGTCTTTTCAGGGAAGATCATCTTCAGTGTTGATGATATCCAATTGTAAATAAAACCATGCACTTGAGGGGCTAGCAACGACATGCCCAGTAGTCAGGCTATGTTTAGAAGACAAAGGACTGTCTGCAACTCTAATTGTAAGGACCCTCTTTGCATAAACTCTTCAAGGGCTTTTCTTGTCTCATTTCTGCACAAACATCCTTCCTTCTGCCTCCCTGTGCTTTGCCAGGGGAGTCCATATCTCTATCACGGTGTGGTTTCCCTTTTCACTTTCTATTTAATTAGCTCTGATAAGAAACTGAAGTAAGCCACTCTCCCCACCTCCAGCCCTCCCCACTTAGAGTCACATGACAAGCAGGAGTAAAGAAAAGGCTATTTTAAGGCTGACCCTACTGCTTGCAGAGTCTGGGGAATATGGTAGAGGAGAAGCAGATTAAAATCGGTGTCCTTTTCACTGCTTCGACTTGAGGATTCTTAGAAGTCTGTCTGCAATTTGTCTTCTATGGTCTGCTGTGCCATCTATGCAGCTTTCTTTACATGATCTGTACACATTCTTCTATTTCTGGGGCTGCTCCACATGTACCTTAGATGCATATTAATAATAATAACAGGAGTAGTAGAAGAAGAAGAACAGGGGAAAGGCAGGAATGTGAGGGGGCAAGCCACTGCAGCCAGTTCTTGCCTTTAGCTACGGATTCAGATTACTGGGGCTGGAGTTTAGGAGCATAAGCTCAAGGATGCCCCCAAATTCCTTCCCTCTATGAAGTTTGGAAGTCACAGCTCGGTAGACATAGCAGGCAGGAGATACGAAGGTGGAAGATCACAAGAAAGGAGAACATACTCGTAGGTGATTAGGGATAGAAGATTATCTGAGAAAGCTAACCCCTCCATATAGCCACAAAGACAATAGACTCCTACACAAGCCATCAACTAAACTACTCTTGTGCTACAGTATGAATGTCTCCGCAAAAATCCAAGTTAAAACTAAAAGTCCATTGAGTGACAAAAGTCCAACCCCTTGGGAATCTGTAAGAGAAAACTAGATCATCATAAATCCATCCATATATTCATACATTAATGGCTTAATTGGTTAGTGGTTATATCCAGCGCTGATCTTTTATAAAAGTACTTTTGTCTCTCTCACTGTGTGGTCCTCTCAACTGTCTGACTGTGTGGTGTCATCTAATGCTTTAGGGCACAGTACAAAGATCCCAACAGAAAGAAGACCTTTACCCATGGTCTTAGATCTCTTAGCTTCCAAAACTGTGAATTAAGTAAGCCTCATCTGAATAAATAACCTATCGTCATGTATTCTAGTATAGCCACAGAAAAATAGACTAAGGTAATTTATACAGTCTATGGCTGGAACATGGGTTCTGAATTCCAAGCACAACATTAAGCAAAGTCCTTTTACAGTACCACAGAGGTGTCATACGTTCTGTATAAAGTAGTTATACGACAACCAAAATTGTGTTCCCAATAAAGCAGATGTGTTGTTATAACTGACATTAACGAAGTCTGCATTATCATGCACACAAAAAGCTCCATAAAGAGTTTTTAGCTAGTGTAAATTCTGAACTTTGAACAGACTTACTGAATATTAGGTCGTAGATTACACCTAAGAGAAATGTCAACTGCAAGAGGTAGCTTCAAAGAAAAGTCCTAAGCTACAGGGGGTAATAAACGTCCTTCTTCTGTGATTACCACAAGATGTCAGCAGCATGTAAGAGCAGTCTGGAGCTGTAGCAGTGATGTGTCCCAGCCAGCTTGATTAAGATGCAAACTAGGGTCATTATGGAAGGCTGCCCACTGACTGTCAATTTAAAAACTGCTGGCAATGTGGCACCTAATTTCAAAACATGACCTAGGACAAAATCCCTACTTTAATTCTGTGCATTAGATCATCACTCTGAAGCTGGTCGAGATGGTGTTCTCCAGTCCCAAGAGCCTCAGCCCTGATGGGTTCTAAAGATAAAGCAGGCCTTTCTTAAGACAGTCAATTCCATAAGCCTTATTTTCTTCTCCAGGTGTCAGGGCTTGTATCCAGTGTCCTACATATTCAGGACATTTAACTTATAATATTTACAATATACTAAGTCATTGAAGGTAATATGAGCACAAGAAATCCAAGTGTAAAACAGAGCAGCTGCAATGGATCATGGAATCAAATCAAACAAACAAAGCCCAAAGCATTAGAAAAAGATGCCTTAGAGGTGATCAGACCTCCAGAGTTTGAAATGGAAGAGACTCCAATTGTAACAAAGTCCCTTTCACATCACATGGCTCTCCAGTGATCTTCAGGGATGACGGGTGCTATGACTAAGACTTCCCAGTGCCTTCCTACTATAGAACCTATCATAATGCCTAGAGAATCACACAGACAATATAGCATTCTAATTAGTCACTTGAATCTAACCCATTTCTGGCCCGACATTTACCAGACACTGGCTTAGTTTCCTAGTGTACAAACTAATGGCATTATAACAAAAGCCAGCAAGAAGAGCTGTGGGGAGAAGTGGAATGCAAGAGTGGAGACAAACAGCACTAGGATCTTCCACATAGATGCTGTATAGCTGTGTTTTATACAAAGGAACACAGAAGTTTAGAACCATAGACAACTGGTCACCAGAATAACAGCTCTCCATAACCACTTATGCACGCATAAACTTCATGTCTTCAACTTGTTCATATAGATCTGGATTCAACGATCCAGTGGCCCCATTTTCTGATCCTGTCTACCACTATACATAGAATAAATTCTATGGTATTAGGCAGCCAACAGCTCTTAGCCATCCAATTAACCCTAATGTCTCTACTGGCAGCTCAGGCTATTAGGCAAAGGAATTAGGGTTTTTTTTTTTTTTGGAAATAAAGACATAAAATCAGGTTGTCAGAGTGAGCATACATATAGTCTCCTGGTAAAACCCAGAATACCATTAGTGAGGCTGGAGAGCCTAGAGGTTGGGGCTCTCCTGATAGATCCAGGCATCCAAATTATTCAGTCAGACAACCTCCAAACAATCAAGCATTCTGTTGGAGTATAATGGATTACCTTAGAAGAGTTTTTGTTTTATTAAAGGTTTAAAAAGATTGGTCTCGTAGCTACTTAGGCATCAGGGACAGGTTTAGAGGACCAAGGGTAGAAATAGAGACACCCTGGTGACAATGGAAATTGTGTTGCAATAATAAAGCTAGATATGACTGGGTGTGCACCAGAACATTATTAACTCCATGCATGTGAATCTTCCTAGAGAGTGAAACCACTATGAAGTGAGTACTAAGAATTAGGCCAGGATTTGAGCCACAGGTGATAAATAGTGGGAATTAGAAAAGGTCCAGAGAAAAGGCTTAAAGGTGCTTAAGGTGGAGGAGGAAGTGGTGGTTATAAAGAGCTTAATAATTGCTGCTAACTGTGGCATATTTCCTCAATACCAGCACCCAGGAAGCAGACAGGTGGTTTCCTGAGCTGAAGGCCAGCCTAGTCTACATAGCATGGCCCATGCCTGCCAGGGCTGATTAGTAAGACCTTGCCAGAAAATGATAGGGGGGGAAGAGAAGGAGGGAGGGAAGAAGAAAGGGAGTGAGGGAGGGAGGGGAAGAAGGGAGAGAAAGAAAGAGGGAGGGAGGGGGGAAGAGAGAGAGAATGAGAATATAATTATATCTGCATGACATTTCTCAATAATTTGGGCCCAGAAAGTGAAAATAAAAAGCTTTTAGGGCACACTATTTTTGAGGCAACATTTTCATTTAAATAAATTCTGTAATGAGAAGAAAAGGACATGTTTAGGAATAATATATGTTCAAAAGTTTACTTCTAACAAACTATGAAATAGTCGTTTGAGGACCTAGCCGAGAAAATGAACAATAAATTCAAGAAGGGAGAAAATGATGTGGAAGATGCAGAGGAATTTAGAATAAATAGTGTAATTAAGCTTAAATAACTGTTTATGCCTGATTTGATAAACACTGTAAAATGTGCAACTGTAATCCCAGACAAATCCAAATCCTAGACAAGGACATGAGAGCACTCCACGCCTTTGAAATGACATCAATAAAAATGAACTCCACAGTTAGATAATAGAATCTCAAGTTTAGGCATGTTTATTAAATGTAAAGGCAAACCACCAAAACAATGCAACAGAACAGCTCATTGGCAAACCTTTCAGACAAGAGAAGAGTTTTCTCCCTTGGAGAAACAAAACTACAACTATGTATTTAGAAAGGGAAAGACAGAAAAATATGAGTGGGGAAAAATAACAAACAAAATAAATGAATAAAGTAAAAATAACAAATGAGACACCTGACATATGCAATGTCAGCCCATTGTCAGCCCACCCATAGCCAGGGCACAGTAAATGTGTATTACATAAAATGCTAACACCGCCAAAACGGGTGACAAGGTCTAATGCATTAGGCCAAACAAACCATAATAACTGTCGTTGAAAGGCTGTCCACAGGAAGAAGGGATAGTAAGAAAGAAACCATTAAAGAATGGCTGCTTTCTGATAAAACTGAAACAAAGTAGAAGCATATGCTGGCTGGTAGCAACATTAATTCTAATAAAAGGTTCACTTAAGAAGTTGTTGAAGTCAGAAACATATTGCTTAGAAACATACATAGCACAAGTTTGTGGAAGCCATGAAACCTAGACTTGGCCATTTACATCATAGAGAATTCTAACTGTTCTCAGAAACTATTATTAAGGACAAGGGAAAAAAACAGATTTGTGTAACCAAAGGATATCTCAAAAATGAAAAGAAAAATGATAAATTAGGTCTAATCTAAACTGGCATATAGTGAAAAACAGGATGGATTTCAAGATTCAAGTTCCAAAGGTGGGCTTGGTATAGCATATGCCCATTACCCCAGCACTTGTGTGTGCTGGCTGTGTTTTTTCCAACTTGACACAAGATAGATCTGAGAGGAGGGAACCTCAACTGAGAGAATGCCTGCATGAAACTGACCTGTAGGCAAGTCTATGGGGCATTTCTTGATTAATGATTCACATGATAAGTCGCAGGCCATTATGAGTAGTGTTAGCCCTAAGTAGTCTTTTCTGGAGACATAAGAAGCCAATAAGCAGCATCCTCCACTTTTCCATGACTTCTGCTTCAGTTCATTGTCTAGATTCCTGCACTACCTTGAGCTTCTGCCCTCTTTCAAAAGACTGTGATATGGAACTATGGGGAATAGGGGGAAAGCTTTGGGATCAGGTATGGGGAGAGACGGAAGAAAGGACGAGAGGGCCAAAAGAATGAATGGAAATCTGCATCTGACAGAGGGGACATCTTGAAGACTTGCCAGAGACCTGGAGGGAGAGGTTCCCAGGAATCAATGGGGAGGGACCTTAGTTGAGACTCACAGCAATGGAAGGTCCTGAAGAGGTCACCTCCTACTCTTAGTAGTAGCCACGCAGGAACCACATTGGAGTGATAGGGACACCAACCCATCCACAAAACTTTTGACCCAAAATCTATCCTGCCAACAAGAAATACAGGGAAAGGGATGGAGCAGAGACTGTCTGAATGACCAACCAAGTAACATGCCCAACTTGAGACCCATGCCATGGGCAAGCACCAATCCCTGACACTATTTATGATACTTTATAATGCTTGTGGACAGGAGCCGGATTCCATCAGCAGCTAACTAAAACAGATGCCGAGACCCACAGCCACACATTGGATGGAGCTTGGGGTCTCTTATGGAAGAGTTAGGGGAAGAACTGAGGGCCCCGAAGGGGATAGGAACTCCACAGGAAGATCAACAGAATCATCTACATGGACCCTTGGGTTTCTCAAGGACTGAAACAACCAAAGAACATACATGGGCTGACCTTCTGCATACATGTAGAAGATGTGCAGCTCTATCTTCATGTGGGTCCCAACAACTCAAGCAGGGGCTAAACCTAAAGCTGTTGCCTATGTGTGGAATATGCTCCCTTTACCGAACTGCCTTGTCTGGCCTCAGAGAGAGAGGGTGTGCCTAGCCCTGCAGATACTTGAAATGCTAGGATAGGGGGATACCTAAAAAGTGCCAGCATCTTCTTAAAGGGGAAGGGGAGGGGTACTGGGAGAGGAACTTGTTTGAGGGAGGGCCAGGACAGGGGGCAGCAATCAGGATGTAAAGTGAATGGATGAATGAATGAATGAACAAAAACTATCAATTTTCCTACTCAAAACTTTATGATGTCTTAGGTCTGATTCATTTTCTTTATTTTGTAATTGGCTGCATAAATGTCTTGAGAAGCTTCAGGCATCATTAGACAATCTGGAAACAGCGAGAACTTTCTCCCTCAACTTAGGCTGACAAATTATTCCTCTAATAATGTACTGTTTTCTGACATTAATGTTGAAATGCCAAGGCACTCTGACAGATAACTATTTGGAAATGTGTATTCAAAGCTTTTAAATAGCATGAAATATCAGTTCTGGAACCAACTGCTAAACAGAAGGGCAGGGGCAGTGGGAAGTGTGGAGAGTGTAATGGAGGTGCTGGTAACAACTCTGGCCTCCGTCCTGATATTGGCATCCTAATGCTGGCAAGGGGGTTCCCAGCACTACAGCAATTAGGCTGGTTCCTTTTTTCCCCCTAAATAAACTAAACCCTCCCTCTATTTCTGTTTATTTAGAATTCCACTTGCTATAAAAACAAGAAAAAATATAAAATGGAAAAATTACAAAAGATAATCCAAAGGTATATATTTTAAACAATATACTAAAAGAGACTTTCTAAGTTTCACCTCAAAGGTAAAGGAAATGACGCTCTCTGCTAAGCTTATGTGTTTACAGGAGTCACGACACCTCAGCCTAAAACCATTCTGTTGAGTACAATGGCTACTGGCTACTGCTGCTATTGGATACCACTCCAACTTCCTGTGTGCTGTGTGTCTAAAACATACTCTGGCCTCAAAGATTTTGTTAAAAACAAGAGAGAGGGAGAGACAGAGACAGAGAGAGAGACAGAGACAGAGGGAGAGACACACAGACAGAGACAGACAGAGACAGACAGAGACAGAGACAGAAACACATTTTCAGTATTTTTCATATTGAGACTGAAATTGAATTATTTTGAACATATCAGATTAAATAAAACAATACTAAAATCATTTTCATGTGTTTCTTTTGACTTAACACAATAAGAAATTTAAGGTTAGACTAGGTAACAATACATAAAACAAATTGAATTATAGTAAATTGTTTTTTTTTAAAGACTTAATTTTTATTTATGTGCTATATATGTGACTCTGTGTATGGTTGTGTGTGTGTGTGACTGTGTGTGTGTGTGTGTGTGTGTGTGTGTGCATGTAGAAATCAGAAGAAGTTGCATTTGACATCCATTTTAGTCCGACATACCCCTTGATATGTGATTGAAAGCCCCAGTAAGTTACTTTATGCCAACTTCACTCACTTGAGATTCTACACGTACCTTTCTCTCAATACCTTCTCATTCTGTTTTCCTTGGGTCCAAAAATAGATAAGAATGATTATCCTAATTGATTTGTTGATTACATAAAAGCAAGGGAATGAGTTGACACAAAGCCACCTTGAGAAAACAAACCCTGTAGTTGACTTCTCGCCATATTCTTTTCACTTTTGGTTTTATTCTTTGCTCCCTACTCTATCTACAGACCACTCACATCTACCCACCTTGTTGATTTGTAATAATAATTCTGATGTTGTTTGTTTTAATATATGTGGAATAGTACACTATTAAGGAACTTTGTAAGTCATCACCCAAAGATTTCCAAATGTCCTGGCATCGTGTCACCTGAGAAACATCTGGAAACATCCAGCCTTGATATCCACAGAGTCTAAATATGACGTATCGATGAGGCCTATTTAAGAAGCTTCCCAATTCACTGGATGTTTGAGCATGTTTTGGGGGACCACCTATCTGGCCTAATTTCTTTCTCTGCTTGATAGAAAATGAATTGTCACAGTGGTACCACTAGTAGCTTCATGTCTGTAACTGAAATGCAGTGCTCCCAGCTCCGGCCCAGTGCCATGGAGGAAGGATGCTCTTCAGTACACCAGTACTCACTCCTCCAGAGCCTCGGCCATCAGTATATCCTCTTTGTCAGTTGTAACATCCAACTCTGGTTCTCCACTAAGCAGTAGCTTCAAGTTATAAATAATCAGCAAAGTTCCTGAAAAAAAAGAGGGGGGAGGGGGGCATGGACTTGTCAGTTCTTCAATTGCATTAAATACTAGGCATCTCTAATCGCTTCAACTGTACAATTTAGCACACTCTAGAGCAGTGATACTCAATCTTCCTAACACTGTGACCCTTTAATGCAGTTCCTCATGCTGTGGTGACATAAGTTTATTTTTATGGTTACTTTACTTTAGAACAAAGTAGAATTCTGCTATTGTTACTAATAGTAATATAAATATCTGCTATGCAGAGTATGTGATATGAAAAGGTCTGATGGGAAAGGGTCATTCACCCCCCCCACCCAAAGGAGCTGGGACACACAGGTTGAGAGTTGCTGCTCTAGACCAAATTTCTTTTTTGCTTCAGCAAAATACATTTGGATAAAATGAAAGCCATGCTTTATGGGAAATGATACTATCTGCCTGAGACTGCTGTACTTCCTTAACACACTGCTCTAAGTACCATTCAATCCACTGTCAGCCTTTCAAATGGTGGCACACTTTTCACAGATTTCATTATGACAATTGCTAGGAGCCTGAGCCAACTTGGTATCGTAGGTGAAGCTCCCATTGGTGACACTGAAACCAATGCATATGAAAAAGTTTAAAACACTGTACTGAGTGTCAAGTTTTCATTCTAGAGCTGGCACTGACAGAAGTATTCTGTATAAGTCAATCAGTAAATCTTTAGGTTGTGTAGTCCATATTGTCACTGTTACAGCTACTCACAACTCATCTTGGTCACTGCTGTACCATGAAAATACTTAAGGAAAAGACATAAAGGAATGAATGCAGTTATCTCCACAAAAAGTTATTGACAAGTACAGAGTGCCAAGAAACCAGGCAGGTTACCTGCAGAGATTCTCTTCTCCCTCCATTCTCTGAGATCCAATCCTCCCAGCCTCAATCCTAGCTCTGCATCAGAACACCAGTGGAAGCTTTCCCTGTCTCCCTATTCTCATCTCCTATGGACAACACCACAGATCATTCCCTTATAACATCTGTACCTCATTCATTCATTGTCTCAGACCCCAACCCAAGCAGGTAGTCTGTGGTACCTAATCTAAGACTACCCATGCTAGCGCAACAAGGAGGCTGAGGGAAGATCCACACTCGCTGCAGTCTCCCTTTTCTCTCTAACCCCCTTCTCAACAATTCACAAATATCTTCTGCCCCCATGATTCATTCACCCAAACTCATCCCATTACTTCAGCCTCCAACAACAGCACTGGGCCCACACCAGCTAACAGGCTGGGAAAACAGTTCCACAGAAAATGTCTTTCCAGGCAGCACAGAGCCACCACAGTCTCCTGACACACAGGAAGGAAGCATCAGCCAAGGAACAAAACACACACTCAACAGAGACATTGCCCAGTTATCACTACCCAGACCTATAATCATCCCAATCCCAGGTGCCTGGATGTCAGCATAAAAATACAATCAAGAACATGAAGGAATATATGTCTCCACTAGAACCCAGATACCCACCACAGCAGGCACTGATTATTCCAAAATAGCTGGAGTCCAATAAAAAAAAAAACCTATGAACAGCCCGTGTGAGGATGGTTGAAGTCCTTAAAGAGAAAAATTAATAAATCCCTAAAGAAACCCAGAAGAATACAAACAATGTAAGGAAGTAAATAAAACTGTTCAAGATCTTAAGATGGAAAGAGAGCCAATGAAGAAAACACAAACTGGGGGAATGTTGGAAATGAAAAGGTTGAGAATTTAAATATATTTTAGAGACAATCATCATCAACAGATTATAAGGGATGAAAGAAAAACACCTGAGGAATTGAAAGATATGAGAGAAAAAATGGATACATTGTTCAAAAAGATGTTAAGTCTAAAAATTTCCTCACACACACACATAAAAAAAAAATCCAATCTGTAACACTATGAAAAGAGCACGTCTAAAAGTAATAGGAATAGAGGGAGAAGAAAATTTTCTTATGTTAAAGAAAGAGATTCCTGTAAAGGTATAAGAAGCATACAGAACACCAAGGAGATTGAACCAGAAAAGAAAGTTTGCTTGGCATACAATACTCAAAATGCTGAATGTACAGAGCAAAGAAAGAATAGTACAAGCTGCAAAAAGGTAGACCAATGGAACAGAATTGAAGACCCAGAAATAAAACCACACACCTATGGTCACTTGATCTTTCACAAAGGATCTAAAAACATCCAGTGGAAAAAAGATAGCACTTTCAACAAATGGTGCTGGTTCAACTGGAGGGCAGCATGTAGAAGAATGCAAATCAATCAATTCCTATCACCCTGTACAAAGCTCAAGTCCAAGTGGATCAAGGACCTCCACATAAAACCAGATCCACTCAAACTAATAGAAGAAAACGTGATGAAGAGCCTCAAACTCATGAGCATAGGGGAAAATTTCCTGAACAGACCACCAATGGCTTATGCTTTAAGATCAAGAATCGACAAATGGGACCTCATAAAATTGAAAAGCTTCTGTAAGGCAAAGAACACTGTCATTAGCACACAATGGCAACCAACAGATTGGGGAAAGATCTTTATCAATCCTGCATCTGATAGAGGGCTAATATCCAATATATACAGAGAACTCAAGAAGTTAAGACTCCAGAGAGCCAAATAACCCTATTAAAAAATGGGGTACAGAGCTAAAGAATTCTCAACTGAGGAATATATAGCCGAGAATCACCTAAAGAAATGTCCAACATCTTTAGTCATTAAGGAAATGTGAATCAAAACAACCCTGAGATTCCACCTCACACCAGTCAGAATGGCTAAGATCAAAAATTCAGGTGACAACAGATGCTGGTGAGGATATGGAGAAAGAGGAACACCCCCCTATTGTTGGTGGAATTGCAAGCTGATAGAAGCACTCTGGAAAGCAGTCTGGCAGTTCCTCGGAAAATTGGACATTGTACTACCTAAAGACCCAGCTATACCACTCCTGAGCATATACCCAAAAGATGCTCCAACATATAATAAGGACACATGCCCAACTATGTTCCAGAAGCTGGAAAGAAACGAGAAGTCCTTCAAGAGAGGAATGGATACAGAAAATGTGGTACATTCACACATGGAGTACTATTGAAACAAGGACTTCATGAAATTCATAGACAAATGGATGGAACCAGAAAATATCCTCTTGAGTGAGGTAACCCAATCATAAAAGAACACCCATGGTATGCACTCACTGATGAGTGGATATTAGCCCCAAAGCTGTGAATAACCAAGAAACAATTTACAAACCACATGAAGTCAAGAAGAAGAAAGACTAAAGTATGGATGCTTCAGACCATCTTAGAAGGGGGAACAAAAATACTCACAGGGGGAAATATGGAGACAAAGTATAAAGCAGAGATTGAAAGGCCATCCAGAAACTGCCACACATGGATATGCATCCCATAAACAGCTACCAAACCCAGACAATATTGCAAATGCCAAGATGTGTATGCTGACAGGAGCCTGATATAGGTGTCTGCTGAGAGGCTCTGCCAGAGTCTTATAAATACAGATGCGGATGCTTGCAGCCAACCATTGAACTGAGAACAGGGACTCCAATGGAGGAGTTAGAGAAAGGACTGAAGTAGCTGAAGGGATCTGCAACAACATAAGGACATAATATCAACCAACCAGACCCCTCAGAGATCTCAGAGACCAAACCAGCATCCCAAGAGAACACAGGGATGGCTCCATCCACATATGTAGCAGAGGATAACCTTGTTGGGCATCAATGGGAAGAGAGGCCCTTGGTCCTCACAAGGATTGATGCCCCAGTGTAGGGCAATGTCAGGGTAGGGAGGTGGGAGGGAGTGGGTGGGTGCTGGAGAAAGCACCCTCATAGAAGCAGGGGGTGGGTGGGATATCAGGTTTCTGGAGGGGAAACCAAGAAAAGGGATAACATTTAAAATGTAAATAAAAATGCAATTAAAAAATGATGCAAAGGAAAAAGACCAAGTTACATATAAAGGTAAATCTATCAGAATTATACCTGGCTTCATGATAGAGAGTTTAAAAGTCAGAAAGGTCTGAATAGATGGACTGTAAACTCTAAAAGATCACAGAGTCCATCCCAGACTATTATATCCATCAAAACTCTCAATCATTCTAAATGAAAAAAAATTTCATTATAAAACAAAGTATAAACAATATTTATCTACAAACCCAACCCTACAGGTGCTAGAAGAAAAACTCCAACCAAAGGAAGTTAACTACAATAATGAAAACACAGTACATATCTCGACAAAATACAGGCAGTTTACAGCAAGTCCATAACCAATATCAACTTAAGTGAAGAGAAATTCAAAGCAATTCAACTAGAATCAGGAAGAAGAAAAGTTTGTCTACTCTCTCCATACCTATTCAATATAGCACTTTAAGTCTTAGCTAGAACAATAAGAAAACTGAAGGATATCAAAGGGATACAAACTAGAAAGGAAGAAATTAAATTATCCTTATTTGCAGATAATAGCTAATATATGTGACCCTAAAAAATTCTACTAAGGAATTCCTACAGCAACTAAGACCTTTAGCAAAGTGGCTGGATAAGATTAACCCACAAAAATCAGTAGTTCTCCTAAGTACAAATGAGAGACTGAGAAAGAAGTAAGAGAAATAACACTTTTCATAACAGCCTTAAACAATGTAAAATATCTTGGCGTGACTCTATCCAAGCATGTATGTGCTAAGTGCTTCAAGTCTTTAAAGAGGAAGCTGAAGAAGATATCAGAAGATGGGAATCTCTTCCATGTTAATAACTGGTAGGATTAATATAATAAAAAGGTTCAAATGCAATCTACAAATTCAGTGCAGTCCCCATCAAAATTTCAAGACAATTCTTCACAAATCTTCAAAGAATAATTCTCAACTTCATAAGAAAAAATTAAGAGCAGCTCTCTGCTCCCAGACCCCGTGAGAGAGAGACCCAACCGCCTGGTCAGGTAGGCACTCCTGAGGCGGCAGAGTGGAAGAGACCACCAACACTGCTCACCCCTGCCCACATCCCTGGCCCAAGAGGAAACTGTATAAGGCCTCTGGGCTCCCGGGGGGAGGGCCCAGGAGCGGCAGGACCCCTGCCTGAGACACCTCCGGAACCTGAAGGAAACAGACCGGATAAACAGTTCTCTGAACCCAAATCCCGTGGGAGGGAGAGCTAAACCTTCAGAGAGGCAGACAAGCCTGGGAAACCAGAAGAGACTGCTCTCTGCACACACATCTCGGACGCCAGAGGAAAAAGCCAAAGACCATCTGGAACCCTGGTGCACTGAAGCTCCCAGAAGGGGCGGCACAAGTCTTCCTGGTTGCTGCCGCCGCAGAGAGCCCGTGGGCAGCACCCCACGAGCGAACTTGAGCCTCGGGACCACAGATAAGACCAAATTGTCTGCTGCAAGAAAGCTGCCTGGAGAACTCAAGACACAGGCCCACAGGAACAGCTGAAGACCTGTAGAGAGGAAAAACTACACGCCCGAAAGCAGAACACTCTGTCCCCATAACTGACTGAAAGAGAGGAAAACAGGTCTACAGCACTCCTGACACACAGGCTTATAGGACAGTCTAGCCACTGTCAGAAATAGCAGAACAAAGTAACACTAGAGATAATCTGATGGCAAGAGGCAAGCGCAGGAACCCAAGCAACAGAAACCATGACTACATGGCACCATCGGAGCCCAATTCTCCCATCAAAACAAACATGGAATATCCAAACACACCAGAAAAGCAAGATCGAGTTTCAAAATCATTTTTGATCATGATGCTGGAAGACTTCAAGAAAGACGTGAAGAACTCCCTTAGAGAAAAAGTAGAAGCCTAAAGAGAGGTATCGCAAAAATGCCTGAAAGAATTCCAGGAAAACATAAATAAACAAGTAGAAGCCCATAGAGAGAAGACGCAAAAATCCCTGAAAGAATTCCAGGAAAACACAATCAAACAGTTCAAGGAATTAAAAATGGAAATAGAAGCAATCAAGAAAGAACACATGGAAACAACCCTGGACATAGAAAACCAAAAGAAGAGACAAGGAGCTGTAGATACAAGCTTCACAAACAGAATACAAGAGATGGAAGAGAGAATCTCAGGAGCAGAAGATTCCATAGAAATCATTGACTCAACTGTCAAAGATAATGTAAAGCAGAAAAAGCTACTGGTCCAAAACATACAGGAAATCCAGGACTCAATGAGAAGATCAAACCTAAGGATAATAGGTATAGAAGAGAGTGAAGACTCCCAGCTCTAAGGACCAGTAAATATCTTCAACAAAATCATAGAAGAAAACTTCCCTAACCTAAAAAAAGAGATACCCATAGGCATACAAGAAGCCTACAGAACTCCAAATAGATTGGACCAGAAAAGAAACACCTCCCGTCACATAATAGTCAAAACACCAAATGCACAAAATAAAGAAAGAATATTAAAAGCATTACGGGAAAAAGGTCAAGTAACATATAAAGGCAGACCTATCAGAATCACACCAGACTTCTCGCCAGAAACTATGAAGGCCAGAAGATCCTGGACTGATGTCATACAGACCCTAAGAGAACACAAATGCCAGCCCAGGTTACTGTATCCTGCAAAACTCTCAATTGACATAGATGGAGAAACCAAGATATTCCATGACAAAACCAAATTTACACAATATCTTTCTACAAATCCAGCACTACAAAGGATAATAAATGGTAAAGCCCAACATAAGGAGGCAAGCTATACCCTAGAAGAAGCAAGAAACTAATCGTCTTGGCAACAAAACAAAGGGAATGAAAGCACACAAACATAACCTCACATCCAAATATGAATATAACGGAAAGCAATAATCACTATTCCTTAATATCTCTCAATATCAATGGCCTCAACTCCCCAATAAAAAGACATAGATTAACAAACTGGATACGCAACGAGGACCCTGCATTCTGCTGCCTACAGGAAACACACCTCAGAGACAAAGACAGACACTACCTCAGAGTGAAAGGCTGGAAAACAACTTTCCAAGCAAATGGTCAGAAGAAGCAAGCTGAAGTAGCCATTCTAATATCAAATAAAATCAATTTCCAACTAAAAGTCATCAAAAAAGATAAGGAAGGACACTTCATATTCATCAAAGGAAAAATCCAACAAGATGAACTCTCAATCCTAAATATCTATGCCCCAAATACAAGGGCACCTACATACGTAAAAGAAACCTTACTAAAGCTCAAAACACACATTGCACCTCACACAATAATAGTGGGAGATTTCAACACCCCACTCTCATCAATGGACAGATCATGGAAACAGAAATTAAACAGTGATGTAGACAGACTAAGAGAAGTCATGAGCCAAATGGACCTAACGGATATTTATAGAACATTCTATCCTAAAGCAAAAGGATATAATTCTTCTCAGCTCCTCATGGTACTTTCTCCAAAATTGACCATATAATTGGTCAAAAAACGGGCCTCAACAGGTACAGAAAGATAGAAATAATCCCATGCGTGCTATCGGACCACCACGGCCTAAAACTGGTCTTCAATAACAATAAGGGAAGAATGCCCACATATACGTGGAAATTGAACAATGCTCTACTCAATGATAACCTGGTCAAGGAAGAAATAAAGAAAGAAATTAAAAACTTTTTAGAATTCAATGAAATGAAGGTACAACATACCCAAACTTATGGGACACAATGAAAGCTGTACTAAGAGGAAAACTCATAGCGCTGAGTGCCTGCAGAAAGACACAGGAAAGAGCATATGTCAGCAGCTTGACAGCACACCTAAAAGCTCTAGAACAAAAAGAAGCAAACACACCCAGGAGGAGTAGAAGGCAGGAAATAATCAAACTCAGAGCTGAAATCAACCAAGTAGAAACAAAAAGGACCACAGAAAGAATCAACAGAACCAAAAGTTGGTTCTTTGGGAAAATAACAAGATAGATAAACCTTTAGCCAGACTAACGAGAGGACACAGAGAGTGCGTCCAAATTAACAAAATCAGAAATGAAAAGGGAGACATAACTACAGATTCAGAGGAAATTCAAAAAATCATCAGATCTTACTATAAAAACCTATATTCAACAAAACTTGAAAATCTTCAGGAAAAGGACAATTTCCTAGACAGATACCAGGTATCGAAGTTAAATCAGGAACAGATAAACCAGTTAAACAACCCCATAACTCCTAAGGAAATAGAAGCAGTCATTAAAGGTCTCCCAACCAAAAAGAGCCCAGGTCCAGATGGGTTTAGTGCAGAATTCTATCAAACCTTCATAGAAGACCTCATACCAATATTATCCAAACTATTCCACAAAATTGAAACAGATGGAGCACTACCGAATTCCTTCTATGAAGCCACAATTACTCTTATACCTAAACCACACAAAGACACAACAAAGAAAGAGAACTTCAGACCAATTTCCCTTATGAATATCGACGCAAAAATACTCAACAAAATTCTGGCAAACCGAATCCAAGAGCACATCAAAACAATCATCCACCATGACCAAGTAGGCTTCATCACAGGCATGCAGGGATGGTTTAATATACGGAAAACCATCAACGTGATCCATTATATAAACAAACTGAAAAAACAAAACCACATGATCATTTCATTAGACGCTGAGAAAGCATTTGACAAAATTCAACACCCCTTCATGATAAAAGTCCTGGAAAGAATAGGAATTCAAGGCCCATACCTGAACATGGTAAAAGCCATATACAGCAAACCAGGTGCTAACATTAAACTAAATGGAGAGAAACTTGAAGCAATCCCACTAAAATCAGGGACTAGACAAGGCTGCCCACTCTCTCCCTACTTATTCAATATAGTTCTTGAAGTTCTAGCCAGAGCAATCAGACAACAAAAGGATGTCAAGGGGATACAGATCGGAAAAGAAGAAGTCAAAATATCACTATTTGCAGATGATATGATAGTATATTTAAGTGATCCCAAAAGTTCCACCAGAGAACTACTAAAGCTGATAAACAACTTCAGCAAAGTGGCTGGGTATAAAATTAACTCAAATAAATCAGTTGCCTTCCTCTATACAAAAGAGAAACAAGCCGAGAAAGAAATTAGGGAAACGACACCCTTCATAATAGACCCAAATAATACAAAGTACCTCGGTGTGACTTTAACCAAGCAAGTAAAAGATCTGTACAATAAGAACTTCAAGACACTGAGGAAAGAAATTGAAGAAGACCTCAGAAGATGGAAAGATCTCCCATGCTCATGGATTGGCAGGATTAATATAGTAAAAATGGCCATTTTACCAAAAGCAATCTACAGATTCAATGCAATCCCCATCAAAATACCAATCCAATTCTTCAAAGAGTTAGACAGAACAATTTGCAAATTCATCTGGAATAACAAAAAACCCAGGATAGCTAAAGCTATCCTCAACAATGAAAGGACTTCAGGGGGAATCACTATCCCTGAACTCAAGCAGTATTACAGAGCAATAGTGATAAAAACTGCATGGTACTGGTACAGAGACAGACAGATAGACCAATGGAATAGAATTGAAGACCCAGAAATGAACCCACACACCTATGGTCACTTGATTTTTGACAAAGGAGCCAAAACCATCCAATGGAAAAAAGATAGCATTTTCAGTAAATGGTGCTGGTTCAACTGGAGGTCAACATGTAGAAGAATGCAGATCGATCCATGCTTATCACCCTGTACAAAGCTTAAGTCCAAGTGGATCAAGGACCTCCACATCAAACCAGACACACTCAAACTAATAGAAGAAAAACTAGGGAAGCATCTGGAACACATGGGCACTGGAAAAAATTTCCTGAACAAAACACCAATGGCTTATGCTCTAAGATCAAGAATCGACAAATGGGATCTCATAAAACTGCAAAGCTTCTGTAAGGCAAAGGACACTGTGGTTAGGACAAAACGGCAACCAACAGATTGGGAAAAGATCTTTACCAATCCTACAACAGATAGAGGCCTTATATCCAAAATATACAAAGAACTCAAGAAGTTAGACCGCAGGGAAACAAATAACCCTATTAAAAAATGGGGTTCAGAGCTAAACAAACAATTCACAGCTGAGGAATGCCGAATGGCTGAGAAACACCTAAAGAAATGTTCAACATCTTTAGTCATAAGGGAAATGCAAATCAAAACAACCCTGAGATTTCACCTCACACCAGTGAGAATGGCTAAGATCAAAAACTCAGGTGACAGCAGATGCTGGCGAGGATGTGGAGAAAGAGGAACACTCCTCCATTGTTGGTGGGAATGCAGACTGGTAAAACCATTCTGGAAATCAGTCTGGAGGTTCCTCAGAAAATTGGAAATTGAACTGCATGAGGATCCAGCTATACCTCTCTTGGGCATATACCCAAAAGATTCCTCAACATACAAAAGAGACATGTGCTCCACTATGTTCATCGCAGCCTTATTTAAAATAGCCAGAAACTGGAAAGAACCCAGATGCCCTTCAACAGAGGAATGGAAACAGAAAATGTGGTACATCTACACAATGGACTATTACTCAGCTATCAAAAACAACGAGTTTATGAAATTCGTAGGCAAATGGTTGGAACTGGAAAATATCATCCTGAGTGAGCTAACCCAATCACAGAAAGACATACATGGTATGCACTCATTGATAAGTGGCTATTAGCCCAAATGCTTGAATTACCCTAGATCCCTAGAACAAACGAAACTCAAGACGGATGATCAAAATGTGAATGCTTCACTCCTTCTTTAAATGAGGAAAAAGAATACCCTTGGCAGGGAAGGGAGAGGCAAAGATTAAAACAGAGACTGAAGGAACACCCATTCAGAGCCTGCCCCACATGTGGCCCATACATACACAGCCACCCAATTAGACAAGATGGATGAAGCAAAGAAGTGCAGACCGACAGGAGCCGGATGTAGATCGCTCCTGAGAGACACAGCCAGAATACAGCAAATACAGAGGCGAATGCCAGCAGCAAACCACTGAACTGAGAATAGGTCCCCTGTTGAAGGAATCAGAGAAAGAACTGGAAGAGCTTGAAGGGGCTCAAGACCCCAAAAGTTCAACAATGCCAAGCAACCAGAGCTTCCAGGGACTAAGCCACTACCTAAAGACTATACATGGACTGACCCTGGACTCTGACCCCATAGGTAGCAATGAATATCCTAGTAAGAGCACCAGTGGAATTGGAAGCCCTGGGTCCTGCTAAGACTGAACCCCCAGTGAACTAGTCTATGGGGAGAGGGCGGCAATGGGGGGAGGGTTGGGAGGGGAACACCCATAAGGAAGGGGAGGGGGAAGGGGGATGTTTGCCCGGAAACCGGGAAAGGGAATAACACTCGAAATGTATATAAGAAATACTTAAGTTAATAAAAAATAAAAAAAATCAAAAAAAAGAGAAATACTCGAGTTAATAAAAAAAAAGAAAAAAGAAAAAAAAACAAAAAAAAAAACAAAAAAAACCAGAGACTGAAGGAACACCCATTCAGAGCCTGCCCCACATGTGGTCCATACATATACAGCCACCCAATTAGACAAGATGGATGAAGCAAAGAAGTGCAGACCGACAGGAGCCGGATGTAGATCGCTCCTGAGAGACACAGCCAGAATACAGCAAATACAGAGGCGAATGCCAGCAGCAAACCACTGAACTGAGAATAGGTCCCCCGTTGAAGGAATCAGAGAAAGAACTGGAAGAGCTTGAAGGGGCTCGAGACCCCAAAAGTACAACAATGTCAAGCAACCAGAGCTTCCAGGGACTAAGCCACTACCTAAAGACTATACATGGACTGACCCTGGACTCTGACCCCATAGGTAGCAATGAATATCCTAGTAAGAGCACCAGTGGAAGGGGAAGCCCTGGGTCCTGCTAAGACTGAACCCCCAGTGAACTAGACTATGGGGGGAGGGCGGCAATGGGGGTAGGGTTGGGAGGGGAACACCCATAAGAAAGGGGAGGGGGGAAGGGGGATGTTTGCCTGGAAACCGGGAAAGGGAATAACACTTGAAATGTATATAAGAAATACTCAAGTTAATAAAAAAAAGAAAAAGAAAAAGAAAAAATTAAAACCAAGGATAGCCAAAATCCAGATAGCTAAAATAAATCCTGAACAATAAAGAAACTATAAAAAGTCTCAGAGACACCACAGGAACCTGAGGGAAACAGACCGGATAAACAGTTCTCTGCACCCAAATCCCGTGGGAGGGAGAGCTGAACCTTCAGAGAGGCAGACAAACCTGGGAAACCAGAAGAGACTGCTCTCTGTACATACATCTCGGACGCCAGAGGAAAACACCAAGGCCATCTGGAACCCTGGTGCACTGAAGCTCCCGGAAGGGGCGGCACAGGTCTTCCTGGTTGCTGCCGCCACAGAGAGCCCTTGGGCAGCACCCCGCGAGCAAACTTGAGCCTCGGGACCACAGGTAAGACCAACTTGTCTGCTGCAAGAAAGCTGCCTGGTGAACTCAAGACACAGGCCCACAGGAACAGCTGAAGACCTGTAGAGAGGAAAAACTACACGCCCGAAAGCAGAACACTCTGTCCCCATAACTGACTGAAAGAGAGGAAAACAGTTCTACAGCACTCCTGACACACAGGCTTATAGGACAGTCTAGCCACTGTCAGAAATAGCAGAACAAAGTAACACTAGAGATAATCTGATGGCGAGAGGCAAGCGCAGGAACCCAAGCAACAGAAACCAAGACTAAATGCCATCATCAGAGCCCAATTCTCCCACCAAAACAAACATGGAATATCCAAACACACCAGAAAAGCAAGATATAGTTTCAAAATCATATTTGATCATGATGCTGGAGGACTTCAAGAAAGACATGAACACACTTAGGGAAACACAGGAAAACATTAATAAACAAGTAGAAGCCTACAGAGAGGAATCGCAAAAATCCCTGAAAGAATTCCAGGAAAACACAATCAAACAGTTGAAGGAATTAAAAATGGAAATAGAAGCAATCAAGAAAGAACACATGGAAACAACCCTGGATATAGAAAACCAAAAGAAGAGACAAGGAGCTGTAGATACAAGCCTCACCAACAGAATTCAAGAGATGGAAGAGAGAATCTCAGGAGCAGAAGATTCCATAGAAATCATTGACTCAACTGTCAAAGATAATGTAAAGCGGAAAAAGCTACTGGTCCAAAACATACAGGAAATCCAGGACTCAATGAGAAGATCAAACCTAAGGATAATAGGTATAGAAGAGAGTGAAGACTCCCAGCTCTAAGGACCAGTAAATATCTTCAACAAAATCATAGAAGAAAACTTCCCTAACCTAAAAAAAGAGATACCCATAGGCATACAAGAAGCCTACAGAACTCCAAATAGATTGGACCAGAAAAGAAACACCTACTATCATATAATAGTCAAAACACCAAACGCACAAAATAAAGAAAGAATATTAAAAGCAGTAAGGGAAAAAGGTCAAGTAACATATAAAGGCAGACCTATCAGAATCACACCAGACTTCTCGCCAGAAACTATGAAGGCCAGAAGATCCTGGACTGATGTCATACAGACCCTAAGAGAACACAAATGCCAGCCCAGGTTACTGTATCCAGCAAAACTCTCAATTAACATTGATGGAGAAACCAAGATATTCCATGACAAAACCAAATTTACACAATATCTTTCTACAAATCCAGCACTACAAAGGATAATAAATGGTAAAGCCCAACATAAGGAGGCAAGCTATACCCTAGAAGAAGCAAGAAACTAATCGTCTTGGCAACAAAACAAAGAGAATGAAAGCACACAAACATAACCTCACATCCAAATATGAATATAACGGAAAGCAATAATCACTATTCCTTAATATCTCTCAATATCAATGGCCTCAACTCCCCAATAAAAAGACATAGATTAACAAACTGGATACGCAACGAGGACCCTGCATTCTGCTGCCTACAGGAAACACACCTCAGAGACAAAGACAGACACTACCTCAGAGTGAAAGGCTGGAAAACAACTTTCCAAGCAAATGGTCAGAAGAAGCAAGCTGAAGTAGCCATTCTAATATCAAATAAAATCAATTTCCAACTAAAAGTCATCAAAAAAGATAAGGAAGGACACTTCATATTCATCAAAGGAAAAATCCAACAAGATGAACTCTCAATCCTAAATATCTATGCCCCAAATACAAGGGCACCTACATACGTAAAAGAAACCTTACTAAAGCTCAAAACACACATTGCACCTCACACAATAATAGTGGGAGATTTCAACACCCCACTCTCATCAATGGACAGATCATGGAAACAGAAATTAAACAGTGATGTAGACAGACTAAGAGAAGTCATGAGCCAAATGGACCTAACGGATATTTATAGAACATTCTATCCTAAAGCAAAAGGATATAATTCTTCTCAGCTCCTCATGGTACTTTCTCCAAAATTGACCATATAATTGGTCAAAAAACGGGCCTCAACAGGTACAGAAAGATAGAAATAATCCCATGCGTGCTATCGGACCACCACGGCCTAAAACTGGTCTTCAATAACAATAAGGGAAGAATGCCCACATATACGTGGAAATTGAACAATGCTCTACTCAATGATAACCTGGTCAAGGAAGAAATAAAGAAAGAAATTAAAAACTTTTTAGAATTCAATGAAATGAAGGTACAACATACCCAAACTTATGGGACACAATGAAAGCTGTACTAAGAGGAAAACTCATAGCGCTGAGTGCCTGCAGAAAGACACAGGAAAGAGCATATGTCAGCAGCTTGACAGCACACCTAAAAGCTCTAGAACAAAAAGAAGCAAACACACCCAGGAGGAGTAGAAGGCAGGAAATAATCAAACTCAGAGCTGAAATCAACCAAGTAGAAACAAAAAGGACCACAGAAAGAATCAACAGAACCAAAAGTTGGTTCTTTGGGAAAATCAACAAGATAGATAAACCTTTAGCCAGACTAACGAGAGGACACAGAGAGTGCGTCCAAATTAACAAAATCAGAAATGAAAAGGGAGACATAACTACAGATTCAGAGGAAATTCAAAAAATCATCAGATCTTACTATAAAAACCTATATTCAACAAAACTTGAAAATCTTCAGGAAAAGGACAATTTCCTAGACAGATACCAGGTATCGAAGTTAAATCAGGAACAGATAAACCAGTTAAACAACCCCATAACTCCTAAGGAAATAGAAGCAGTCATTAAAGGTCTCCCAACCAAAAAGAGCCCAGGTCCAGATGGGTTTAGTGCAGAATTCTATCAAACCTTCATAGAAGACCTCATACCAATATTATCCAAACTATTCCACAAAATTGAAACAGATGGAGCACTACCGAATTCCTTCTATGAAGCCACAATTACTCTTATACCTAAACCACACAAAGACACAACAAAGAAAGAGAACTTCAGACCAATTTCCCTTATGAATATCGACGCAAAAATACTCAACAAAATTCTGGCAAACCGAATCCAAGAGCACATCAAAACAATCATCCACCATGACCAAGTAGGCTTCATCACAGGCATGCAGGGATGGTTTAATATACGGAAAACCATCAACGTGATCCATTATATAAACAAACTGAAAAAACAAAACCACATGATCATTTCATTAGACGCTGAGAAAGCATTTGACAAAATTCAACACCCCTTCATGATAAAAGTCCTGGAAAGAATAGGAATTCAAGGCCCATACCTGAACATGGTAAAAGCCATATACAGCAAACCAGGTGCTAACATTAAACTAAATGGAGAGAAACTTGAAGCAATCCCACTAAAATCAGGGACTAGACAAGGCTGCCCACTCTCTCCCTACTTATTCAATATAGTTCTTGAAGTTCTAGCCAGAGCAATCAGACAACAAAAGGATGTCAAGGGGATACAGATCGGAAAAGAAGAAGTCAAAATATCACTATTTGCAGATGATATGATAGTATATTTAAGTGATCCCAAAAGTTCCACCAGAGAACTACTAAAGCTGATAAACAACTTCAGCAAAGTGGCTGGGTATAAAATTAACTCAAATAAATCAGTTGCCTTCCTCTATACAAAAGAGAAACAAGCCGAGAAAGAAATTAGGGAAACGACACCCTTCATAATAGACCCAAATAATACAAAGTACCTCGGAGTGACTTTAACAAAGCAAGTAAAAGATCTGTACAATAAGAACTTCAAGACACTGAAGAAGGAAATTGAAGAAGACCTCAGAAGATAGAAAGATCTCCCATGCTCATGGATTGGCAGGATTAATATAGTAAAAATGGCCATTTTACCAAAAGCAATCTACAGATTCAATGCAATCCCCATCAAAATACCAATCCAATTCTTCAAAGAGTTAGACAGAACAATTTGCAAATTCATCTGGAATAACAAAAAACCCAGGATAGCTAAAGCTATCCTCAACAATGAAAGGACTTCAGGGGGAATCACTATCCCTGAACTCAAGCAGTATTACAGAGCAATAGTGATAAAAACTGCATGGTATTGGTACAGAGACAGACAGATAGACCAATGGAATAGAATTGAAGACCCAGAAATGAACCCACACACCTATGGTCACTTGATTTTTGACAAAGGATCCAAAACCATCCAATGGAAAAAAGATAGCATTTTCAGCAAATGGTGCTGGTTCAACTGGAGGTCAACCTGTAGAAGAATGCAGATCGATCCATGCTTATCACCCTGTACAAAGCTTAAGTCCAAGTGGATCAAGGACCTCCACATCAAACCAGACACACTCAAACTAATAGAAGAAAAACTAGGGAAGCATCTGGAACACATGGGCACTGGAAAAAATTTCCTGAACAAAACACCAATGGCTCATGCTCTAAGATCAAGAATCGACAAATGGGATCTCATAAAACTGCAAAGCTTCTGTAAGGCAAAGGACACTGTGGTTAGGACAAAACAGCAACCAACAGATTGGGAAAAGATCTTTACCAATCCTACAACAGATAGAGGCCTTATATCCAAAATATACAAAGAACTCAAGAAGTTAGACCGCAGGGAAACAAATAACCCTATTAAAAAATGGGGTTCAGAGCTAAACAAAGAATTCACAGCTGAGGAATGCCGAATGGCTGAGAAACACCTAAAGAAATGTTCAACATCTTTAGTCATAAGGGAAATGCAAATCAAAACAACCCTGAGATTTCACCTCACACCAGTGCGATTGGCTAAGATCAAAAACTCAGGTGACAGCAGATGCTGGCGAGGATGTGGAGAAAGAGGAACACTCCTCCATTGTTGGTGGGATTGCAGACTCGTAAAACCATTCTGGAAATCAGTCTGGAGGTTCCTCAGAAAATTGGACATTGAACTGCCTGAGGATCCAGCTATACCTCTCTTGGGCATATACCCAAAAGATGCCTCAACATATAAAAGAGACACGTGCTCCACTATGTTCATCGCAGCCTTATTTATAATAGCCAGAAAATGGAAAGAACCCAGATGCCCTTCAACAGAGGAATGGATACAGAAAATGTTGTACATCTACACAATGGAATATTACTCAGCTATCAAAAACAACGAGTTTATGAAATTCGTAGGCAAATGGTTGGAACTGGAAAATATCATCCTGAGTGAGCTAACCCAATCACAGAAAGACATACATGGTATGCACTCATTGATAAGTGGCTATTAGCCCAAATGCTTGAATTACCCTAGATCCCTAGAACAAACGAAACTCAAGACGGATGATCAAAATGTGAATGCTTCACTCCTTCTTTAAATGAGGAAAAAGAATACCCTTGGCAGGGAAGGGAGAGGCAAAGATTAAAACAGAGACTGAAGGAACACCCATTCAGAGCCTGCCCCACATGTGGCCCATACATATACAGCCACCCAATTAGACAAGATGGATGAAGCAAAGAAGTGCAGACCGAGAGGAGCCGGATGTAGATCGCTCCTGAGAGACACAGCCAGAATACAGCAAATATAGAGGCGAATGTCAGCAGCAAACCACTGAACTGAGAATAGGTCCCCTATTGAAGGAATCAGAGAAAGAACTGGAAGAGCTTGAAGGGGCTCGAGACCCCAAAAGTACAGCAACGCCAAGCAACCAGAGCTTCCAGGGACTAAGCCACTACCTAAAGACTATACATGGACTGACCCTGGACTCTGACCCCATAGGTAGCAATGAATATCCTAGTAAGAGCACCAGTGGAAGGGGAAGCCCTGGGTCCTGCTAAGACTGAACCCCCAGTGAACTAGTCTATGGGGGGGAGGGCGGCAATGGGGGGAGGGTTGGGAGGAGAACACCCATAAGGAAGGGGAGGGGGGAGGGGGATGTTTGCCCGGAAACCGGGAAAGGGAATAACACTCGAAATGTATATAAGAAATACTCAAGTTAATAAAAAAAAAAAAAAAAAAAACTGCAAAGCTTCTGTAAGGCAAAGGACACTGTGGTTAGGACAAAACGGCAACCAACAGATTGGGAAAAGATCTTTACCAATCCTACAACAGATAGAGGCCTTATATCCAAAATATACAAAGAACTCAAGAAGTTAGACCGCAGGGAAACAAATAACCCTATTAAAAAATGGGGCTCAGAGCTAAACAAAGAATTCACAGCTGAGGAATGCCGAATGGCGGAGAAACACCTAAAGAAATGTTCAACATCTTTAGTCATAAGGGAAATGCAAATCAAAACAACCCTGAGATTTCTCACCTCACACCAGTGAGAATGGCTATGATCAAAAACTCAGGGGACAACAGATGTTGGCGAGGATGTGGAGAAAGAGGAACACTCCTCCATTGTTGGTGGGATTGCAAACTGGTACAACCATTCTGGAAATCAGTGTGGAGGATCCTCAGAAAATTGGACATTGAACTGCCTGAGGATCCAGCTATACCTCTCTTGGGCATATACCCAAAAGATGCCCCAACATATAAAAAAGACACGTGCTCCACTATGTTCATTGCAGCCTTATTTATAATAGCCAGAAGCTGGAAAGAACCCAGATGCCCTTCAACAGAGGAATGGATACAGAAAATGTGGTACATCTACACAATGGAATATTACTCAGCTATCAAAAACAACGACTTTATGAAATTCGTAGGCAAATGGCTGGAACTGGAAAATATCATCCTGAATGAGCTAACCCAAACACAGAAAGACATACATGGTATGCACTCACTGATAAGTGGCTATTAGCCCAAATGCTTGAATTACCCTAAATGCCTAGAACAAATGAAACTCAAGACAGATGATCAAAATGTGAATGGTTCACTCCTTCTTTAAAAGGGGAACAAGAATACCCTTGGCAGGGAAGAGAGAGGCAAAGATTAAAACAGAGACTGAAGGAACACCATTTCAGAGTCTGTCCCACATGTGGCCCATGCATATACAGCCATCCAATTGGACAAGATGGATGAAGCAAAGAAGTGCAGACCGACAGGAGCCGGATGTAGATCGCTCCTGAGAGACACAGCCAGAATACAGCAAATACAGAGGCGAATACCAGCAGCAAACCACTGAACTGAGAATAGGACCCCCGTTGAAGGAATCAGAGAAAGAACTGGAAGAGCTTGAAGGGGCTCGAGACCCCATATGTACAACAATGCCAAGCAACCAGAGCTTCCAGGGAATAAGCCACTACCTAAAGACTATACATGGACTGACCCTGGACTCTGACCTCATAGGTAGCAATGAATATCCTAGCAAGATCACCAGTGGAAGGGGAAGCCCTGGGTCCTGCTAAGACTGAACCCCCAGTGAACTAGACTGTTGGGGGGAGGTGGATAATGGGGGGAGGGTGGGGAGGGGAACACCGATAAGAAAGGGGAGGGGGGAGGGGGATGTTTGCCCGGAAACTGGGCAAGGGAATAACACTCGAAATGTATATAAGAAATACTCAAGTTAATAATAAAAAAAAAATAAAATTAAAAAAAAAAAGAAAGGTTATGTGAAATAGAAAGATGTGATCACTGGCTTATGGCATGGGCCAGATCCTGTGTTGTCGTGGGCAAGAGGGTCTGTTTGTGTGTTTCCTCAGGACCGGAAAGATCCGTTGTGGGTCCCTGAAAGATTGACCAGGAGATACAACAAGAATGAAGATCCTGCTGTTGCTGACACTTCTCAGTGTGACCCAAATGGTGGTCCAAACGGAGCCCCGGTGGGGGATACTATCAGTGTTTCCGAGACTCATGCCGATACCTCATGACCTTTAAGCCCACTCCTCTAATTTGTCTAAAGAGTTGTCAAGTTATCTTTTAGGTAATTGGACTGGAGAATTCAATTTCTTAATGGATCAGCTACGTGTGATGGATCAGTTCATCATGACCATGAACTCCACACGTGCGGATGCTAGACTGGCTACGGGATTGTCATCTTGGATTGTGCTGCTATGAATCATCTGAGGAAGTGGGTGGGTATGGGAGCCCTAGCTGGACTCTTGCTGCTGGTCTCCCTAGTGAGCCTGTGGTGTCTCTGTAGAATGAGGTTTGTTCAGAGGTGGCACGCGTTTATGATAGTACAGGCATTTACAGCCATTGAAGCAGGACAGTCCCCTCAAGCCTGGCTTACGGTCATTCAGAAGACCTAGTTGCACCTCGCCCCTGAGTATGTGTGAGTGACCCTGCCCAGTGACAGGCAACTTCCCTTCTACCTAAGGCATGGAACCTTGTGGGCGACGAGGTGTCCTGAGACGGGTTTAATGAAGGGATGATCCTAAGACGAGGGGGTCGCCACACTCAGTGGTGCCTTTGCCTGCTTGATTAATTAAACAAAAAGGGGGAACTGTAGGGAGCTGCGACGTGCCACGCCTCAAAGATGGCACTGGTTTCCGCCTTCCACCCTCCCGAGGGTGAGCGCTCCTTGTAGTAAACAAGTCCTTATTTGGCTATGCCTGCCTGGCCTGCTAGCTTCCAATAGTGACAGCCTATCTGCATGATCCACGTGGCTTGCTAGGATTGGCCAGCGCTAGCTATTTAAGTGTGGTGCGGGGGCTCCCTGGGGTCAGAAGATTGTATCAAGGTTTCTGAGTAAACTGCTTGAAGAAGAAAAAAAAAAAGTCTCACCATTCCTGATCTTGAGGTATACCACAAAGCTACAGTAATAAAATCAGCATGGTATTGTTATAAAAACAGATGGTAATCAGAGAAATCAAACTGAAGACTCAAAATAAACCCACATATCTATGGATACCTAATTTTGGACAAAATATCCAGAAATACAATCTGGAAAAATGACATCATCTTCCACAAATGGTACTGATTGATGTAGAAGAATGCAAATACATCCATATTCATCACCCCACATCTACTACAAATGGGTCAAAAATCTGAACATATAACCAGGTACCCTAAACCTGATAGAAGAGAAAGTAAAAAACAGCCTTGAGCTCATTGATACAGGAAACAATATCCTGAAGAGAATAGTGTTAACACAGGCACTAAGATCAACAATTAATCAATGGGACCCTCATGAAACAGAAAAGCTTCTGCATGACAACGAATACCAGCATTTGAACAAAGCCAAAACCTGAAAAATGGGAAGACTTTTTTTTTTACCAACTCCATATCTAATAGAAGGCTAAAATCCAAAATATATGAAGAATTCAAAAACCTTGATATCAACAAAACAAGTAACTCCTGTCAGCAAGCACTTCTTGGCATCAGCAACAGTGACTGGGTTTGGTGGCTGCATATGGGATGGATCCCCAGGTGGGGCAGTCTCTGGATGGCCTTTCTTTCAGTCTCTGCTCCACTATTTGTCTCTGTATTTCTTTTACCAGGAGCAACCCTGGGTTAAAATTTTTGAGAAGGATGGGTGGCCCAATCCCTAAACTGGGGTCTGTGCCTAACCTCTGGATATGGTCTCTACAGGTTCTCTCTCCTCTTCGTTGGGTATTTCAGCTACTCTAAACCCCATTGGGTCCTGGGAGCCTCTTGCTTTCCTAGCATCTGGGATTTTCTGTTGACAACTCCCCAGCTCCCCATTCCCCATTGTTCTGTTCACTCTCCTGACCCTCTGTATATCTCCCCATCTCTTCCCACACCTGATCCTGCCCCCACATTTTTTCCTCTTCCCCTCCTCTCTTCCTCCCAAGAAGTGTTTGCTGACAGGAGCTTGATATAGCTGTCTCCTGAGAGGCTCTGCCAGAGCCTGACACACAGAGGCAGATGCTTGCAGTCAACCATCAGACTGAGCATGGGGACCACAATGGAGGAGTAAGGGGAAGGACTGAAGGAGCTGAAGGGGTTTGCAACCCCATAGAAGAACAACAATATCAATCAACCAGAACCCCAGAGCTCCCAAGGACTAAACCACCATCCAAAGAGTGCACATGGAGTGACCCATGGCTCCAGCTGCCTATGTAGCAGAAGATGATGTTATCTGGCATCAATTGGACGGGAGGCCTTTGGTTCTGTGAAAGTTTCATGCCCCAGCATAGGAGAATGCTAGGGAAGTGAGGCAAGAGTGGGTGGTTGGGTGGGGGAGCATCTTCTTAGAAGCAAGGGAGAAGAGGAGGGGATAGCAGGTTTGTGGAGGGGTTAGTGGGAAACCGGGAAGGGGGATAACATTTGAAATGTAAATAAATAAAATAAGCAATAAAATGTTAAAAAAAAAAGAAAAACCAAATAGCCCAATTTAAAAATGGGGTGCATATCTAAACAGAATTCCCAAAAGAGAAAACTCAAATGGCTGAGAAACACTCTAAGAATTATACAATGAGCTTAGCTATCAGAGAAATGCAAATCAAAACTACTTTGATATACCATCTTATACCTTCCAGAACAGCTAAGATCAGTAATACAAGTGACAGCTCAGGCTGGTGATGATGTGGAGCACGGGGACCACTCCTCTATTTGTTGGTGGGAGTGAAAATTTGTACAGTCACTATGGGAATCAATATGGTGGTTCCTCAGAAAGATGAGAATCCATCTACCTCAAGATCCAGCTACATCACTCTTGATAATATACCCAAAGGAAACCTCATCCTTGTGGTAACAAGGACACTTGCTTAACCATATCCGCTCCTGCTCTTTTTATAATAACCAGAAATCAGAAACAACCTAGATGTCCTTCAACAACAGAATGCATAAAGAAAATGTGGTATGTTTGTACAATGTATATTACTCAGCTCTTTTTAAAAATGACACCATGAAATCTGCAAGCAAATGGATGGAAGTAAAAATAAATTATTTTGAGTGAGGTAACCCAGACTCTGAAACATATATATGGTGTGTATTAACTTACATCTGGATATTAGCCATTATATAAATGAAAAACCATGCTACAATCCATATACCCAGAGCTGTCAGGCATGGAGGAAGAGACTAAGAGGCACACATGGATCTCCCTTGCAGGGAAAAACAGGATAGACTTTATGGGTGGATTAGAGGAACAAGGACGAGAACAGGAGGATACTGTGGGAATGGGAACAGGGAGAGGATATAGGATTGATGGAGGGAATGAGGGCAGTGACAGCTAGAACTGAAGAGCATCTGAGGACCATTTCAGGAGCAGAATGGAAACAGTGCAGTGGAAACTTCCTATAATAATAAGGTGATCCTAATGAAGTCTCCAAATAATGAAGGAGACAGAATCCCCACTGGTGATCTCTTGTCACCAAGGGGTAGAACTGGGTTGGATCTACCAGGCTGTTGCCAAGATAATAAGTTGCTTTCTATAAACTAACAGCAAGGTCCCATTGCTGAAGACAACACCCACAACTCATTGAACATGGAGAGGTCGAGTTGGTGCCTACATAGAAACTTCACCTCGATGTTCTGGTGTCTATGACACAGGTATTCTGCAGACTTCTAAAACAGAAAAGTTTTAAAAAAGAGAAAAAAAGAGGGGTTGGGGATTTAGCTCATGGTAGAGCGCTTGCCTAGCAAGCGCAAGGCCCTGGGTTCAGTCCCCAGCTCCGAAAAAAAAAGAAAAGAAAAGAAACCACACAAGCCAACCATAAAACTTACGATCTACAATCTGTCCTGCCTGCAAAATATGCTAGAGCAATGGCAGCACAAACCTTGTGGAAGTAACCGACTGATATGTGATTTGATTTACACCCCACTCCATGATATTGAATTCATACCTAACACTGCCTTGATGACCAAGAAGCAGAGACTAGATAGCCCAGAGACCTCCAGTAAACCAAATGTACTGCTCTAAAAAGAAAAAAGTAATAATAAAATAACTCCTAATGACACCCTGCTATACTCATGGATTGGTACCTTATTCATCCATCACCAGAGGGCTTCCTCCTACAACAGATGGGAACAAATGCAGAGACCCATAGTAAGACATTACACACAGAGAAAGACCTCGAAACACATAGCTTTAAATGAGATGCCTCCCCTCAGAGCTAAGGGAATGCCACAGGAAAGGAAGCAGAAGGAGTTGGGGAAACAGAAGGGATAGAGGACACCAGGAGAACAAAGCCCGTCAAAACAACTGAGCAAAGCTAATATAAACTCACAAAGACTGAAGCAGCATGCACAGTCTACATGAGTCTGCACCAAGTCCTCCACATCATATATACTATAGCTTTCACTTTAGTAATTTTTATGGGATTTCTGAATGTGTGAGTGGGTTTCTGATTCCTGCCCCTTTTCTTGGGGCTCTTATTTTTTGATGCCTTGTCTCAATTAACTTCAATACAATGGTTTTTCATTTTATAGTATTATACTTTTTTTGTACTTAAAAATAGAGTAAATAAATAGATACAATGTGTCAAATTTGGCCTATGGCTATAACTCCTTGGCTCCTGCCCCAAGGCATCATTAATCAAAAATGTCCAAACTATTCACAAAACTGTCTACAATGTGAAGGCTAGTGTGAGTTTCAAAGAAATTGAAAAGGGAAATTAATTATACTTCTTTTGGTAAGGAGAACAGTATAGGGGCTAAGAAAGAGAAGGTTGTATTCAAAATGCCTGTTTCTGAATCCTGGATTAATTATTGAACAGTGGAGTGACCTTAAAAGCTCCACTCACAAGCAAAGACATAAAAGTAGGCATGGACTAGATGAGAAGGGAGCACACAGCAGTAAGAGGAGAAAGAGATGGTAATGAGGGAATAAAATGATCATAAAACCATGTATACACATATAAAATCAACAAAAACCTTATTTTCCTTATTTATCCAATGGAATTCATAAGCATAATAAAATAAGCAAAAATAAAACCTACTTTACTAATATTTATGTGAGTGCTTCACAATGGGAAGTCCTCTGAGAGACTAAATGATCATTAAGATGTGTAAGTCCTTCTTGTTTTCATTCATATGAAGATCCTACACTTAATACTACATGTTTGTGTACATATACAAGTATTTATGTATGTGAAGGAGTACGATGGAAAAAAATGTGACAGGGAGGAAAAGCTATTAATGGAGGGGAAAGGCAGAGAATGTAATGGAATGTAATGATAAGGAAGCAGACATGGGACTAACTCAGGGATTGAAAGAGTCCAGCTTGAGCAGGGAGGAGGCCATGAGAGAGGGGAAAGGATGAGAAGAAAATGTAAGGACACATCTAAAAATACCATGAAAGCCATTACTTCACAGTCTAACCTAAGACAAAAACATTGTAATATTTATGCTAATATTTAAATACTAATTTAATCACCACCATTTTTTCTCAATGATAGAAGGAAAGAAGTAAAAATATTTTTGAAATATTATGATGCTATGGGTTATAGAAGGCATCTCAGAGATAAAGCAGACCAAGTTGGAAAAATTATCAAAATCTTTCTACAAATATTATATTAGCCAAAACATTGCTAAAGCAGACTCTTTTTTTCATGTTTCCAGAAATGAAAATAGTAAATGTCTAGAGAAAGAGTGACACAAGGAAATTTCTAGTCACCAGTGCAGTCTAGAGATCAAGAGAACACTGACAGCAGACACACCCTGAATACAGCAAACACAGAGGCGAATGCCAGCAGCAAACCACTGAACTGAGAACGGGGCCCCAGTTGAAGGAATCAGAGAAAGAACTGGAAGAGCTTGAAGGGGCTCGAGACCACATATGAACAACAATGCCAACCAACCAGAGCTTCCACGGACTAAGCCACTAACCAAAGACTATACATGGACTGACCCTGGACTCTGACCTCATAGGTAGCAATGAATATCCTAGTAAGAGCACCAGTGGAAGGGGAAGCCCTTGGTCCTGCCAAGACTGAACACCTACTGAATGTGATTGTTGGGGGGAGGGTGGCAATGGGGGGAGGATGGGGAGGGGAAGTCCATATAGAAGGGGAGGGGGAGGGTTTAGGGGGATGTTGGCCCGGAAACCGGGAAGGGGAACAACAATCGAAATGTAAATAAGAAATACTCAAGTTCATAAAGTTAAAAAAATGAAAAATAATTATTAAAAAAAAAGAAAGAAACGAGGGACAGATCCGTCAGCCTGGGAGAAGAGTATAGACGAAGGTTCGCTTATTCCCCCTCCCCTAGATGGTAGTGCACTATTGCATCCTCTCATTATTGTTAATTCTCTTAGCAAAACAGCGTCACACAAACTTGGAAGATACAGTGGACAGTTAACTCTGCTATAAAGTTCAGAGCCGAGGATCCCTGTGGGCATAGCCTTTGGCACCCTCTGCTCATTCAGAAGCTCAAGTTGGATCCTTTCTCTTTCTGTCAAGAACTTACGATAAATTGTATCTGGATTCTTTCAAGATAACACTCATGTGGATAAAAATGAGCAGCCGCCCTCACGTGATCCTGCACTCAAGGTCATTGATGCCAAAAAGCATGAAAAGAAATGCTTCCATCGAAAATGTTGCTTTTGATAACCTTACCACATCTCCCGTAGATCATGTCAAACTGCTGCATCAATTCAGCTTCAGTTTTAAATGGGGAGTATTTGTAAATGATGGACAATTCCGTGGAGAACTTCTGTGTGTCATCGGTGATACTCTCTCTTGTTCTCGTGAGCCATGAAGGTATTGGAACTACAACCTAGTTTTTAAAAATACAACAATTTATTATGAAATATACATATACTAACATTTCTTTGTTCTATTCCAGTTTATTCCATTCTTCTTCCAAATTTCAAAACACTAGGTTAAAAGTAATCTTCCTGAAGCCTAGATTTATAAGTAGACAGATACGTGTGTAGGGGGAAGGTTTACTCAGATTTGGGGTTTTTTGTTTCTTTTTTTAATTTTCATTGTCAGAGCTGCTGAGATGGCCCACTGGGGAAAAGCATTTGTCACCAACCCCTGGGATGACACACAAGGTAGAAGAAACAATTCCCATGAGTTGTCCTCTGATTTCCCATATACATACCATGGTGGCACAACAGGTCAAAACACAGAGAGAGAGAGAGAGAGAGAGAGAGAGAGAGAGAGAGAGAGAGGGGGGGGGGGGTGAACACACATGCACACAAATAAAAATGAATGAAAATAAGTAGAGTTCCCCCCCCCAATAAAACATCTGGTTAGATTACAGCACTCCAGCTGCCCATCCCTGCCCACGATCTCAGCACTTTCAATAGGTTAACCTTTGAAGTATTTAGGATTAATAGGCACAAAACCCCTCTAAGAAAACAGAGAACATGAAGGTGGGTGGGCAGGGAGGTAGGGGAGAATCTGGGAGGAGTTTGCAATGAGGCAAATGGATATGGTCAAAATATATTGTGGAAAATTCTTAAAGAATAAATAGTCTTTTTTAAAAGCTTCTGGTATGATAAATAGAAACAGGTTTTTAAAATAACCTGTGGAAACAGAAGCCATCAAATTTCAAGAAGACAAAGTCTTAAGAGAACATTGTTGAAACCTGCAGAGTAAATTGGCCTTGGTGGTATATGTCTGTAAACCCTCTACTCAGAAGATAGAGGTAGAGGGCTCACAAGTTCAAGGTCAACCTTGGCAATTTAATGAGACCCTGTGTCAAAGTAACTTTAATTAAACTGAGGAAAAGGTAGGTTGAAAAGATGTTTGTACAAGTCTCACTTGCTCTCTGGCTCAGGAATCAAGTATACAGTGTGTTACACCAAAAGGGAGCAATGCACACACAGGAGATTTAGAATCTAAGAGCTGACATTAGCGAGGTTGGGAGATGTTGACACACAGGATGAAGGCAGCTGAATATCAACCCCTTGGATGGCAGAGGCATGAACCATAGGGAGGGGAGGGCTCAACAGCAGAGTTTACTGAGGAAGTTGGACCTGACTTCTGTGTGAGGCTGGGGTGAACTAACTGATGCAACCATGGAAAACTGAGCACATTACTAGTGACCAAAGTAAGCACACACAACACTAAATAACTGTTCATTCTAGGTAAGACAAAAGCTTCATAAAGAAAAACAAGCATGAAATAATTGGTGATGTACTCTAAGGTGACATGATGTCACCCTTCACAGCCTGAACATAGGAGTACGCATGACACTGTGTGTGTGTGTGTGTGTGTGTGTGAGAGAGAGAGAGAGAGAGAGAGAGAGAGAGAGAGAGAGAGAGAGAGAGAGATTAAGGTCCTATTTGATGAAAGGTTGTTGCTGTGGTCCAGACCCAACCTCTGCAGCAGGCCACACTGTTCAAAGCCCACACCCATCTTCACAGACCAGCCTGCCCAGACATGAGTCACATATATTGTCTCCATAAAACCTTCACTGGCCACTCAAGGCTCTCTAATCTCTCCCTCCACTGCTGCTTTCTATAACATTTTGGTAATAACAGCCACACATACTCACTGAATTTCTTCCCACAGCACTCCAGTTTTGTTATTTAACCAATTTCTGTGTGTCTGACTTACCTTGTAATAAGGCTGAAACATTTTATTAGTGACCGTCTTTAGCTGTGCTTTTTTCCATCCACAGAATCTAACCATTGCTAAGCAGATAGTATTTGTAATATGCATATGGTGTTGGATTACAATTGGCATTCATACCAGAACTTAAACACTGTAAATTAATACATTGTCTGAAGTTCGGCTATGAGAGTTGAAGATGTTGTCAGTAGAATTAGCAATTTAAGTCTATTTCGCATTCGGTTTCTTTATAGATGTGTTCTAAGTCTTTGAACCCAATGGTTTATTTATTTAAAAACTGATAAACTGTGTGTGTCACAAAACAGCAGAAAGGTCTCTGGAGGCTTCTCCAAGAAATATTACTGTGCCAGAGACAGCTTCTTATTCTGGGAAATTCAGGCACAAGGAGAACAAAATTAAGTTCTCTAAAAAAGGCCTCTGGTGACCCCAGTGTGTACAGGCACCTTCTGTCCATTCCTCAAACATATGCCCAAATTTCTAAGTCGTAATCTGCAAGGAGTTACAGCCTCCTTCACCTCCTGAGAGGGTAAATGAGAACTGCACCGTTGCCATGGAAATGGAACGGAAGCCCCATCTCTTACCTCAGTGAGACCTTCTTTTTCACAGAAAGTCTGAGAGAAGAACAGACAGGTCATGGTCTCTTCCTTCTTTGTGAAAAGAATACAGTCTTTGCCAATTCTCATGGAGCCGCTATATTAAACATGGGGAGCACAGTGGTTTACATACAGACCCCAATAGAGAAGAAATGGGTCGTTATTTTGTTTACTGTTACAAGTTGTTCTTTCCCATAACCCATCTGCTTCACTCATCCCCAGGAGTGCACAAATATTTCTTTACTTCTCAGAGTAGAACAGACGAATTACAGCAGATCCAGCCTGACACTTTTCCTTGAGATTCAGCTGCCTGGGAGAAGTTTCCAGCCAAGGCACAGAAGAACAATTATGGGGCCCTGGATGGAACCACACACGTCTCACTTACATTGAAGCAAACTAAAGAAAGCTGCAGATACCACACCCATGCTCAAATATGTTTTTGAAAAACATGAGCATGTAAAGACACTGGACTGCTTTTGGATGCCTGTGAAAGACTCAACTTGTTCTACAAAAGCTCTTTAATTAAAGTTCTCATTAAACTTCTAGAAAAGCTCTTTAATGGTACAAAGAGCTGAGTCAATTTTGGGTATAAAGATTCCAAAGTGAATTTAGATGGTCCCTAAAACTCAGCCACTAGTGCTAGATTGTTAAAAAAAAAACACAAACAAACAAACAAACAAAACCCTGCCTGCATATTGTTTTCAGTATCAGCAAATAGTGTGTATCTTAGGGGGAAACAATTCTCACCTCTTCAGCCCATTGCCATATTGCCCGATGAACTTCAAGGTTGACAACCGTTTCTTGGATGTTCCAAAGTAAATGATGTCTGAAGCTTCATCTGTAATAGACAAAATTTTCTTAAAGTAATTATGAAGAGTTTGACGTCAGCACTGAGTCCAGATGTCAGAATTCTGTCCATGTTCCAGGACACTAAGACAAGTCCATAGCTCTTGAGACAAGGACTGGTGTCATGACCCAGAATCATAAAGATCCTCATGGGTATATAATGAAGGTCAGACAGACATAACCATGTAACTTGGACTACAGTTTAAAACTGTGAGCCTCAGTTTCCTTGTTTCTGAAAGAGAAGGACTAGTACCACCATAGTGACAGAGATAAAGAAAACAGATTAAATGAGCTGATATATCTATGAACTGCTTCACACACCACCTAGAGCACAGTAAGTGTTAATGTAAATGTTGCAGTTGTCTGCTAGCTAGTAATTCTCTCATGGTGTTGGTCCTGGTTCTGGTGCACATGACACTAAGGACACACAAATGTCTATGATGCTGCCTAGCGGGGAAGGAGATTGTATCCAGACTTGTAGACTCATTGTTCTCACCTCTTTAGAGCATTCAGAATCCCAGGAACTTGAACTATGTCATCTTCTGCAATGAATGTTCTTCCTATTGGACTGCCAAGTGCATGCTGAGTCCTGTGTCAATCTGTCTACACACATGCTATAGTTCAGCATCACACAGTGCAAGATATTTAAAGGTCACTTACACCCTCTTAATCTGAAGCTAAGGATATCTGGGCACATGTTTTCATAGGAGAATAAGTCCATGACAATATTAGTCACCACTTATTGACAGTTTCATATGTATTAGGAAGGATATATGCCTCATATGCATTTTCTACTTCACATTTACAGTGCACTTGGGGAAAGGTATTAAAATCTGTATCAGTATAGTGGAAGGAAAAAGAGAAAGAAATACACAATCAGGTCCTAGAAGAATAAGTGAGGAAAACCAGGTATGTGACAGAGAAGCACAGAGGTGTGTACTTAGGATGGAGTGATTGGGGTGTGGCATTGAAGAAGGTCAACCCCAGAGAGAAAGATACAAATGGTCCCACCAGTTATGGCTGGAGTGCTATAAGCAGGAAAGCAAGTACTCCAAGACACGTACCAAGCAGTGGATGGTGTTGAGTGCAGACTAAGAAATGCTGGAAAGTTGTTTTCCAGCCTTTCACTCTGAGGTAGTGTCTGTCTTTGTCTCTGAAGTGTGTTTCCTGTAGGCAGCAGAATGCAGGGTCCTCGTTGCGTATCCACTTTGTTAATCTATGTCTTTTTATTGGGGAGTTGAGGCCATTGATGTTGAGAGATATTAAGGAATAGTGATTATAGCTTCCAGTTATATTCATATTTGGATGTGAGGTTATGTTTGTGTGCTTTTCTTCTCTTCGTTTTATTGCCAAGACGATTAGTTTCTTGTTTTTCCTAGGATATACCTTGCCTCCTTATTTTGGGCTTTACCATTTATTATCCTTTGTAGTGCTGGCAAATGGTCAAAGAATCAAGCTGGAGTAGCCATTCTAATATCAAATAAAATCAAATTTCAACTAAAATTCATCAAAAAAGATAAGGAAGGACATTTCATATTCATCAAAGGAAAAATCCACCAAGATGAACTCTCAAGCCTAAATATCTATGCCCCAAATACAAGGGCACCTACATACGTAAAAAAAACCCTACTAAAGCTCAAAACACACATTGCACCTCACACAATAATAGTAGGAGATTTCAACACCCCACTCTCATCAATGGACAGATCATGGAAACAGAAATTAAACAGAGACGTACACAGACTAAGAAAAGTCATGAGCCAAATGGACTTAACGGATATTTATAGAACATTCTATCCTAAAGCAAAAGGATATACCTTCTTCTCAGCTCCTCATGGTACCTTCTCCAAAATTGACCATATAATTGGTCAAAGAACGGGCCTCAAAGGTACAGAAAGATAGAAATAATCCCATGCGTGCTATCGGACCACCACGGCCTAAAACTGGTCTTCAATAACAATAAGGGAAGAATGCCCACATACATGTGGAAATTGAACAATGCTCTACTCAATGATAACCTAGTCAAGGAAGAAATAAACAAAGAAATTAAAAACTTTTTAGAATTTAATGAAAATGAAGGTACAACATACCCAAACTTATGGGACACAATGAAAGCTGTGCTAAGAGGAAAACTCATAGCGCTGAGTGCCTGCAGAAAGAAACAGGAAAGAGCATATGTCAGCAGCTTGACAGCACACCTAAAAGCTCTAGAACAAAAAGAAGCAAATACACCCAGGAGGAGTAGAAGGCAGGAAATAATCAAACTCAGAGCTGAAATCAACCAAGTAGAAACAAAAAGGACCATAGAAAGAATCAACAGAACCAAAAGTTGGTTCTTTGAGAAAATCAACAAGATAGATAAGCCCTTAGCCAGACTAACGAGAGGACACAGAGAGTGCGTCCAAATTAACAAAATCAGAAATGAAAAGGGAGACATAACTACAGATTCAGAGGAAATTCAAAAAATCATCAGATCTTACTATAAAAACCTATATTCAACAAAACTTGAAAATCTTCAGGAAATGGACAATTTCCTACACAGATACCAGGTACCGAAGTTAAATCAGGAACAGATAAACCAGTTAAACAACCCCATAACTCCTAAGGAAATAAAAGCAGTCATTAAAGGTCTCCCAACCAAAAAGAGCCCAGGTCCAGATGGGTTTAGTGCAGAATTCTATCAGACCTTCATAGAAGACCTCGTACCAATATTATCCAAACTATTACACAAAATTGAAACAGATGGAGCACTGCCGAATTCCTTCTATGAAGCCACAATTACTCTTATACCTAAACCACACAATGACACAACAAAGAAAGAGAACTTCAGACCAATTTCCCTTATGAATATCGATGCAAAAATACTCAATCAAATTCTGGCAAACCGAATCCAAGAGCACATCAAAACAATCATCCACCATGATCAAGTAGGCTTCATCCCAGACATGCAGGGATGGTTTAATATACGGAAAACCATCAACGTGATCCATTATATAAACAAACTGAAAGAACAAAAGCACATGATCATTTCATTAGATGCTGAGAAAGCATTTGACAAAATTCAACACCCCTTCATGATAAAAGACCTGGAAAGAATAGGAATTCAAGGCCCATACCTAAACATAGTAAAAGCCATATACAGCAAACCAGTTGCTAACATTAAACTAAATGGAGAGAAACTTGAAGCAATCCCACTAAAATCAGGGACTAGACAAGGCTGCCCACTCTCTCCCTACTTATTCAATATAGTTCTTGAGGTTCTAGCCAGAGCAATCAGACAACAAAAGGAGGTTAAGGGGATACAGATCGGAAAAGAAGAAGTCATAATATCACTATTTGCAGATGATATGATAGTATATTTAAGTGATCCCAAAAGTTCCACCAGAGAACTACTAAAGCTGATAAACAACTTCAGCAAAGTGGCTGGGTATAAAATTAACTCAAATAAATCAGTTGCCTTCCTCTACACAAAAGAGAAACAAGCCGAGAAAGAAATTAGGGAAACGACACCCTTCATAATATACCCAAAGTATATAAAGTACCTCGGTGTGGCTTTAACCAAGCAAGTAAAAGATTTGTACAGTAAGAACTTCAAGACTCTGAAGAAAGAAATTGAAGAAGTCCTCAGAAGATGGAAAGATCTCCCATGCTCATGGATTGGCAGGATTAATATAGTAAAAATGGCCATTTTACCAAAAGCAATCTACAGATTCAATGCAATCCCCATCAAAATACCAATCCAATTCTTCAAAGAGTTAGACAGAACAATTTGCAAATTCATCTGGAATAACAAAAAACCCAGGATAGCTAAAACTATCCTCAACAATAAAAGGACTTAAGGGGGAATCACTATCCCTGAACTCAAGCAGTATTCCAGAGCAATAGTGATAAAAACTACATGGTATTGGTACAGAGACAGATAGACCAATGGAATAGAATTGAAGACCCAGAAATGAACCCACACACCTATGGTCACTTGATTTTTGACAAAGGAGCCAAAACCATCCAATGGAAAAAAAGATAGCATTTTCAGCAAATGGTGCTGGTTCAACTGGAGGGCAACATGCAGAAGAATGCAGATCGATCCATGCTTATCACCCTGTACAAAGCTTAAGTCCAAGTGGATCAAGGACCTCCACAGCAAACCAGATGCACTCAAACTAATAGAAGAAAAAGTGGGGAAGCAACTCGAACACATGGGCACTGGAGAAAATTTCCTGAACAAAACACCAATGGCTTATGCTCTAAGATCAAGAATCGACAAATGGGATCTCATAAAACTGCAAAGCTTCTGTAAGGCAAAGGACACTGTGGTTAGGACAAAACGGCAACCAACAGATTGGGAAAAGATCTTTACCAATCCTACAACAGATAGAGACCTTATATCCAAAATATACAAAGAACTCAAGAAGTTAGACCGCAGGGAAACAAATAACCCTATTAAAAAATGGGGTTCAGAGGTGAACAAAGAATTCACAGCTGAGGAATGCCGAATGGCTGAGAAACACCTAAAGAAATGTTCAACATCTTTAGTCATAAGGGAAATGCAAATCAAAACAACCCTGAGATTTCACCTCACACCAGTGAGAATGGCTAAGATCAAAAACTCAGGTGACAGCAGATGCTGGCGAGGATGCGGAAAAAGAGGAACACTCCTCCATTGTTGGTGGAATTGCAGACTGGTACAACCATTCTGGAAATCAGTCTGGAGGTTCCTCAGAAAATTGGACATTGAACTGCCTGAGGATCCAGCTATACCTCTCTTGGGCATATACCCAAAAGATGCCCCAACATATAAAAAAGTCACGTGCTCCACTATGTTCATCGCAGCCTTATTTATAATAGCCAGAAGCTGGAAATAACCGAGATGCCCTTCAGCAGAGGAATGGATACAGAAAATGTGGTACATCTACACAATGGAATATTACTCAGCTATCAAAAACAATGACTTTATGAAATTCGTAGGCAAATGGTCGGAACTGGAAAATATCATCCTGAGTGAGCTAACCCAATCACAGAAAGACATACATGGTATGCACTCACTGATAAGTGGATATTAGCCCAAATGCTTGAATTACCCTAGATGCCTAGAACAAATGAAACTCAAGACGGATGATCAAAATGTGAATGCTTCACTCCTTCTTTAAAAGGGGAACAAGAATACCCTTGGCAGGGAAGAGAGAGGCAAAGATTAAAACAGAGACTGAAGGAACACCCATTCAGAGCCTGCCCCACATGTGGCCCATTCATATACAGCCATCCAATTAGACAAGATGGATGAAGCAAAGAAGTGCAGACTGACAGGAGCCGGATGTAGATCGCTCCTGAGAGACACAGCCAGAATACAGCAAATACAGAGGCAAATGTCAGCAGCAAACACTGAACTGAGAATAGGACCCCCGTTGAAGGAATCAGAGAAAGAACTGGAAGAGCTTGAAGGGGCTCGAGACCCCTTATGAACAACAATGCCAACCAACCAGAGCTTCCAGGGACTAAGCCACTACCTAAAGACTATACATGGACTGACCCTGGGGTCCAACCTCATAGGTAGCAATGAATATCCTAGTAAGAGCACCAGTGGAAGGGGAAGCCCGGGGTCCTGCTAAGACTGAACCCCCAGTGAAGTAGAATGTTGGGGGGAGGGTGGCAATGGGGGGAGGGTTGGGAAGGGAACACCCATAAGGAAGGGGAGGGGGGAGGGTGGTGTTTGCCCGGAAACCAGGAAAGGGAATAACACTCGAAATGTATATAAGAAATACTCAAGTTAATAAAAAAATAAAAAAAAATCAAGAAACCAAAAATAAAGTCATGCAACACTGTGCAGATGCCTTTGATATGGAAGACTGTGGAAGAAAAAAGAGCAAAACCATCCTGGAAATTGCCACAGCCAACATCTATGGGTTAAGGTGCTCAGTTTAAACAACAAACACATTGTTGAATGAATTCCTTCTAATTTATTACTCTATTTCCAACTGTCTTAGCTAGAATTTCTATTGCTGTGATGACCCAAAGCAACTTGGTGGGTGTGGTGAGGGTGAAGATTTACGTTGCTTACACTTCCACACCAGTCCACATCAAAGAAAATGAGGACAGTAACTAATGCAGGAGTCTGGGAGCTGGAGCAGAGGCTTTGGGGAAATGCTTCTTACTGGCTTGCTTGTCCTGCATTCTCATACCATCCACCCACATGCCTATGGGTAGTAACACTGCCAATGGTCTGGGCACTTGCACATCAATCATTAGTCAAGAAAACCTGTCTCAAAACGAGCAAACAAACAAACAACTCAGGAAAATGGACTTGTAATTCAGGCTAGACGTAAATAGAGACAATCTTCACTGTGGCTTCCTACAGACTCTTTACCACATAGTAAGACATTACACACAGAGAAAGTCCTTGAAACACATAGCTCTAAAAGAGCGGCCTCCCCTCAGAGCTAAGGGAATGCCCCAGGAAAGGAGGCAGAAGGAATTGGGGAGAGAGAAGGGATAGAGGACACCAGGAGAACAAAGCCCTTCAAAACAACTGAGCAAAGCTAATATAAACTCACAGAGACTGAAGCAGCATGCACAGAGTCTATGTGAGTCTGCACCAGGTCCTCCACATCATATACACTATAGCTTTCAGTTTAGTATTTTTATGGGATTTCTGAATGTGTAATTGAGTGGGTTTCTGATTCCTGTCCCTTTTTAGGGGGGGCTCTTATTTCTTGATGACTTGTTTAACTTCAATACAATGGTTTTTCATTTTATAGTATCATACTTTATTTTGTTTTTAAAAAATAGAGTAAATAAATAGATACGATGTGTCAGATTTGGTCTATGTCTATGACTTGTTGGCTCCTGCCCCAAGGCATCATTAAACAAAGTATGAACAAGCAGCTGAGTGGGATGGTAAGCATTTTCTAAACTTGCCCAGTGGCTACTGGGAGTAAGAGGTGACTTCAAAGCTAAGGGAAGTTAACTGCTTTTTTTGTCCTCAGTCTCCATAAGATGGTCACCCTTTGTCATGTGTGTGCCTTATCAGTCTGCTTGAACTCCAATGGCATTTTTTAAAGCAGAGCAGTCAGAACCTCAGCTTAAGATACATAAAGCATCCTAAGAAGTCCAGACTAGATCCAAAAGAACGCACAGCCAGGATCAGAGGAAACATCATTTCAGTTGCCTGGAGTCTGCACTATGCACCCAGGATGTGCTGACTGGGGGCTACCCTTAAATAGACAAAGATAAATCCTAAATATATTGTGGATGTATTTGCTATGATGGGAACATTCAGTCAAAGAAACTCAGCCTTTGAAGAAGAGGAGGAAAAAGACCCACAAGCAGAAACACCCTCTCTTCTCAAGGTTATGCAGAAAATTAATGATAGCCTACAGGCATTAGAAACTGCCTCAGGGCTCCTGCAACGGAGAGGTAAAAGATGAGCTCCGAGTCTGTTCAGTTCCACTTTGTACTCTGTTCCTTCCCGGGTTATTTTGTCTTACAATCAGTATGATCTGTCTTTCACGTGCCCTGACTGTAGTATGTATAGTCATTTTGTGTCTTGGTTTAGGTGGTTAAGATGAATTTAGTTTGCAGCTAGAATATTTAAACCTAAAAAAAAAAAAAAAAAAAAAGAATCTTTTTCCAAGCAAGTTGTGTGCAATCTATTTGCCCTAATTGCTCCATATCTCTGTTTGGAACAGATAGTTCAATTTATTTTTATTTCCTGGGTTTGCACACTGCATCCTTCCATAGTCAGTGAGGGATCTGGATAATTAACTTACCAGGGCTCATGCCACATCCGTCATCCAGGAAACACAACATGAATCCTCCCTGCAGTGTTCCGTTATCCACTGTAAGAGAAAGCAGTTACCCCTAATAAATATTGAGCTTAATTTGTTCATCAGAAAATCGTGCTGCTCCCATAATTATTTGCCCTCCTCCATGGCAGGCATGGGGCCCCAGGTACAGAATAGAGATGGGCTCCAAATGGAATCTTAGCTATAACTTCCTAAGACACTGCAGGAGGGAAACAATCGCACAGCAAAACAGATTTAAATTAACATGCAGCACCGCAGGTGGACAAGTTCTGCATCTAGCAGGACAAGCCCTGCCCAGGTCCTAGATTGGTCCTTTAAACCTCAGGTAATTTTCCCCTGGGAGGGGTAAAAAAGTAACCGTGAGAGGTGACCCCTGGGCTCTCTCTATCAACCTGACCATCCCTGATGCCCTTCCAACAACAGCAATTCGATAATAGATCAGAGCCGTTCTTATTAAATTCATCAGGCTCCCTTCTAAGCAGTTAATTCCTCTGAGAGCCTTTGGTGTGTGTTTCTTTGTAGCAGCAAATATTTGCTTCTTGATGGTGCTTTTGATTTCTGAAAAGGGGTAAGTCATTTGAAGTCAATTTTGATGATGAAGAGATGCCATTAAATTACATAATCTAATCTCCAATTTAAGACTTTAGAGGTGTAACTAAAACTAATGAGACTAATTTTAGTGCCAAGTCTATAAACTGGCTCTGACAATAATTTCAACAGCTGGATATGAAAAAGGACACATTTCCTCTTTTGATAATAGTGCAACTAATCAATAACATATGCACAATAAATAACATATGCTTAGAGTATATAATTTAGTTAATTTTGATATATGTGTGAAAAAATTTCACACAGAGAATACATTCAGTACTCCAAATATTTCCTCCTTCCACACTTGATAACCATTATCAGCGCTAGTCCTCCGACAATCATAACATCCTGTTTTTTCCTTTCTCGCATATTTAAATCAGGCTATGTATTCAAAGTTCAAATAGAATTCAGATATAATTGAGGCAATGCTCAAGACAGCCAAAAAACAAATATCTAAAAGATGCACCTGGTTGTATTTACCCACTTTTGTTACTGTAATAAAATACTTGACATGGGATAATTTGTGAGGAGGAAAATATTTATCCCATGATTCTGCAGGTCAAAGGGCATGGTGCCATTTTCTGCTTAGCTCTATAAGGGTTTCATGGGGTACCACATGCCAGTGGGAAGGATGAGTACAAGAGCGTGTGACAGAGTGAGACCTGGAAAGTCAGGAAGCCAGAAGCTGAGGGTCAAATTTCATCATACTTTACTTATTAGAACAGAAATCTCTTTGGAGGTCGAGATCCCCAATGCTTTAATCACCTCCCACTTGGCTTGAACGTCAAAGTCCCATCATCCCATAAGGTCATCCAAAGAGAACAAAGTGTCTAAGACAGGAACTTTCAGAGGAAAAGCCACATTCAAACCATAAAACTAATCTGGGAGGATTCATCGTCATTTGATTTTGCACTCATGCTAAGAGCCACTCCTCATTACTATTCATCATCCAAAGCTAAGATACACTTGGGTCAGGATGTTACTTAGCCTCAGCAGCAATATATAGTAGCCATAGCTAAAATTGAAGATTTTAAAATATAACTTATAATATATAAGAAGCCATCAGACACAAAACTACATTTCTTTCAAAACATCTTTAAAAGACCAAGATTCCCAAGATAGATGCATTGAAGACATGTATTCATATTCATACAGTGGTCTTAGGGGTAAACAGATATGACCTCAAAAATCTAGGCATCCCTATTATCCCCATGGAGACAGCCTTATGACAGTTCCTTATAGCAATCAGTCTGGGGGTAGAGAGATGCTTCAGTGGCTTAGACCTGTTCTTTCAGAGGGCCTACATCTGGGTCCCAGCACCCACAGCAGGCAGCTCATGATTGCCTGTTACTCCAGCTCTCCATTCATCTGTGGATGCTTCAGGCACCTTCACTCATATGCACAGACCCACACACACAGAGGAATACATAAACACATAATTGAAAAACAAACTAAATTTCTCTTTAGAAGATAGGGTACTCAGATTTCTATCTTCGGTTAATTATGAATTTCCCTAAGCAAACACTATCATATACAAGACTATTTTCTTCTCTAGTGTTTCTTGTTTGCACTTGGCTTTGGACAAGGCAAAATATCATGGCTATCAAACCCTCTACCCCCTTTCCTTACCAGAATACAAACCCTCTATGTCCTCTGCTTCTGACTGCCTCTGAGATTAGGCTACTCTATTGTGCTGTGTTGAGTTCACTCAGAAGATTTGGATTTTCCAGATGGCAGCACAGCTCCCTAACTTCCTCCCCTAATCACAGTGTGTAGCCCGATTTTGGTCAGCTGTTCATGTCACCACTCCTACTAATATCCTGTCCTGACTTCTAAGTGCTCTCAAGAGAAAAAAAAAATTCAAGCCACATAACAAACTCTTAGTCCGGGTTTCTATTCCTGCACAAAACATCATGATCAAAAAGCAAGTTGGGGAGGAAAGGGTTTAATCAGCCTACACTTCCACTTTGCTGTTCATCACCAAAGGAAATCAGAGCTGGAACTCAAGCAGCTCAGGAAGCAAGAACTGATGCAGAGGCCATGGAGGGATGTTACTTAGTGGTTTGCTTCCTCTGGCTTGCTCAGCTTGCTTTCTTATAGAACTCAAGACTAACAGCCCAGGGATGGCACCACCCACAACGGGCTGGCCCTCCCCCCTTGATCACTAGCTGAGCAAAGGCCTTACAGCTTGATCTCATGGAAGCATTTTCTCAAGGGAGGCTCCTTTCTCTGTGGTAACTCCAGCTTGTGTCAAGTTGACCCACAAAACCAGCCAGTACACAAACCATGCTTCTCTACTACCTCTCCACCTCCAACCTCTGTCATACCCTCACTTGCCCACAATGCCACACAAATAGATCCTCTGAAGTAATCTTTAATATCTTCTCATACTGAATGCCTAGCGCATACCCTCCCCATGCCTGATGTCTACTTTCCTTTCCAATGAGTTAGTATTAAGGCTTCTAGAAGCTTTAATACTTCTGTGTCATTCGGTAATGTTCCCATCTAAGGCTAGTGAAACTTGTAGTGTATTTACTCTCTCTCAAAAAAAAAACAAAACAAAACTACACACCTGCCTTAGTCAGGATTTGTATTCCTGCACAAATCATCATGACACATAAAACCAACTAGTACAACAACACAACCTATCTTATGTCTCCGTGACAGAGACTCATTTGTCCATTTATTTCTCCAACTTTTCATAATGTGAACAGGATGAACAAAGAGAGTATCACTTATTGTGTCCCATGTCTTGGGATTTCAATGTCTACATATTGCATAAACACTAAGCCCTCATTTTTTGACATGTTCAGACATGAGAAGTGTAGGAGATGCATTTTTCTCCAAGACAGAATCACATCGTGGCTAATAATCCCTCTCGTGGGATGGATGGCTGTGTTGGTGCAGGAAGGCAGTATTAACTTCATCTCAGAAACTCATGTTGTTAGCATAGTAATCTACCAAGACTAACTAATAAGCACGCAAGACACTGAGGGACCACAAATGAAGTCAATAAAGACAGCAGACTTGGTTTGCGCTTAGTAGCACAATTATCTGCACCACATAGTCACTTATGCATTTTTAAGACTCCAATAAGTCAGAAATGATATATGCTTAATTATGAGTAACTATTACCATAATGCTATTTTTTAAAATAAAACTGCTTCTCATGGCAAACAAATTCATGGCCCCAAATCACTCAGAGGTATTCATGAAACCCCAGAAGACATCATTTTGAAAACGGGCCCTCCAGTGAGTGAGCAATTTGACCCTCGAGTATACATTTCTCAATCTGCCTCCCCACGATCACAGTGTTCACAAAGCACTTAGGCTACATTAAAAAGCTACAGAATGTGGTGTGATTTGATGAAGTAAAATAATACTAAAGTGGCTACAAGCTTTTCCTTAGAAGAAAAAGAAAGAAAGAAAGAAAATGTGTGCTCACCTGAAAACACATCGAGTCTTACAGCCCCAGCATCTCTGGAAACAATACAAAAATAACATTAATTCACAGGGGGGAAAAAGTGTTTTAAAAATAACATTAATCTCCATAGCTTACGTGAGGTATAACCTATTGTCAGATATCAATACAGAAATCATAAATCACTTAAGGTAAACTTCTACGATGGTTCATTGTACATTTATGTACAAAGAATTGTCACCACCCATAATTTATGAATATTACAAAAGCTAAAACTTAGAACCTTAAAAGACTGGATATGGAATTTAGTGGTAGTTATAAGAAAAGGTTCAAATGCACATAAATATAGTATTTGTATTTTAAAACTTCATAGAGAAGAATAAAAAGCAATCGGATGATTTTTCACGACATATTCCAGTTCAAAAACTGAAAAAAAAGAGAAATTATTATGCCATTTGTACCATATGACCATATTTTTAAAGGCATCTATTATATACATGTTCAAATGAAATGTTTTCCTTTGAAATGGTGGGGATGAGGGCCCAGGCCTCATTTATGCTAGGAAAATGCTTCACCCACCCCTCAATATGTCAACAGAAGATTTTCCTGTAAAGGTAAACTAAGGCCTGGGGACCCAGTCTTTATAAATAAAGTTTTATTAGAACCCAATTGAACTTGTTCACTGAAGCACTGAGTATGGTTTTCTTAGCCCTTCACCAGCAGAACTAAACAATTTCAACAGATGCTGGACAACCTTCAGAGACAAATCTATTTTCTGGTCACAAAAAACATTCTGATTGCTGCTCTATGAGAAGAGATTAACAGTGACTTCTTCTTGTTGTTGTTCTTTTTTTCTCCCCATATTTTCTCAGCTTTGTAAATTCATAGCTATTTCTTGTATTTCAAGATTTGTGGAAGTAAAAAATCTCTAAAGCAAAAGAGGAAGGGCCCCAAATCCTGGCTTCCATATCGGGTGTAAGAGAAGACAGGCTGACAAGGAGGGACAGGTTCTCTCAGCTGATGGCAAAGGATGTGTGCAAAAGGAAAAGAGAGTCTGAGGGAGGGTTGGGGCTGCATCAGCTCAGTACAGATGCAACAGTCAGAGAGGGAGAGGGAGTACTATACCAAATAAACTGAGAGAAGCACACTGCACTCAGTCTGCCAGCCTGGTAGAGAACCCCGCCTTTGCTGTTTCCTGTAGCTAAAAATACCTTAAGGCTCTCATGACATACAAACTCTGCAATTTCTTTCAGCCATTTTCTTAATTGTTTCCCATATATAAAACAAGCACTGAGTGGGACAAGGACTGTAGTCTCCTCTAGTCCTCACTGCAATCCTGTCTGTGGCTGTCAATACTTGCACTGTACAGGTGTGCCTTTCGCTGAGAACCGTGAACACATCAGGTGCTCAGTAAATACCATTGGACTGGTTAAATGTTTGCTAGGTTTGTTTGTTTGTTGTTTGTTTTTCTTGTGTGTTAGACATCTAATAAAAGGCCAGGCACATGAGAACAAATATGCTATCACTGAGCCATGCTCCCAACAGAGACTAATAGTTTTAAAGAAACAGTCAGTTTATGCAGACTGCTCACTGGATGCTTTATGTAGCATTTCTGCTTCAGCCCAGGAAATGTTCTCTTTGTATCACCACAGCACTAGCCACCCCTCCAGCACTGCTTTCTATGTTGCCACCCTTCCTTCCTCTTCTCTACACAGAATCATTAAAGTTCGAATATAATGCAAAATTATTTATTAGAGTAATAGGGAAGTTTTACAAAATCCTTCAGACCAACTGAGCAGCTTAAATAAAATATTAAATGTACATTTTCTTTTGATGTTTAATATCAGCATCTAAACAAGGGTGAAAAACATCAGTGTCTGCCAAAGACAGAAAAAAGACCAATGTGTTCCCCGGGGGCAACAGAGACATAAAGCAAGGCAGAAGGAGCGGTCTAGTCCTATGAAGATGCCTGCCACATGTCACTTTTCCCATTACATCAGGGAAAGTAGGAGACATGAGAGAGGAGATAGGGAGGGACAGGGAGGGAGAGGAAGAAGGATTGGGTAGAGAGGAAGAGGGAAGGGGAGGGGAGAGGCAGAGGAAGGGAGAGACCGTGCATGTTCATGTGGGTAACAACAGCATGTAGAGATTGGAGGAAATCTCACGTCTTCTCAATAATACTATTCATCCTTTCAAGAAAAAAATCTCACCGCCAATATTCTAATTAGAATAGATGGGCCAGCCAGTGAGCATGGGAATCCCGCTGCCTCCACCTCCCCACACTGGAGTTACAACTGCCCCATACTGTGACCTCTGGGATCCTTGTGCTCACAAGGCATGTCCTTTATTGAACAAGCCCCCCTCCGCACCCGCAGCCTGCCTTTTACTGCTTGAACCCTATCTTCCTTTTCTTTCCAGACTCAGTGCAAACAAGAGATGTGCTGGAGTTGGAGTTTCACAAATGCAACCCGGAAAACTGTTTTCTCCATCTTCTCCCTCCTGCCTCAGGCCAAGTCAGTCTTCCATTCCCCAGTCACCTTGACCATCCTCTGCAGTGTAAAGCTATTCTCCCGGAACCCTTCCTGCTTCATCCTGTTTTTAACTACCCTTCTCACTCTAACAAATATGTGAAATACAGGAAAAGAGAAACCTGGCAATTCAGACAAATGTGTTCTTTCAGAGTCAGAGATAATGAAGCTCCTGAAAATGGCGTGTTCAGAAGCAGCCAGAATCTAGGGGTATCTGGGGAATCCTTGTAGGAGCAGCAGTTACCCCAAACTACAGAGAAACCAACCATGGTGATCCTCGGTCCTGGCCCCATCCCTCATAGCTCCAGACTTGAATTCATTGTTCCTAGATTGAATGATTTATTATTTTCTAACTTACAGAAAGAGAATTTAAAAAAAAAGTGCTAGCGTCTTATTCCCTTCTTGGTGCTTGGAGGAGTTCCTAGGATGTTAGCTAATTACTATACTCTATATGTGCTCTCACGAGGTCATCTTACTTCTAAGGGTCGAAATGAGAGGCAATCTCAAGAATCTGATGTTATCAACTAGTGATGGGAAATGTAGCTCCCCCATTAAGAGCCTTCATCTGAAAACTACAGGGTGTTTCTTGGCTAGACTTCTCTTGCTGCAAAGAAAGTAAGTGCTTTTCAACAGAGAATAGAAATATAAACAAGTCAGTATTCAACTGAGCTGAGACATGGAGGTCTGAGTTAGGTATGGTGGTGTGTTCCCACAATACCAAAACTTGGGAGGTTGGGGGAGCAAGAAATCATGAACTTGAAGCCAATCCTACAGGGGAAACCTGAGGCAGACTGTGCTGTATTTTGATGTCAGAACATGTCTGATAGGAAACAATCAAAACAAACCAAAACTAATCTTTCTCAAGTCTTCCAAAACACACTACGGGCTGAATCTTAAATCCCTAAAGAGGCGCTTGCCTAGCATGCGCAAGGCCCTGGGTTCAGTCCCCAGCTCCGAAAAAAAAAAATCCCTAAAGAGGATACTTAAGCCTCGTTACCTTCATCAGACTTAGTAACATGTGGTACTGGCTTCTATAGCCACATGGCTATTGAATTACTTTTAGCACGGAGCAACTGAATAACTTTGCATAACTTTTAATAAAGCACCTAGTCTCTCTGTACGCCAAGTCTATGTGTCTGGAGATGGTATAATGACCCCCACCTCAGAGTGACACTGAAGAGACACGTGAGTTATGTGATGTCAGGGCACGGTTGTCAACTTGACATGCCTGGGAAGAGGGAGCCTTAGTCAGGGAACTTCTTCTATCAAAGAGGCCTGTGAGATGTCGAGGATATTTCTTGATGACTAGTACATCCCTAGCTGATGAACTTCTGTCATCTAAAAACAACCATCAGAGTAAGCCAGGAAACAGCACTTCTCCATGGTCTCTGCTTCACTTCCTACCTCTTGCTTCCTGCCTATGCTTCCTGCAGTGATGACTTGTGATTTGGAAGCAGAAGCCAAATAAACCCTGTTTCCCCTCAAGTTGCTTTTGGTCAGTGCTTTGTCACGACAACAGAAAGAGAACTAGGACAAGTTGAGGTGTGTGTGTGTGTGTGTGTGTGTGTGTGTGTGTGTGTGTGTGTGTGTGTGTGTGTAAACACATGGCATACAGGAAGAGATAAGCAACAGCTACTGGTTAGTACAACTGGCTTCAAAGACAACTTCAGGAGCATTAAGACACAGTGAGCACTGATATTTAATTCAACAAACAGCTGAATGGGCTGCTTTCACATAACTGCTAATAGAAAAGCAGATAGCCAGGATCCTAGAGCTGCAGATGTGACACCACAAATTAAGTAAAGGTGTGGAATGCTCTCATTTCGTCTATACTTGGAATGTGTAGGAAAATAAATTCCAGTATATTCCAGATAGGAGATAATAGCTCTTAGGCCTCAAACCCTGGACAAATGCCTAACTGAAGTGCCTATTAACTTACCCAGGCAGACTCTGGCTGCCAGCCTCCCTCCCTGTTATAAGGTCCTCCTGCCTGGCATGACCTGGACCCTACTCTCAACTCCCAAGCTCAGGGGCCGTACTGCCTCCCCCCACCCCCAGCTTCTCTTTGCTATATAACCTAGCTATTTGGGGCTCTGCCTGTCTCTTGTTACTCCTGGTCTCTTTGGCTCCTGGTACCTTTCTCTTCTCCTTTTAATCTGTCAGTCATGTTCATTCTGAACCCTAACAGATATCTGGGCCTCTGTCTATGCTCTATCTTGTATCTACAGTTAAAACAACAACAACAACAACAACAACAACAACAACAGCAACAACAACAGCAACACTCCTTCAACCCCTTAGGGAATAGTCCTGTCTACCTTTTATTTCTTTATTATTTTAGTATTATAGTTTTATTTCAAATATAAATAGACTATATTTGTGTCTGGAAATTTCCCCAATGATCTTTGTTTACAGATACATCTTACCTTGCATTGTCCAGCAACTCAGCCAGTGCTCCAAAGAGGAAACTGTGAGTTGTGCTGATGAGGAAATAAAGGGAGAAGGAAGAGGTGAGGCAAGTATGTAATCAGAGTAAGGTTTCAGATACAGTCAAATCTTCTGCAGCTCTAAACAGCTCACCAGATAAGAGGGGATGAGGGAGGGATTTGATTATGGACGGGGAGGAAGAAAAATACATAAGGAGAAGGAGGGAGGAGGGATAACTGACACTGAGGATGCTTGAAAAAGACATAGGCGATAGTGATATTTACCTAATATATATAATATGTATAAGTGTGTAACATGCATATGATGAATTATATTTTAATCAAAGTTAGTTTTAAAAACTACTTGCTAAGACCCTGACATAGATCCTATATATTGTAAAGCTAAAGGAAGAACACATTTTTCAGTTAATTTTATTTAAGTTTTTTGTGGGTTTTATTTTTGGTTTTTGTTTATTTGTGGGCTTCTTTGGGTTTGTTGTCGTGGTCGTCATTGTTTAGTTTTTGATTGGTTGGTTGGAGTTTGTTTGTTTGGTTGGTTTTGGTTTTGTTTTCTGAGATACAGTTTCTCTAAATAGCTCTGGATATCCTGAAACTCACTCTAGAGAGAAGGCTGACCTCAAACACAGAGATCCACCTGCCTCTGTCTCCTCAGTGCTGGGATTAAAAGCATGTGCTACCACTGCCTGGCTTATCATTTAAAGATATATCTGTTTATATTTTTATATGTATGAGCCTTTGTTTGTATGTAAGTGTGTGCTCCATGTGAACTCCTGATTCCTAGAGAGACCAGAAGAGAATATGTCATTCCCTAGAACTGGAGTTAGAGATGGCTGTGAACTACCATGTGGATGCTAGGAATTGAACCAGGGACCTCTGAAACAGCAGCCAGTGTTCCTAACTGCTGAGTCATCTCTCTAGCCTCTTAGTTTGTTTCTTTGTTAATATTTTGTTAGCAGACAAAGAAATTGGCTTCATTGCACAATTTTCATACATATGTATGGTTATATTTTGCTCTATAAACATGTTTTACCAAAATACCTTAGTAAAAGGGAGATTCCATGGAACTTACTATTGCTACAAATCACTTTGATCTCTTAAATATACCTCATAAATATGATTAAGTGGGTTTTTTCTTAAAATTAATAATTAATAGAACTTTGAAACAAATCATTCTTGAAGAATACTAAAAACCTGTGGATACAGAAATTAGCAGGCACCCTGTTCACCCCCACTGTCTATAATTTTGTGTGAAGCCTTCCCAAAGTTGGAAAGGCATTTGTGAGTGAGCTTCCCAGATGCCTTGAACTCTCTCCTGAGCCCTAATGCCATAATCTTTCAAGAATATGGCGGTTGGCCTTTCTCTGTGTTCCCCACTTCTAATACTTGCAGGGAACAGTGATCTGTGAATGATATCAGACTCCCCTCAGGATCAGATGCTTGCTTTCCATTTCCTGATGTGGACACACAGACACCACAGTGCATTCATACAAGGGGAAAAAGCACCACTGAATTGCTTTAAAACTTCAGGCTGAGGGAGAGAAAACGAAAATTTGGGGAGCATTTCTAGGAAGTGCCAGAGACCTGGGAAGAGGGAGGAAGTCTCAGGGAGTCTATAGGGGTGACTGTAGCTGAGACTTCTAGCAGTAGGGGAGATGGATCCTGAAGTGTCCATCTCCTATAGCCAGGCAAGACTCCCAGTGGAGGGATAAGTACACCAACTCACCCGCAAAACCTTCAACCCAAAATGCATCCTGCCTACAAGGTGTGCAGGGACAAAGAAGGAGCAGAGACTGAAGAATGGCCAACCAGTAACCAGCCTAACTTGAGACCCATCCCACGGGCAAGCACCAATTCCTGCCACTGTTAATGATACTCTGCTATGCTTGCAAACAGGAACCTAGCACGACCATCCTCTGAGAGCTCCACCCAACAGATGATGGAAACAGATACAGAAACGCACAGCCAAACATAAGACAGAGCTTGGAGAATCTTGTGGAAGAGTCGGGGAAGAATTGAGGGAACCAAATGAGACAGGGACTCCACAGGAAGACTAACAGAGTCAACTAACCTGAACCTTTGGGGCCTGCAAGAAATTGAACTACAACCAATAAGCAAGCATGACTGGACCCATCTTCCCTCCATATGTAGCAGATGGGCAGCTTGGTCTTCATGTAGGTCCCTCAGTAACTTTAGCAGGGCCTGTACCTGAATCTGTTGCCTGCCTGTGGATCCCATTCCCTAAATTGAGTTGCCTTGTCTGGCTTCAATGGGAGAGGATGTGCCTAGTCCCACAGTGATTTGATATGCCAGGGTGGAGTGATACCCAAGGGGAGCTCTCTTTTCTCAGAGCAAAAGGGAAGGAATGGAGGCTGTGTAAAGAAGGATGGGGAAGAGGGAGGACTGACAATGGGATATAAAGTGAATAAATAAATTATTGGAAACTTCAAGTCTTGGGCAGCACCTTAGTTTAAATGCATTTAATAAAATATACATGCCAGGCAGTGGTGGTGCATGCCTTTAATCCCAGAACTCAGAAGGCATAAGCAAGTGGACAGCCTAGTCTACAAAGTGAATTCTAGGACAGCCAGGGCTAAATAAAGAAACCTTGTCTCAAAGAAAACAAAATACGGCAGGATTAATATAGTAAAAATGGCCATTTTACCAAAAGCAATCTACACATTCAATGCAATCCCCATCAAAATGCCAATCCAATTCTTCAAAGAGATAGACAGAACAATTTGCAAATTCATCTGGAATAACAAAAAACCCAGGATAGCTAAAACTATCCTCAACAATAAAAGGACTTCAGGGGGAATCACTATCCCTGAACTCAAGCAGTATTACAGAGCAATAGTGATAAAAACTGCATGGTATTGGTACAGAGACAGACAGATAGACCAATGGAATAGAATTGAAGACCCAGAAATGAACCCACACACCTATGGTCACTTGATTTTTGACAAAGGAGCCAAAACCATCCAATGGAAAAAAGATAGCATTTTCAGCAAATGGTGCTGGTTCAACTGGAGGGCAACATGTAGAAGAATGCAGATCGATCCATGCTTATCACCCTGTACAAAGCTTAAGTCCAAGTGGATCAAGGACCTCCACAGCAAACCAGACACACTCAAACTAATAGAAGAAAAACGAGGGAAGCATCTGGAACACATGGGCACTGGAAAAAATTTCCTGAACAAAACACCAATAGCTTATGCTCTAAGATCAAGAATCGACAAATGGGATCTCATAAAACTGCAAAGCTTCTGTAAGGCAAAGGACACTGTGGTTAGGACAAAACGGCAACCAACAGATTGGGAAAAGATCTTTACCAATCCTACAACAGATAGAGGCCTATATCCAAAATATACAAAGAACTCAAGAAGTTAGACCACAGGGAGACAAATAACCCTATTAAAAAATGGGGTTCAGAGCTAAACAAACAATTCACAGCTGAGGAATGCCGAATGGCTGAGAAACACCTAAAGAAATGTTCAACATCTTTAGTCATAAGGGAAATGCAAATCAAAACAACCCTGAGATTTCACCTCACACCAGTGAGAATGGCTAAGATCAAAAACTCAGGTGACAGCAGATGCTGGCGAGGATGCGGAGAAAGAGGAACACTCCTCCATTGTTGGTGGGATTGCAGACTGGTACAACCGTTCTGGAAATCAGTCTGGAGGTTCCTCAGAAAATTGGACATTGAACTGCCTGAGGATCCAGCTATACCTCTCTTGGGCATATACCCAAAAGATGCCCCAACCTATAAAAAAGACACGTGCTCCACTATGTTCATAGCAGCCTTATTTATAATAGCCAGAAGCTGGAAAGAACCCAGATGCCCTTCAGCAGAGGAATGGATACAGAAAATGTGGTACATCTACACAATGGAATATTACTCAGCTATCAAAAACAATGGCTTTATGAAATTTGTAGGCAAATGGTTGGAACTGGAAAATATCATCCTGAGTGAGCTAACCCAATCACAGAAAGACATACATGGTATGCACTCACTGATAAGTGGCTATTAGCCCAAATGCTTGAATTACCCTAGATCCCTAGAACAAATGAAACTCAAGACGGATGATCAAAATGTGAATGCTTCAGTCCTTCTCTAAAAGGGGAACAAGAATACCCTTGGCAGGGAATAGAGAGGCAAAGATTAAAACAGAGACTGAAGGAACACCCATTCAGAGCCTGCCCCACATGTGGCCCATACTTATACAGCCACCCAATTAGACAAGATGGATGAAGCAAAGAAGTGCAGACCGACAGGAGCCGGATGTAGATCGCTCCTGAGAGACACAGCCAGAATACACCAAATACAGAGGCGAATGCCAGCAGCAAACCACTGAACTAAGAATAGGACCCCCGTTGAAGGAATCAGAGAAAGAACTGGAAGAGCTTGAAGGGGCTCGAGACCCCATGTGTACAACAATGCCAAGCAACCAGAGCTTCCAGGGACTAAGCCACTATCTAAAGACTATACATGGACTGACCCTGGACTCTGACCTCATAGGTAGCAATGAATATCCTAGTAAGAGCACCAGTGGAAGGGGAAGCCCGGGGTCCTGCTAAGACTGAACCCCCAGTGAACTAGACTGTTGGGGGGAGGGCGGCAATGGGGGGAGGGTTGGGAGGGGAACACCCATAAGGAAGGGGAGGGAGGAGGGGGATGTTTGCCCGGAAACCAAAGAATTATTAGTAAGTATTAAATAAATTAAAAAAAATTAATTCACCAAGAAGTGAAGTCTAGGAGCATTGATGTTCAAAGAATTAACATTAAAGTTTAATAAAATTAAAAAGAAAACAAAATACACATACATAAGCCAAATTTAACTTCAAATTCAGATGCTAAGGACTTTTGAGTCTGTTCTTTAAATTTTCTAATTTATTTAAAAATAAGTACTAGCAGGCTCTGAATGGCCGTTTCATCAGTCTCTGATCCAAACTTTGCCTCCATAGCCCCACCTATGAATATTTTTGTTCCCCCTTTTAAGAACACCCTTATAGAAGAAGGGGGGGGGATGGGATAGGAGGCTTATGTCCTGGAAACCGGGAAAGGGAATAACATTTGAAATGTAAATAAAAATATTCAATAAAGAAAAAATAAATACTAGCAAAGGAAGAATGAGAGAGTGAAGGAGGCTAAAGACAAGAGAAATTTCAAGTGTTTCCTTCGTGTGTACAGTATAAATGGCAGTACAGGAGGACCAACAAAAAGGAGGCAGGAAGACTAGAGAGTATATTGGGGGGGGGGACATATAAGCAAAGTACAATGACATATGTGTATAAAACATCTTATTTAACTCAGTATTCTGTAAGCTATTTTTAAATTAGTTTTTTAAATCACCAAAATTATCCTGTTAACAGCTGTCCTTCGCTGAAGGAAACTAGTATAAAAATATAAAACATTGTTTTAAATAAAAGATATGATCTAAAAAAATCATTACTTCAAAGCACAAGCCTTTCCAGTGAATTTAAAATTAAAATTAAAATGCTGGGACTGGAGATACAGTGCTGTGGTTCAAGGCATTTGTCATTCTTTAGACTAAAAGATCTGAGTTTGAATTCCGTTCCCAGCATCCAAACTGGGTGCTATAATTGCCAGTAATTCTAGTTCCACAGGGTCTAACACCCTCTTCTGACCTCCATGGACACACATGGAAGACACACACATACATACAAATTATAAATATGTATTTTTGTCTATATTATTTTAATTTTTAATCAAACTGTAACACATAACCAACCCACCAGTAATTCACAATAATTCTAGGCAAACATTCTAACACTAAGCTATGTCCCTGACTCCTCAAAGTGTAAAACTTCCAACCCTAACTTTTATGTGATTTTTCCGTGCTAGCTCACTCATGATATTTTTATAAACATTTGCCATGTCCTCCTGTGTATAGATAGGATCTTTCCTTCTTGGAATTCAAGTCATAATCTAGGTATGGCTATCTTCATACTAATAACAAGAATGACTCTGACACTCATATCTCCTCTCGCCCTTGCACAGGAGAACTCTGTCCTTTTGAAGGGCCAGGGTGGAAACTCACCAAACAAGTAAAGATCTCAAAGCAGGAAAGTGATTGAGACCATACTAAATGTTTGATGGATACAGAGAACCGGCTAAAGTAAAGGCATGTCTGGGTCATTTAGGAATTCCTGCCCCAGTGGAGAAGGGTTTGTACAGGCCAAAGAGCAAGTGGAAAATACTGTAATTTTTTTTGATGAATGGCCTTTCTAGCTGGTTCACTTTCAGCCTGGAAGCTTCAGAATACATGGGCCTGGGAGGATCTGGGGTAGGAAACACAGCACCAGTGAAGAGGCTGTATGGAGGGTGGTTCACCAGAGAGATAATGTTGGCTTGGGCTGAAGTCAATGGCAGAAAGGATGGAAAGAATGTTGAGTGTCTTAGAGAAAACATGAGCTTAATTATGATTTAGGGTGTAGAGACCGAATATAGAATATAGACAGCAATCCCAGAATGTGAGAGGCTAAGTCAGAAGATTTTGAAGTTTGAGATCACTCTGGGTTACACAACAAAACCCTATTTCAAATGTCAAGCAAAAAGTTTAGAAGTTGAGATGTCCCATCCTTCCAGCTTAAAACCACTCTCCATGGCAGGCACATATCTGCTTGGCACAGCCTGTCCTCCTCTGTTACCTCAGAATCTCAGAGTGACCTACAGAATATGACAACCCTTCCCTGGATTTCCATACACTTCCATTCCTGTGGTTAAAACTTGCTCCATCCATCCTATCAGTTGGTACTCTGTGTAAACACAAATTACATGTAATTCCTAAACACCAACACACCACATGAATGGCAGGTCATTGCTGTGCCAAACTCCAGGTGACAAATGGCACACAAAAAAATTCAGTCACTGCAATCTGACTGTGGTAGCCTTTTCTAATCTCTGGTTTTACTTTCTGTGGACTTTTATTACCTTTTGTATCACACCAAAAATATTAATCGTAAAGTTTCAGAAATAAGCTGTCCATAGTTTAAGTGGTGTAGCCATCTAAGCAAGATCATGACCTTGCTTTATTTGCCTCATCATGGTGTATGGTCGTAAGTGGTCTGTATTATTATCCTAGTTCATCTCTTACTCTGTCCCATCAACTTTTCCACAGGCATATATGAATAGAAGAGATGAAGATATATCAACACAGACTATTGTCTTCATTTGTGGTTCTGTGTTAACCCAAATTTTAAAGATGCACTTGGGGAATCTTTGTCAATTGTCATAGTTAAGAACTGTACAATTTCTTTTCTATTTTCAATTTTGTGCGCAAGGGTGTTTTGATATAGGTACCTCTGAGTACCACAGTGGATGCCTTGTACCCTGGGAGGCCAGAAGATGGTGTTAGGAGTTACAGAGGTTTGTGAGTCGCCCTGTGGGTGCTTCAAATGGAACCCCAGTCCTCTGGAAGAGCAGCCAGTGCTCTTTAGTGCCTTGTCTTCTCTCTAGTCTGACACCATAATAGCTAGTAAGAAGACACCATACGCATCTGACTTAGCACAAGAAGGAAAAGTACTGGATTACTGCCCACAGCTGTTGAAATCTACACAAGCGAATTACTCTGTAATTTTTTTTTACAGTGTCTTGCAGAGTGTCTGAGTAAGAATAGAAAGGATGGGGAGTAAGCTTTCTAATCTGCTGGTCAATATTCACATCTGTTACATGATAAACATGGGACCATCTTTCCACTTGGCTTTAACTGAAGAGCATCAAAATTACTCAGTCTGTCCTCAGGTATAGAGAGTTATTACTCCCCTACTAAGTGCTCACACGCAGCATAAATACATTGTTAAAGCAGCTTTTGTTTTCCAATATAGTGGTAGCACGTGGTCTGAAACTATCCGGTACATTCCAACCCCTCTGGAAACTCACGAGTTTGCGTGGATGAAATCCAGATGCAGTTTTGCCCTCTGCAGCAAGGCATACTTGTCCATGTCTTCAAGCTCGACCTGAGGACACCAGAAGAGCCTGATGCCTAATCGGAAACTGTTGGCCCACGTCCACACCTACATCCACGACCACGCCTACATCCACACCCACGCCTACTTCCACGCCCACGCCTACACCCACGCCCACGCCTACACCCACGCCCACGCCTACACGCACGCCCACGCCCTAGTTGACAGGCAGAGCAGGAGCTCAACAGACACATTCGCCCCCTGGTGTCCTCAGCGTGGAAGTTCACCCTGCAATGTGGCTCCTCTCTGAAAGATTCCCATTTTGGTTTTATTGTTGTTGTTACTTTGTTTTGTTTCTGTTGTGTTTGTTTGAGACAGCATCTCTCTCCACTGTCCTGAGTCTCCTGGCGCTCACTATTTAAATCCGGCTGGCCTTGAACTCACAGAGATCCAGTTGCCTCTGTCCCTCAAGTGCTAAGAATTAAAGGCCTGTGCCACCATGCTAGGCCATTCTGGGAGATTCTTGAAAGCTGCTAGAAAGTGTCTGACTTGGCCTCTTTTCCGAAGTGGGATTTCTATAACCTCAGACTTTTCTCTTCCTGGCAGTTTCCATCACTGTCCATCTGAAATGTGGGGCACTGTAACAGAATCTGAAGTGAGAGCTCTTACCTGCCCCCTTCTTTTCTACTCCTTCCCCCAAATCTAGTTGAGTGCAGGACATGAGCCCCAGAGAAGTAAAGTCGTTTCTCTTACTTGAGTGGTCCACTTACACTCTTGTGTATCTTGGGTATGATTATGTCTTCTCCATTGAGGAGTGGGAGAGAAAAAAAAGGGCAAACAAAACAAAGAGCAGAGGACAGATAACAGACTTTAGACAGGCAGCTATGTGCAGTATCTCCCTCCATGTTAATGGCTGTCACCACCTGGAGGAGTCACAGGCATTTTCTATTTGTCCTCACATCTGCATTCAACTATTTGACGCGCTGGCCTCTGTCCAAATCCCATCAGTATACTCAATGGAGCCCTGAATTCTGAGTCACCAAAACCCAAGAGGAAGCAACTCGTGTCAAGGACAATGGTGGAACATGATTGCTAGGCTAGGGGGTGGCTGGACCTCACTGATGTCGTCAGACTGATTCAAAGGCTAAGGCTGCTTGGCTTGGAGACTAACATGTTCAGTTCTGCTCAGCGAGTATTTCACATACTGTTCTCAAACTCAGAAAGAAAGGTCTCCTAAGCAGAGGGTATGCATTGTGATTTCAAAGTGTCAAATGGGCAATAAAGCCCTCAGAAAATGGAAGCAAAATTGTGAAGTGCGGAGCCACCACTGTTTTGAAGAGAGGAAGTCTCTTTCAGCTGCTCCATTTATAGGAATCTGGGGAGGAAGCGAGATTTTGAATTGCAACCCAAAGGAGCACGTGCTCAGCTCTAATTGGAAGACTGGAAGTGAATGTAAACATTTCTAGTAATTTCTCCTGATAGTATTTTTCTTTTAATGGTGGTTGGCGTGGTTGGCGCTGTTTCAATAGCTGCATTCCCTCTACTAAGCAACCTAAATTATCTTTCCCAAGTTTTCCTTCAATAGAACTTCACAAATGATATTCTATTTTCACTCTTATGGGGAAGAAAAGCTCCATGAGCCTCTTCCAGATTTATTTTACAATTCCCATTTCTAACTGCTGTCTCAGAGCAACTTACTTGGGGGGTTGGGGGCACCAAAGCCACTAGCCTGTAATTAGTAAAGGCTGTAATATCGACCAGAGGAAAGGATCCAATTATCACAGAAGCAGTCCTTCTAATAATCTGAGCAGAGTCTTCCTGCTATCAGTAGACAGCCCCCAAAGCACAGGCAGTGCTGGTTAGTGTGATGATTGTGGTGGGGTGTGGGAGCGAGAGTCATAGTGCACCATCCCAAAGCCTTCCTCCTTTGTCACTTCAGCTCTGACTGTCAGTCACTCTTGTACAGTAAAAGCTAAGCATACTCATCTCCCAGGAATACTCCGGGAAATCCTTCTCTTGCCTATTTCCCTCTCCCCCACTTTAGGGTTCACGTTAACGTCATTTCATGATAGGAGTTCAGACATAAAAGACAGAGAGAGAAGGTGACACAAGACTGTCATTTGATCCTCTCACGGTTGATCCTGATTTTAAAGAGAATCACCTCAGCTCTCTCTAACTAAACATTCTGTGGTTCGTAAATACATACGTGACACAAAACATCACTCTCATTAAAGTAACTACAGACAAACCGGTGTTTCATTACCTTTGGAGAACATATTTAAAGTTGTACTAACGTTGACAAACTTGAAAAATGAAGTCTGAATTGGCATCCAGGAGACTGCCCTATCCAAAGAGCTACAGATCCTATTATTAGCATATTCTAATAAACATGGAAGGTGACTGCTGTAAAGCTGACCGCAATCCTAAGGACCAATGACCGTCAACGGAAAGTCCACTGACCTTGGAAACTACATAAAGCACCTGGGCTAGGATTCTTATATTCTTGCAAGTCTGATCTCCTTTCTCTGTCTTCATCTCTCCCAGTTTACCACATACAGGTCACTGATGAGTGTCTGCACAGTTCTTAGTTACCTTTATAACCAGCAGTCTCAATTGTAGCACAGCGACAAGCGCCTCTGGACAATGTGGAGTTTTCCCAAGCATAGCAAAGTTGGAGATGAAGCCATGTGATTGCTGTGAATAAGCCTACCCCAGAGTGACTCTCAAAGGCTTCTGCTTCTTTCCATCACAAAGCTGAAAACTAGCATCCTTAGGCTATCTTGTCTCTAGGGGTACTTGCCTAATACGGGTGTCATGAATGAGGCAGAAGTGGAAAAGGCACTAAGTGGTATCTGAAATGGCTTTTGCTCTCCTGATAAAAGCAGGCTTCATGAACTCCTTTCTTTAAGGAAATCAAGCATAACACCTAGATCTTTCATATCTTTGCATCCAAGATTGAAAAGTCAAGGGACAGACATAAAATTGCCCCAAACTCTGGACACTCACCAGCAGACATGCTTCTCCCGGGTTCTTTATGAAACCAAAACTTGCTATCTATCCTAAGTCAGTCCACTGGATTTTTTTATTTGTGTGTGTGTGTGTGTGTGTGTGTGTGTGTGTGTGTGTGCACGCGCCATGTGTGTGAACATGCCTGTGACGGTCAGAAAAGGATGTCAGATTCCCTGAAGCTGGAGTTACAGGTGGTTGTGACCCACCCAGCACAAATTCTTAATCATTTTTCCAATCTCAGTAATTGAATTTTCCTGTCCATATATCCAAGACTACAGTTAAGTGAGTTTCAGAAGTACTGGGGTGAAGCAGCAGCAGAGTATTTATTACTGAAGGGATACTCCAACTTTTACTTGTGATGAATGTGTGTGACAGGTCATCAGGTATGACAGACCTGAGCAGCTATCAGCACAAAACGATTGGCCTTCCTGTTTCCATCTGCACCCAGGAACTGACCCTGCGCCAAGCTCTCCATACTGAAATTCCACCTGGAGAGAGCTGGTCTCCCAGGAGTGCTGACAAACCTGTGATCACAGGTGAGACCACCACTTCTACTGAAATACCTGGCCGAGAGGGACCCGCATGGAACCCTCAAGACACAGGAACTAAGGAGCAGTCAGGGACAGGATCCTTGTGGTTTCCATCTGTGCCCTGTTGCTGACTCGGTGCTAGAGCTCTCCATACAGAAATTCTGCCCAGAGAGAGCTGATCTCCCAGGATTGCTGACACACAAGCATACAGGAGCGACAAGCCACAGTCAGAGAAAGTGAGACCAGCTAACACCAGAGATAACCAGATGGCAAGAGGCAAGTGCAAGAACATAACCAACAGAAACCAAGGCCACCTGGAATCATCAGAACCCAGTTTTCCCACCACAGCAAGCCCTGGATACCCCAACACACTGGAAAAGCAATGTTTAGAATTAAAATCACATCTCATGATGATGATAGAGGACTTTGAGAAGGACATAAATAACTCCAAAGAAATATAGGACAATATAGGTAAACAGGTAGAATCACTTAAACAGGAAACACAAAAATTCCTTAAAGAATTAGAAGAAAAAACAACCAAACAGGTGAAGGAATTGAAAAAAACAATCTAGAATCGAAAAATAGAAATAGAAACAAAAATAAGTCACAAAGGGAGATAAATCTGGTGATAAAAAACCTAGGAAAGAGATCAGGAGTCATAGACACAAGCATCACCAACAGAATACAAGAGATAGAAGAGAGAATCTCAGAAGTAGAAGATAGCACAGAAAACACTGACACAACAGGCAAAGAAAATGCAAAATGCAGAAAGCTCCTAACCTAAAACATCCAGAAAATCCAAGACATATTGAGAAGATCAAACCTAAGGATAATAGGTGTAGAAGAAAACTTCCCTAACCTAAAGAAAGACATGCCTGTAAGAGCTCTTTGTCCCATCTATTGCAAGAATGAAGACCATTCTCAGCAATCACACTGTCGACATTCCAGAAAATGTCAATATCACCCTAAAGAGGCACACAGTTATTGTGAAGGGCCCCAGGGGAACTCTGCGGAGGGACTTCAATCACATCAATGTAGGGCTGAGTCTTCTTGGAAAGAAAAAGAAAAGTCTCTGTCTTGAGAAACTGTGGGGTAACAGAAAGGAACTGTCCACTGTCAGAACCATCTGCACTCATGTTCAGAAAATGATCAAGGGTGTGACACTGGGCTTCCATTACAAGATGAGGTCTGTGTAGGCTCACTTCCCTATCAATGTCGTTATTCATGAGAATGGGTCTTTGGTTAAAATCCAAAATTTCTTTGGTGAAAAATACATCCTCAGTGTTTGGATGAGGACAGGTGTGGCTTGTTCTATGGCTCAAGCCCAGAAGACGAATTAATCCTCAAAGGTAATGAAATTTAACTTGTTTCAAATTCAGTGGTTCTGATTCAGCAAGTCACAACAGTTAAAAACAAGGATATCAGAAAGTTTTTAGATGGCATCTATGTGTCTGAGAAAGGAACCATGCAGCAGTCTGACGAATGAGACCTCACTTTCCTAGCTCCAGAAAAAAGATCCTGATTGAAAGTACAATTCTGGCTCTTTGCGGGACAATAAAAGAGTTAGTATATATTGAAAAAAATGTCCATAAGCATACAAGAAGCCTACAGAAATCCAAACAGATTGGACCAGAAAAGAAATTCCTCTCATAGCATAATAGTCCAAACATGAAATGCACAAAACAAAGAATATTAAAAGCAGTAATGGGGAAAGGTCAAGTAACATATGAAGGCAGACCCATCAGAATTACACCACAATTATCAACAGAGACTATGAGAGCTAGAAGATCCTGGGCAGATGTTATACAGACCCTAAGCGAACAAAAATGCCAGCCCAGGCTACTATACCCAGCAAAACTCTCCATCACCACAGATGGAGAACTCAAGATATTCCAGGAAAAGAGCAAATTTACACAATATTTTCCCACAAACCAGCATTACAAAGGATAACAGATGGAAAACCCCAATGCAAGAAGGGAAAGTACACCCTAGTAAAAGCAAGAAAGTAATCTTCCTTCAACAAACCCAAAAGAAGAGAGTCACACAAACATAATTCCACCAAAAAACAAACAAACAAAGAATAACTAAGAGGGGTAAAAATTGAAAAAGAAGTCAAAAAAAATCACTACTTGTAGATGATATGACAATATAGTTGAGTGACCCCAAAAATTCCTCCAGGGAACACCTACAGCTGATAAAAAAACTTCAGCAAAATAACTGATATAAAATTAACTCAAACAAATCATTAGCCTTCCCCCAACTCAAAGGATAATTGGGCTGAGAAAGAAATTAGGGAACTGACACCCTTTACAATAGTCACAAATAATGCAAAATACCTCAGTGTGACTCTAACCAAGCAAGGGAAAGATCCATATGACAAGAACTTCAAGTCTCTGAAGAAAGAAATCGAAGATCTCAGAAGATGGAAAGATATTCCATGCTCATGGATTGGCAGGATTAATATAATAAAAATTGTCATCTTGCCAGACGCATCTCCAGATTCAATGCAATCCCCATCAAAATTCCAACTCAATTCTTCACAGAGATAGAAAGAGCAACTTGCAAATTCATTTGGAATAATAAAAAACCCAGGATAGTGAAAACTATACTCAACAATAAAAGAACTTCTGGTGGAATCACCATCCCTGACCTCAAGCAGTATTACAGAGCAATAGTCATTAAAAACTGTGGTATTGGTACAGAGACAGGCAGATAAATCAGTGGAATAGAATTGAAGACCCTGAAATGAACTCACACACCTATGGTCACTTGATCTTTCACAAACGAGCTAAAACCATCCAATGGGGAAAAAATGGCATTTTGAACAAATGGTGCTGGTTCAACTGGAGGTCAGCATGTAGAAGAATGCAAATCAATCCATTCTTACCACTCTATACAAAACTTAAGTTCAAGTGGATCAAGGACTGCCACATCAAACCAGATACACTCAAACTAATAGACAAAAAAGTGGGGAAGTGCTCAAACACATGAGCACTGGAGAAAATTTCCTGAACAAAACACCAATGGCTTATGCTCTAAGATCACTTATTGACAAATGGGACCTCATAAAACTACAAAGCTTCTGTAAGGCAAAGGACACTGTCATTAGGACAAAACGGCAAGCAACAGAGAACCTGGCCGTGGATGTTAAGATTTCTCTCTGCACATTTACAGGTTGTTTTGAATGTTCTTAAGGGATGGATGAGCACAGGATTTTGTGCTGTTTAGATGGGCAATTATATTTTATCAATTGGATCAGAAAAAACAAAACAAAACAAAACAAAAACCAATGACTTCATGTAATGGAGGCAAATGGAAGGATCAGAAAATATAATCTTGTGTAAGGTAACTCAATCACAAAAGAACACACATGGTATGCACTCATTGATAAGTGGATATTAGGCAAAGATCTTGGAATACCCATGACAAAACTCAGGGACCACATGAAGCTCAAGAGAAAGGAAGACCAAAGAGTGGACGTGGACAAAGCATGGAGCAGAGACTAAAGGAAAGGCCATCCAGAGACTGCCCTACCTGGGGATCCATCCCACATGCAGTCATCAAACCTTCACTATTGCTGATGCCAAGAAGTGCTTGCTGATAGGGGCCTGAAACAGCTGTCTTTTGAGAGGCTCTAGCAGATCCTTACCAATACAGATGCAGACACTCAAACCATCAGACTGATCCCAGGGATGCCAATAGAGGAGTTAGGGGAAAGACTGAAGGAGCCAAAGGCACCTTATCTAGCATCAGTGGGAGGAGAGACCCTAGGTCTTGAAGGCTTGCTGGGGTGGTGAGGCGGGAATGAGTGGATGATTGGGGAGCACTCTCATAGAAGCAAGGTAAGGGGATAAATGATAGGGGGATGGCAGAGGGGCAACTTGGAAAGGGGATAACCATTAAATGTAAATAAATAAAATATCCAATTTCAAAACAAAAGATTGCAGAGACAAGATGGGAGGAGGCAGAGCTTAGCAACTTGAGTCATCAGAGTGAAGTACAAACAAGACAGATCAGGCTGCCTAGAAAGGATGGCATTAGAACTGGGGTGTGTGTGGTGGGGTGAGGATCCTGTGGAGTGTGGCACTCAGTTTGGAGAAACTACAGGCTTATTATGCAAATCAGACATTCATTTCAGTAGAGTTTGTTCTTTGTAACAATATAAAAATCAAGTCACTTTGTTTGTACTTTCAAAGGAGTGAGATAGAAACAAAAGTGTGTAAGTAGACATTAGAAACCATTCTGTTTACTCATGGTAGGAAACATACAGTGCAGGAAAATGACTGTTCCTAAAATGTTTGGGAAACATAGAAGGGACTAAGTGAAAGGCCCCTGCTGGAGAAGCGAGTTCAGGCTCCTGACAACAAAGCTGCAGAATGGAAGACATTGTAACAGTTGCCTTCATGATGATGGCCTCCAACTTGTGGGATGGGAAGGTTGGCCACTACCTTCCAAGTCCACATCCCATGTTTAGTATTCAGGAATTGGTGGAGGGGCAGTAAAAGGAAAGGGACATCTGATTTCTCACCTTAGCTCCAGAATTGGTGAACTCCCCTTCTTCACATCTTGAGTTTAGCTACAGAGGCATTTGTGGTGGCTTGGATAAAAAATAACCCATCATGAATGGGAGAATGTCATCCTGAGTGAGGTAACCCAAATACAAAAAACACACATGGTATGCACTCACTGATAAGAGGATATTAGCCCAAAAGCTCAGAATATGCAAAATAAAATTCAGAAGCCACATGAAGCTCAAGAAGAAGGACGACCAAAGTGCCCATGCTTCAGTTCTTCTTGGAAGAGGGAACAAAAATACTCACAGGAGGAAATATGGAGACAAAGTATGGGGCAGAGACTGAAGGAAAGGCCATCTGGAGGCTGCCCCACCTGGGGATCTATCCCATATACAGACATCAAACCCAGAAACTATTTCCCATGCCAAGAAGTGCTTGCTGACAGGAGCCTAATATGACTGTCTCCTGAGAGGTACAGTCAGAGCCTGATAAATACAGAAGTGGATGCTCACAGCCAACTATTGAACTGAGAACAGGATCCCCAATGGAAGAATTAGAGAAAGGACTGAAGGAGCTGAAGGGGTTCACAAGAAGAACAACAATATAAACCAACCAGACCCCCCCCAACCAGAACTCCCAGGAACAAAACCACCATCCCAAGAGTACACAGGGGTGGACCTATGGCTCCAGCCACATATGTAGCAGAGGATGGCCTTGTTGGGCATCAATGGGAGGAGAGGCCATTGGTCCTGTAAAGGCTTGATGCCCCAGTGTAGGGGAATGTCAGGGCAGGGATGTGGGAGGAACTGGGTGGGTGCACCCTCATAGAAGCAGGGAGAGGGGGAATGAGATAGTGGGTTTCTGGAGGGGAAACCAGGAAAGAGGATAACATTTAAAATGTAAATAAAAAATATCCAATAAAAGGAAAAAAGAAGTATAATATACAAAAAGAAGAAGAAATAGCTCATCCTGTTCCCAGGATATTCAAGGACTTGATCCCCAACTAGGGGCATTGTTTTGTGAAATTCTAGAACTGTTAGGAGGTACAGCCTTGCTAGAAAAAGTATGACACTGGGTGTATAAGTGAAAGGATTTGTAACCCTGCCCCTCTTCCAATTTGCTCACTGCTTTTTGTGTGTAATTGAAGATGCGATCTCTTAGCTTCCTACTCTCAGTGGCCTGCTACCTTGTCACCCCCACCATTATGGCCTTTAACTCTCTAGAAGCATAAGTCAAAATAAACTCCTCTTTCTATAAGATGCTTTGGTCTTACTGTTTTATCACAGCAGGAAAAGAGTAATTGATACAGCATCTAAGCATAACTTCTTGTTTTCCTGTCTCTCTAACAAGACTGGAAGGAAAGTGCCCAGACCCTAAGGGTTCTTAAGCATTAGTTACAGAGTGAAGGTGTCATGGGCCCTTTGGAAGGAGTCAAGTCTCCAAGTCATAAAGCAGGTTAGGAAAGATCAAAGAAGGTTTGAAATTTTGAAATTAGAACAGCCCCTTGAAAAATAAGTTTACACTTAAAAAAAAGGTTTATACTTGTGCATTAAACAGATTATGGATGAACATTTTAGACAGAAGAATCAGATTGTAAAATTTCTGGATGTTCATTGAGAATTTTATATCTAAGACTATGGTGCAGTGAGGCAGGACGATAGGGGTTGGGTATTTGAGGGGTCTTGAGGAAGCAGTTGTCATATCCCAGCAGAACTGGAGTGCCTGGCTGCAAGCAAAAACTACAAATAGAACAGAGGAGAGTAAGTAAAGGGAAGAGGGAGGGTGGTCACATGAATGTGCATGGACTGACTGAGCTCTTCTCAAGTACAACAGAATCAGGAGAGGAAGCAGAAACCAACGCCCTATGGTGTTTTAGGTGTCTTTCCTCAGCATATGACCTTGGTAGCAGCACTGAGCCAGTCACAAAAACAATTATTAGGTTGAAGGATTAGGAAAGAATGAGTTCACTTAGTGTATGGTAAAATTTGTCATTAAGCAGTACATCCAAATAGAATAAAATTGTCGATGCAGTCAAAATAAATATAGGCCTCTCCTTTCTTTAATGGAAGTTGATTACAGGTTGTCATTTTTTTCAATGAAATATAATTCTGTTTTATGGAAAATATTAGTGAAGCTGTTGAGCCAGAGTCCCTCTGAAATCAGAAGGTACAAAGCTGGAGGATGGTAAGAAGTCAGTTATTAATAGTAGAAAAAGTCACAAAGAAAGTCATTATTTTGTGCATGCCTTTAATTCCAGCACTGGAGAGGCAGACATATATCCATGAGTTTGAAGCCAGTCAGGACTACAAAATGAGTTCAAGGACAGCCAGGGCTACAAAGAGAAACCCTGTCTCAGAAAACAATCGTCGTCGTCATCATCATCATCATCATCACCATCACCATCACCATCACCATCATCATCATCACTGAAAAAATGCTTATACAGATAGATAAGTAAATGCAAATTTTGAATAAGTTAATATTTCAAGTTTTGCCCCCCCCCCAAATGTGTATCAGGAACATTTTCATCATTGGAGGAAGAACTCAGTGGTAGAATATTTGTTTAACATATGTGGGACACTGAGTTTCATCCCCCCCCCACACACACACCCAAGGGAAAATGAAAAAGAAAAGAAAAGGAAAGGAAAGAAAAGAAAAAAGAAGAGAAAAGAAAAAGCAATTTGTCCAGAACCCTGGATCTGAAAAGATGATACAGGGATTGGAATGATTTTCCTTGGTAATAAGGGGGTGGGGGTGGGGAGGGGTACATACAAGTGTTTAATCTCACACCAAAGTTAGCAAACTATTAAAAAAGCCCATACAAACAGCCAACTTTAAACCCCCTATTAGGATGCAAAGGGACCAAAAAAAAAAAAAAAAGGATTGGACTTTGGAGCATTCTGTAATGAAAATCTTTTTCAAAGTCCAAAGGTGGGAAAAAGTCTCACACATGTAAGAAAGCCTGGTACCTTGGCCTTTGGGCTCAACGCTTACCAACGTGTGCTGAGTCACTGGCAATTCCAAAGGAGACGGAAGCACTTTTATTTCCTGCTGCTACAGATGTCTTCTAACTCAAATTGCAGAGCTCTGAAGTGAATTAAACTGTCTTGTATGCTCTCAAATGAGCCATTTCAGTTGCAAGACCTTACCCACCTGTAATTGGACTGTCTTTTCATCCTATGCCACAACGATATCTGGAGGCTGCCTGGTGTAAGGCACTCATAAAAACTACTTTCATAGCATTAAATAGCTTACTACATGAATTTATTTTTACTATTTTCATATATCTCCAATATCAGAGTAGCAGGCCTCTACTACGTGAGATAAGATCAAAGTCTGTTGCCATAAAAGAATTATAGGGCATGCACTACATTTATATAGAAAGAAAGTGGACAACACTTTGAGAATAATTTCTGTTGACCTTATTATGTCGTTGAGCTATAATTACTTTTGGCCCACCATAAATGTCACATGGTAATAATGAAAAGAAATAGAACATGCGGAAATAAAGGAAACCTGTCTGTGATGTCAGAGATCCCATGCCTTCAGCCTTATGCTTCAAGGTCTTGATTTGGAGGATAAAATGTCTTTAACAGGCCCTAAGAGCTTCTATTTTATAGCAGAGAGAAATAGGAGGGTGTGGCAGGGGTGAGATGCCACGTGAACTATATGTGGCTGCAATTAGTTTCAAGGTTCCAGGTTTGAACATGAACCTGATTCTGCCTTCTTCGCTCAGAGACACTGGCAGGCCAGCCCCAACTTCCGTGGGGTCTGAAGCTCTGTCCAAAAGGCTTGCTCAGAGACCATGTCATAATAGTATGGTCAATAGTGGAACATTTTTCTAAGCCTCTGAATGAAAGTTATGAAAGGTTATTTGGAAACAGACGGGGGAGGTGGGGTGTGAGGAAAAGAGCTTACAGGACAGTACAGGATGTGACTTGGAGAGTATATATACAACACTCCATAAAGTACTTAGCCTTCCAAATTCCACAGTTTTCCCAAACCTTGCAGGTTTTTTTAAGGTTTATTTTTATTTATGTGTGAACACATGCTAGTGAGTGCCCACAGAGGTCAGATGTTGGGTCACCCCTGGAGCTGGAACAATGCAAAATAGGTACTGCAGACTGAGTTCTGGTTCTCTGCAGGAGCAGCAAGCACTCTTAACCGCTGGGCCAACGTTCCAGAGCCCAGATCATCCATCCGATTCCAGTGCAGAGTAAGAAGGTTGAGGATGTGAGGATGGGAAGTGAAACAGCTGTGCCTATGCCCTTCCATTCCACCTTTTGACTAGTCAGAATCCTCTTTTTTATTTTTTTATTTTTGCCATAAAAATTGATTTATTGTGCAATTTCCTTCATCCTTTTGGAAGCCAAGAGTAGATTCTGTGTATCCAGTGCTTTCCATCTTTTCTTTCTTTTGTTCTTTCTTTCCTTCCTTCTTTCTTTCTCTTCTTCCTTTCTTTCTTTCTTTTCTTTCTTTCTTTCTTTCTTTCTTTCTTTCTTCTTTCCTTCCCTCTCTCCCTCCCTTCTTCCTTCCTTCCTTTCCTTCTTTCCTTCTTTCTTTCTTTAGTTTCTTTTTTGTGGATATTTTTATGTATTTACATTTCAAATGTTATTTGATTTCCAGGATTTTGGTCCATAAACCCCCTTATCCTATGCCCCTCCCCCTTCTTCTATGAGGATGCTCTCACACCCAACCCTTCCCACCTCCCCATCCTGACATTCCTGTCCACTGGGGCATTGAGCCTTGGCAGGACCAAGGGCTTCTGCTTCCATCAGTGCCCAACAAATCCATCCTCTGCTACATATACAGCTAGATCCATGGGTCACTCCACGTGTATTTTTTGTTGGTGGTTTAGTTCCTGGGAGCTCTGGGGTATCTGGTTGGTTGATATTATTGTTCTTCCTATGGTGTTGCAAACCGCTTCAGCTCCTTCAATCCTTTCTCTAACTCCTCCATTGGGAAACCCATTCTCAGTTCAATGGCCTGCTGCAGGCATATGCCTCTGTATTTGTAAGGCTCTGGCAGACGATCTCAGGAGACAGTCATATTAGGCTCCTGTCAGCATGCACTTCTTTTTTTTCTTGGATATATTTCTTTATTTACATTTCAAATGTTATTTCCTTTCCCAGTTTCCTGTCCATAAGCCCCCTAACCCCCATAAGGGTGTTCCCCCCATCCACCCCCTTAGCACCACCCCCAACATTACATTGCACTGGGGGTCCAACCTTGGCAGGACCAAGGGCTTCCCCTTCCACTGGTGCCCAAAAGGCTATTCTCTGCTACCTATGCAGTTGGAGCCCTGGGTCAGTCCATGTATAGTCTTCGGGTAGTACTTTAGTCCCTTGAAGCTCTGGTTGGTTGGCATTGTTGTTCATATGGGGTTTCAAGCCCCTTCAGCCCTTTCAGTCCTTTTGGTAATTCCCTCAAAGGGGGTCCTGTTCTCAGTTCAGTGGCTTGCTGCTAGCATTCGCCTCTGTATTTGACATGTTCTGGCCGTGTCTCTCAAGTGAAATCTATATCCAGTTCCTGTCAGCATGCATGCCTTAGCTTCATCAATCTTACCTAGTTTTGGTGGAATGAATATATATATTATGCCACATGTTGGGCAGGTTCTGAATGGCTGTTCCGTCAGTCTCTGCTCTAAACTTTGTCTCCATATCTCCTCCTATGAATATTTTTGTTCCCTCTTTTAAGAAGGAATGGAAGCATCCTCATTCTGGTCATCCTTCTTCTTGTGCTTCCAGTGGTCTGTGGATTGCATTTTGGGTAATTCAAGCTTTTGGGCTAGTATCCACTTATCAATGAGTGCATACCATGTGTTTTCCTGTGATTGAGTTACCTCACTCAGGATAATATTTTCTAGTTCATTCCATTTGCCTATGAATTTCATGAAGTCATTGTTTTTGATTGCTGAGTAGTACTCCATTGTGTAAATGTACCACATTTTCTGTATCCATTCCTCTGTTGAAGGGCATGTTCTTGGCATTCGAAATCGTATCTGGGTTGGGTGTCTGTATATAGGATGGATCCCTAGGTGGGGCAGTCTCTGGATGGCCTTTCCTTCAGTTTATGCTCCACACTTTATCTCTATATTTTGTCCTCTGAGTATTTTGTTTCCCTGACTAAGAAGGCCTGAAGCATCTACAATTTGGTCTTCCTTCTTCTTGAGTTCCACATGGTTTGGGCTAATACCCACTTACCAGTGAGTGTACATGACCAAATAACATGTGGCTGATCATATGCTATCCTGCCTTCCATCTCTCATTGTTTCTTGGTCATCAACCAAATGAGACTTTGCCATACCTCTGCTTGTACGGCTGTATGTAACTAGGCCATATAATAGCAATGGCTTTATGCCATTGTGATGTGTATTTTTTCCTCTGTTTTGTTTTCTCATTCTCTTTTGCAAAACATTCCACCCGTCTCCACTGAGAACTTCATTATTCATGATGTCATATTCTCATTTAAAGTAATCAGAGGACTGTTGTTCTGGTGGACTCTCTGATGGCAGAAGAAGGTGCCAGTCTAACATAAAGACACTGAGGCACAAAAAGGGCCTGGAGAGATCAGTTAAAAGTTCCAGTCCCAAATGTCCCCTGATATGGGGTTTTTCATAATTTCAAGAGCTATCCATGTAATATGCACTAAATTTGATTTCTGGCTCCAAAGGATAAATTTTTCATGGTCTTGAGAAGTCTGTTACAACTGATAACAAAGAAAAATAACTCTAATAATTCATTTATTCCTTATTCCAAGGTCAGGAATGAACAAAATAAGTCTGGTTTTAAAGATCACTCACACAGACGTGCACACACACACACACACACACACACACACACACACACACACACACACCAATTCTGAGTAACCTCCTATAGGTAAAAGTGACCCAGTCTACATCCTGTGCTCACTAGTGTCCATTTGTACGTGTCCTTGCTTCAGAAAGACTGTCCTGACCCACTGGCCAACCTCCATAGGAGCACTAGCTAAAACTGCTTGTTAACTTTGACCTGTTGACAATGGACAGAGATGGAAATAATTTAACCACCTTGGAATTCCTAAGAAAAAAACTGAATTGGAACAACTCTGAGGGAAGATGGCGGAACAGTGTTTCTTGTCTTTCTTAAAGCTCTGTTGTAGCCACAAAGGAACAGCAGCCTCACCAAGCAAAACCATTGCATCATGGGCAGGTGTCACTGCAGCTCGGCCCTCAGACATCTCAACAGACCTTCCAAACACTCAGTTCTTATGTGGATATGACATTTGGGAGGATCACACTTAGGCATGTTTGAAGGGTCTTCTCTTTGCTACTGTTACAGTTTAAAAGCTATTCCAAGGGGAAAGATTTAATCTTAGTTCTTGTCTTGAAGGAAAGAATTCAGCTGAAGACAAACAATTAAAACAGAGTTTAGAACAGTAAAGCACTGAATACTTCAAAGTTCAGAGCCAGCTGACCTAGTGGGGCTTTGCACTGTAAAAGCTAAGACTTTTAGGAATATTTATGAGGTGAGTAGTACTCAGGGGAAGTAAGGTAACCTCTCCTCCTCTCCCAAACCCTGGTGGACTGATCTCCCTTTTAGAGTATTTCTTCTTATGATCCTTCTGGAAAAGGTCAGAGATCGTCACAAGCACAGTACAAATGATATTCCATGTAGCTGAGCTCCTTCGAGGACACAGACCATTGTTCATTTACATGTGTGGCAATTTGGAAAGCCCCTGCTGGCCCTTACCTTGTACATAAAGTGAAGAGCTTAAGTACAGCTGAGATATTTAACGACAAAGGCATATTTAACTGTCAGGAGACAAAGCTATCAAGATACACCTACAGGTTCCTTGATTCCTTGTGCCAAATGCTTTTATTGCAAAGTTTCAAAGTGTATCTTCAAATTTTATCTATCAAGTAGAGCATGGAGGCACACATCCATTATTCCAGAACTCAGGAGGCCATGGTAGAAGGTCCATGAAAGTCTGAGGCTAGTGTGATATACATAGCAAGATTCAGGTTAGCCAGAGATCCATAATAAAATCTATTTCAAAATGAAAAGAAAAAAAGTCATATGTTGAATCCTAAACTATAACTAAAACCAACACTCATAGCGTAGCTGTATTTGATGAGGGAGATTTTAATGAGGTAATTATTTTATAATGAGATTGTTAATGGGCTCTGACCCAATCTGACTAGTTTCCTTTAAGAAGAGATGGTTTGGACACAGAGACATCAGGGATGCATATACCTGTTCACGGAGAAACCATGACTTGAAGAGCCAGCAGGAGACTGGCCAATAAGATCTCAGAGGAGACAAAGCCTACCAACCCCATGATCTCAGACTTGCATCTTCTTGTCCTGAAAAGAATATATTTCTGTTTTTATAAGCCACACACTGTGTAGCATTTCACTAGGATAGTACTGGAAAATTAATACGACTACCCAACAGTCATCAGTAGGAATCAATAGGAAGTGATTTCTGCACTTTCTTACTATGTTCTTCATTAAAATAGTGTCTTTCTACATAACCCAGACTGGCTTCTCTTTTTTTATTGGATACTTTTTGTTTATATTTCAAATGTTAACCCCTTTCCTGGTTTCCCTCCATAAAGCTCCTATCCCATCCTCACTCCCCTTTTTCTATGAAAGTGTTTCCCCACCCAACCACCCACTACTTCCTGCCTCCCTGCCCTGACATTCCCCTACACTGGAGGGTCCAGCCTTGGCAGGACCAAGGGTTTCTTCTCCCATTGATGTCCAACAAAGCCATCCTTTACTATATATGCAGCTGGAGCCATGGGTCTGCCCATGTGTACTCATTAGACAGTGGTTTAGGCCCTGAGAGCTCTGGCTGGTTGGTATTGTTGTTCTTACGGGTTTGCAAACCCCTTCAGCTCCTTCAATCCTTTCTCTAACTCCTCCAATGGGGAGTCCATTGTCAGTTCAACGGTTGGCTGTGAGCATTCGCCTCTGGATTTGTCATGTTCTGGCAGAGCCTCTCAGAAGATAGTTATATCAGGCTCCTGTCAGCATACACTTCTTAGCATCAGCAATATTGTCTGGGTTTGGTGTCTGTATGTGTATGGGCTGGATCCCCAGGTGGGGCTCTGAATGGCCATTCCTTCCGTCTCTGCTCCAAAATTTGTTTCCATGTCTCCTCCTAGGAATATTTTTGTTCTCCCTTACAAGGACTGAAGCATTCACACTTTGGTCATCCTTCTTGAACTTCATGGGGTCTGTGGATTGTATATTGGGTAATCTGAGCTTTTGGGTTAATATCAACTTATCAGTGAGTGCATGCCATGTGTGTTTTTTGTGGTTAGGTTACCTCACTCAGGATGATATTTTCTAGTTCCATCCATTTGCCTGTGAATTTCACGAAGTCTTTGTTTTTAATAGCTGAGTGGCACTCCATTGTATAAATGTACCTCATTTTCTGTATCCATTCCTCTGTTGAAGGACATCTGGGTTCTTTCCAGCTTCTAGCTACTATAAATAAGGCTGCTATGAACATGGTGGAACATGTGTCCTCCTTATATGTTGGAGCATCTTTTGGGTATATGGCCAGGAGTGGTATAGCTGAGTCCTCAGGTAGTACTCTGTCCAGTTTTCTGAGGAACCTCCAGATTGATTTCCAGAGTGGTTGTACCAGCTTGCAATACCACCAACAATAGAGGAGTGTTCATCTTTCTCCGTATCCTCACCAGCATCTGTTGTCACCTGAATTTTTGATCTTAGCCTTCTGACTGGTATGAGGTGGAATCTCGTGGTTTGTTTTGTTTTGTTTTGTTTTGGTTGGTTGAGTTTTTTTTTGGGGGGGGGGTTTGTATCTTCTTGATGACTAAGGATGTTGAACATTTCTTTAGGTACTTCTCAGTCATTCGATAGTCCTCAGCTGAGAACTCCTGGTTTAGCTCTGTACCCCATCTTTTAATAACATTATTTGGCTCTTTGGAGTCTAACTTCTTGAGTTCTTTGTATATATTTGATATTAGCCCTCTATCAGATGTAGGATTGGTAAAGATCTTTTCCTAATCTGTTGGTTGCCATTATGTCCTTTGCCTTACAGAAGCTTTGCAGTTTTATGAGATCCCATTTTTTAATTCTTGATCTTAGAACATAAGCCATTGGTGTTCTGTTCAGGAATTTTTTCCCAGTGCACATGTGTTCGAGGCTCTTCTCCACTTTTTCTTCTATGTTTCTTTTTTTTTCTCATCTTTATTAAATTGGGTATTTCTTTTTTACATTTCAAATGTTATTCTCTCCTGGTCTCCAGGCCAACAGTGGTCCTCCCACTGCAACCTCACAAGTACAGGAATTACAGCTATGAGTCACCAAGCCAAGCTTCTGTTATCCCTTTAATTTCCTGTCTCTTCCTGCCAGTTGAGCATTCTCAGTTTGCTCCCCCCTCCTCAAGTCATGCTGTTGCTGATGAAGGCTCACTACAGGTTGAAGGAGGAAAATGGCTATCATAAAATGACAGCGCAGCCCGCAGCCCTCATTTTAAATCTATTCCTTCTTTATCACGTTTATCTTGTGAGAATACCAGCACCACAGGAGCAAATTGCCTTCCCACAGAACTAATTCTAATCCCCAAGGGGATACTTGCAGAGAAAATCCGGTCCCATTCACTTCTATCCTGAATCTCCAGCAATGTTTTCTTTGCTTTTGGCTTAGTGAAGCATGGATGATTTAGCAAATGACAGACTTCGATTTGATAGCGAGCCAAACGGACAGCAATCCTTGATAGCTCTGTGCTCTGTGAACTTTATAGCACATTGCTGATGCTCAATAAATGTCACATTTGTCAACTATCAATTATTCAGTATGTAATGAGAAAAACGCCTTAGCAGGCATTTCCTTCAAAGCTTAACCGAGAAGCGGCGGAATTCCATCACTCTATCACAAAACAGATGGTCACTTTGCCTTAAACTTTAAGACTGAATACATGTGTATTAATGACACATCTTCAAATTACTCTAATTTGTTTATAGTGACAATTGGCAGAAGTCACAATGTTATTAAACATCAATAACAGGGAAATCACCCCATGCCCTGATTTTTATGCTGTTTTTATTGTTTTAAGACAGTGTCATGGGTTAGCAAGCTGACTCAGTGGGGACTTGCAATATGAGCCTGGGTTTATCCCCATAACCCAGAGTAGGAGAGAACCAACTCCTGAATTTATAATCTGTTAGACAAAAATCTACACGGCTCCACATACAAATCATATTCTATAATAATAATAATAATAATAATAATAATAATAATAATAATAATTTAAAACATTAAAAGATTGTTTTGTGACCCAGGCTGGATAGTTTTGACTGGCTTCAAATCTGTGGTTCTCTTGTCTCAGCCTCCTAAGAGCTAGAATTGCCTATGTGACCAACCATGATCATCTAACAAGAATTTTATTGCTGTTACTTTTTTTTAGTGGTGTGTGTGTGTGTGTGTGTGTGTGTGTGTGTGTGTAACAAATGATTTTTTAAATTCCACCAGTGGACTAATCACAAAAATTGTTATGAATATCCCAGTGTATATCCTGCTAATGTGTACCCTTGGTTTCTGATCCAATATTTTTAAAGTGGGCTTTGCTTCCCTGTAATCCTCTTCCAGCCTGAGTTATCTGTCCTCATGGAAAATTAAATCTGTTTCCTCAAATGTTCGTGAAAGGGTTTTCTTCCCCAATAGGAACAGTTTCATTTCCCTCCTGTAATTCTAGTATTTAAAACAAATATATGTGAAATACATCTAGAATAGATTTTGAAATTACCCAAAATTTACCCAAAGCATAGGGAATGCCTATGAAATAGTTGATGAACTAATAAATTACAACTATGAGATTCCCCATTTTCCCTACTATTATACTCAATTTGGGCCATACAAATTAGCACACAAAAGCAGATGGTGGTGGCACATGCCCTTAATCCCAGCACTGGAGAGACAGAGGCAGGTGGAGCTCTGTGAATTTCAGGCCAGCCTGGTCTACAGAGTGAGTTCCACGATAACCAGGCTACACATAGAAATTCTGTCCTGAAAAAAACAAAAATTAAGTTAATTTTTTTAAAAAAACAGTTAGCACACAAATGGGGGGAAAAGAAGAGAAAGATCCTAGACAGCACAGACCCAAGAATGACTTCTCCCTCTTCCTCAGATCAAGCAGGATCGGTGCAGTATTTCAAAGAAGGTGAATAGCTTGTACCTCCTCAAAGGGAAGTTCATTACACAAGTCCTGAATGGAATGTCCAAATGCTGTTAAATATTAGGCCTCTTGGGCTGTAGCAAATTTATAAAATCTGCCTCAAGCATACCAAATTGAATTCAAGGGCAAAACTATCTCTTCTCAAGATTATAGCTGACTTCTTCAAACTAATCCCATTCCCACATTGGGCATTTGGTGAGTGTGCCCCACTGTGGTGAAAACACCATGGAAATCCAGATGAACATAATGCTGAGAAGTTCGTGTTCTTTCAAGGAGGGAGAGGGATGAAGAGGAACAGTATCTGCCATTTGTCACAATTCACATTGTGAGTAAAATGGAAAACAAAATCCACCTTCCATGACTAACACATATTCCATATAATACTTCTATTGTAATTTCTGTATTACACAGGTGGGCCTCAGTCTGACTGTGAACCTCTGTAAAGATCTGCTCCACTGGTAAGAAGGCTATACCGAAGCCCTTATTCATTTGTTACTGTGTTATTCTCTGTCTAAATATCAGGCAGTAACTCTCACTGTGGGGCCCTCCATGGTAGGATACTCAGAATACAAATTGTGAAAAACCAATACTGGCTGTGAAACCAGTTCACAAATGCCCCCCTGAACAGTGTTGAGGAAGTGCTGGCCTCCTACAGCTGCTCTGAATACCTCGATTAACTTCACAAAAATGAGGACCATCAGCCAGTCCATTCCAGAGTACAACTACATACAGTTCAAAGTTCAGCACAACATTCAGTAGTGTTTCTGCCTTCTCCTGGAGTACAGGCTGGCCCTCTTCATCCACCGATGCTGAGACAGTTGAATCAAGCCAGGTTCTACTATGCGCTTCAATACTCAATACCAGAACCTTATAAAGGAGTGCTGTGTTCTCCAAGGCTTTGCAGTCTACAAAGTCTGATGGCATTAGCTGCTTTACAGTTTATGAAGTACGATGGCATTGGTAGCATGATATAGCAACTTTCTCTCCTTTCTTTTTCTTCTAAAAAAAAAAGATATTTTTCGATGATAACGGATGTGATCCACCCCCCTCTCTTCCCACATTTGCATGCCATTGGTATGCAAGAAACTGTGGTAGTTGACAGGGGTCTGTCCTATCATATAAAAGCAGCAACTTCCAAGTGGGAAACTTCAATAATAAACAGCCCAGGGATGGGCTTCATTAATCTATGCTACTTGATCTATTTTTTCCAAAGATAGTTATTTCAATTTCATTTCAAAGAACATTTCCGTTTCTCTAGAATTAGAGTTGCCAATTTTCACAGATTGTAGCATCTTTCATTCATAGATCACAAGAGGAGACAAGCTCCGGAGAAAAGGATTTAAAAAAAAGCCCAAGCCTCAACCCAAAAATGAAACTGCTGCATGATGTATATTTTGTGCAACTGGCCAGATACAGCCACAAACTGACAGACTTGTCCAGGAAAATCCTGACTGGATGTAAAGCTGTTTAATTAAAGTTGGATCAATTGATTCCATTAACTTCAGTAATGCTTACTAAGGGCTGTTATATGACAGGTGCCTGCTACGCACTGAAGACACGGGGTGGGGGTGGAGGATGACACAGCAGTGGCCTTCAGAAGGCTTGTCATTTACTTGGGAATATCACGATGCAGGGAAGCCTTGCTTGAGGACAACAAGGAAGCATATTTTAGAAAGAGGAACCCCGCCACACTGGAATCTCAAGGAAGGCTTTACTCACAGGAAAGACTATAATCTCGTTCACAAAGATTACTGTATCATATTTATTCCACTTCTAAGAAACTGCCTTTGTTCCCCAGGCCATGAATACATTTGGGACTGAAAACCCCTGATTTGATATATTACCCATATCCCACCTATATGCAGAAGCACCACCTGAACTGCTCTGTGAAGGTTGATCTGAATTTCTGGACACTCCTTCGACAAGCTACAGAATATTGGACAAGCTAGTGAGCCTGAGTTCACTCTTCTGTAGCAGGATAGTATACTACTATTTGTTTCTTTTTTTCTTTCTTTCCTCTTTTTGTTTTTTTTTTGTTTTTTGTTTTTTTGTTTTTTTTTTTTAAGATAGGGTTCTTCCGTGTAGCCCTGGTTGCCCTAGAACTCACTCTGTAGCCCAGGTTGGCCTCAAACAAATAGATGCATCTGTCTTTGCCTCCCTAGTGCTGGGATTAAAAGCGTGCACCACTATACCCATCTCATATTATGATTTTATGCTTCTTTCCTGCATCCCACTCAACAGAGATGAATAACTTGTGTGAAAATAAGAGACAAATAATAATAACAACAACAATAGGCAAAACCACCTTTCCTCTGTAAGCTTCATTTTTAAGTTCATAAACTGTTAAATTATGAAGGTTAGAGAAGGTAAGACATAATTTCTCTTTTTATCCTGACTTTATTTTTTTTTAGGATTTATTTATATATTTCATGTATGTGGGTACATTGTTGCTGTCTTCACACACACACACCAGAAGAGGGCATCAGATGCCCATTATAGATGGTTGTGAGCTGCCATGTGGTTGCTGGGTAATGAACTTAGAACCTCTGGAAAAGCGGTCATCGCTCCTAACTGCTGAGCCATCTCTCCAGTCCTTATCCTGACTTTAAAGTTAAGTATTTCCTCAAGATTCCAGAACACAATATACAACTAAAAACCCTTAACTCTCTTCAAAGTCAAAGCAAAGGAAATAAATAGAATTGTGGCAGTGGCCACTGCACCTGAGAAGTGTGGTTTGGATGGACACCTGGGAGGTGTGTTGTGGAGGACACCTGGGAGGTGTGATGTGGATGGACACCTGGGAGGTGTGATGTGGATGGACACCTGGGAGGTGGGGTGTGGATGGATGAACATCTGGGAAGTGTGGTGTTGGTGGACACCTGGGAGGTAAGGTATGGGTGGACATCTGGGAAATATGATGTAGACACTTGAGAGGTGTGCTATTGTTGGACACCTGGGAGGTGACCTATGGGTTAATACCTGGGAAGTATGGTATGCATCGATACCTGGGAGGTGTTGTGTGGATGACACCTGGGATGGGCTTTCATGGTTACCATATTTCTTTTCAGATAGAGTTCTTCCAAGTCTTTCATCTAGAGGTTCATGGAGACACAGACTCAGTCAGAGATCCAGATATTCCAACACCCTGCACAGTTCTGGCTATCAGGAAGATGTTTTTATCACTTTTATACCTGGATACATATTCCAGATTGGAAGTCTTGGTAAGACTGGAAAACAAATGTACAGTTTGCCGTTTACAACGAATTGTATCAGATGATGAATTCACTCAGCTAACTGCTCATCGCACCCAGGGATAAACAACTGTTGGCGACATGAGAGTGGGGTGTTGGTTTGCTTTGTAGTTTGTTGTTGGAAACAGATATTATAGTGCAGCTGAACACTTTGTTCCTAATTAAGCTTTATTTTGAGATGCATGGATTTACACACACCTGTAAGAAATCACCTAGAGAGGCTCCATGTGTCCTTTCCAAGCTTTTCCCAATAGGAGCATCTTGCAAAAGTGGAGTAAAGCCTTCTAACACATAGAGGGGGATGTTAACATAGATATAACCGCTACGTCACAGATCTCCCTGGTTCTGCATGGGTTCATTGTGTGTGATGTGTGGTAAGTTCCATTTAATTTGAACAATTTTTACATCACATCCTCATCACAATTCATATACAGAGTAAGCCTTATTGGCCTTTTCCCTCTTCATTGCTAATCTCTGGCAACCACCAATCTGTTCTGAACATTCACAATTTTGTTGTTTTCAAAAAAGATTAAACAAATGAACCATAAAGGATGTAACCATTTCACTGAATTTCCTGATATTCGCCCACACTGCTGTATCTACAAATGATACTTTTTACTGATGGCAGAACTCCATAATACATGGGTAAAACTTAACATTCGGTATTGAATAGCATCTGGTGTGTTTCATGACTTTGCTTCCTACTAATAAAGCTATTGATTAGGTATGAGTGTTGAATCTCAGATATATGTCCAGTACTGGAATTGTGTGTTGAATGTTAATTGGATGCTATGGCTTCTTTAAAGAAACTGCTAAACTATTCTCTGGCACAATTGTACATTTTAAAAATGTTTCCACTAAGAGTGGATGCGACCTTGGGGATGGTGGGGTTAGTAGTTCTCCTCCTCCTCCTCTCCCTCCTCCTCCTCTTCCTTCTCCTCCTCCTCCTCCCCCTCCTCTTTCGCCTCCTCCTTCTTCCTTTTAATGTATTGTGTAAGTGTGGAGAGTTAAATCAGTAGGTAAATGAATGGTTCATCTAAGTACAACCTGTAAAGTCAGTTCAAAAAGTCCAAAGGGTAAAAGGGCAGGAGGTATATAAATCTGTGACGTCAAGCAAGTGCCTCTCCCTGACTCCTTTCAGGCATTCAGGTACACAGTAAATACTTTATATGCCTGGGGAAAAGTATCTAGTGCACCCTAAAGCTTTGTCTGGAAAAGATTAAAGTAAATACATCTTTTGTTTATTTCTAAAACAGGATCATGGCCTATAAATTGCTGCAAGCAGCCGTGTGCTCCACCTTGCTAATAGGTAAGAGATCGGTTTGTTTCTTGGTTTGTCATATCTTTTACAACTATCAGGGTCCTTGGTAACTCCTTTTGGCTTCTGAAGGATATGAACAAATATGTCTTATCTGTGGACCTCAAAATCACTGAGGGAACCAAGGAAACTTGCCACGATATGTTTTCGAAATTGGTACTGTAGTGAGTGTGTGATTGTTTTATTCTTAATTATACATTAACATATTAACATTCTGGTTTAATTGTTTCTTCCAACGGAGCATTCTGGTGTCCTTGAACAAAGGAAAGATTAAAATATCTTTTCAGAGTTGTAATACTCATATAGTAGTGTAAGAACACCTCGAAGTACTTTGGAAGCATGAATTCATTAACTTTCCCTAAGCTCCATGTTTTAAAGACAGCTCAAGGAAGGCACCAGAGTCTAGGCAATTTACTGCCAAACTGACCCAGGAAATTTAGAACATACCAGAATTGAACCATTTGTTTCCTTGTAGCCAAACCTAAAATACTTAAGTTAACTTAATAGTTAGGCCTATATGAGTTATAAGTATTTCTGATAAATATCCATAATCTAGAATAAATTTGTTTCTTCCAAAAGGTCTAGACGAATGCAAAAAGTTACTTTTTGCATGAAGCTCTTCCCATTGATAGTAGCAACCCTTCGTGTGTGCCTTTGTGTCTATTTAGACATTAATTCCGAAGCTCTGAGGTGCGAATACACCTACCTGCAAGGCAATAGATGTGGCTGACCTTGCTTTAATAAAAAGAAAATGAAGTTGTAGCTAAAGCTCAAGGAAAAACAATTTGAGAACTGGAAAGTAAGAGGAGAGAATCATTTGCTGTACTGGGCCAGCCTTTCAGACCTTCCTCGGGGAAGGAGCCTGCTCTATTTGCAAGCTGTAGAAGCTGAAGTCTTCAGAATCATTCTCTGTCTTTGCACTAATGATAGGTTTAACCAACATCTTCTAAATTAGACAGCTTTACAGTAGGAATCAACTTTCTTTGCTTCTGCCTCACTTCCTTTTTCCTGTAAGAACAGTTTTCTCACCTGTCTGCCCTCGGGGCCCTTCATATTATAAAATAAGTAAATAATTTAAAAGTTTATTTTTATTATTTACAAAGTTTTCTCCGCAAAAGATTACCTGTGCAATGCATGGCTCTCCCCTAGAGCTTGACTTCGGTGGATGCAGGAGATCCTTATTACCCATTTTTAAAAATGATTGTTAGCTTCGCTGGAGTCCTTAAACTTGAGAGCAGAGTTCCCAAAGCATCTCACTAATTCTGTTTTCAAAATAGTAACATAGACACTCCCTGGGTAGGGAATTAGAAGTATGCCATAGTTTGATTTTAAAAATAATTATATCTCCTTTGAACATTTAGGTCAAAACTGCCTTCTCCTAAATTAAAGTCAGCAAATATTAACTGTGCCAACTAAGTTCCTTTTATGTGTCAGGGACATTCCATATTCTTGCAATTCAAGTCTCCCGATTAATCTGTAAATAGGCTCTACACACCGTTTATCAAAAGAAAACTGTGAGCTTTGAGAAGTGTCATGAGCACGCCACACAGACAGCCCCAGGTAGATGCTGAAGCAGTTCACATTGTACAGGGAGTCCAGCTGAAAGCAAGCCCCTTCTTCCTGTTTCCTAATCCATTTATTGCTGCGCTGAAGTCAGAGTTGACATGGGCATCAGAACACAGGCAAAACCTTGCCCTAGAGACCTAGATTCAGTAAAGTAGTCATTGGTTCCTCAATGAAAGGACAGAAACCATCAAGCTGGGTAACCATATTTGACAAGGTAACAGGGTTCAGCCAGCAGCTTGTCCAGGCAGTGCTATTGCTGCTCAGAGTTGAGCTCAATTCACCATGGATCTATCTCAATGGGGCATTAATAAAATCAAACCTAAAGAGTAAATATTGGATCTACAGCCAAAGCACTCGGGACACACTGGATCTTATCTGATCTCGGAAGCCAAGCAGTGTCAGGCTTGGTTAGTGCTTAGATGGGAGTCCTCCTGGGAACACAAGGTACTGTAGGGGGAGAGTGAATAGGGAGACTGGGGCTGTACCACAAGCTGAAGTAGCAGAGTATTTGCTTAGTGTGAACTATATAAACCTGATATTGTAGTTCACACCTGCGATCCCAGCACTTAAGAAGTAGAGAGGTAGGAAGATCAGAAGTTCAAGGTCATTGTTGACTCCAAAAGGAGCTGGTTGCCAGCCTACACTGCAAGGAACCCTGTGGAAAATAAATATGTTTGAAATGCCTTTCCCCTAGTAAGTCGGTCTTGAACATTATTGAGCTTAAGTGGATAGTGTATATCTGCCATCCCAGTACTTATGAGGCTGGGGAAGGAGGATCATGAGTAAGGGGGCTAACCCAGGCTACCTGGTGCACCGCTGTCTGAAACAAAACCACTGCAAGAGAATTCGGTTGTTTCTAATTTGCTTTGTAAAGAGTAGTTTTCACGGCTAGTCTGCTAAAACTATGCTCACACTTCCTTCCTCAGAAGCTTGTCTGTGCTTTCAGTCCCCCTCTGCCAGATTTCTTCTCAGCCGTAGGAGTGGCTCTTTCCAGCCACCCCTTGAAAGGCTCTAATCTTTTAGAGACTTGGTATTTCCTGATACAACTTTTATTTTATGAGATTTTGTTATTATAATTTCACCTGACTCATCATATTTGAGAATGAGTGAGAGAGTGGTGTCTTACGTAGCTTAGGGTGGCCTCGGATTGTCTATGAAACTCAGGAGATCTGCCTGCCTCAGCCTTTCAAATGCTGGGAGCTACAGGTGTGGGCCTGTCCTGGAGTAGGATTGCCTGATACTCTTAAGGACATGCACAGTGACAGTAAATAATAATGACAGGAGATAATTTGATTGGAGAGAAAGGTGATGTTGCTAAAGACCGGATTCACTGAGTAGTGAATGGACGATCGAAACTATTTACCTGTCCCTGTGGCACCAAGTGTTGTGGTCCTGGAGATATAGATAACATAAAGACAGCCAGGAAGTGGCACTGCCTGGTCACTGTCATATTGTACGAAAAGCTGCCTTTCATGGGGTCTCAACTTTCCTGTCCATGTGATTAAAAACTAGTGAAATCTTTGCTGCTCCCAAGACATATCCAAGGAACTGTGCAGTGTGTCTGCCTGTATATGTGTGTCACCATATGTATGCTGAAAGCCGTACCATACCAATTAAACTCAGGTGATGTGACTTATCAAGATTCTGCACAGATACTGTAATATCACCACTCAGTAAGCGGAGACGAGGACACGGCAGTGAATCCGAAGCCGTCAGCAGTTCTCAGGTCAATAAAATTGGTTTCTCAGCTAGAGGTTCAGATGCGAAGAATCCTGTTAAATATTTCAATACACCAGAATTGAAAAGCCAGGCTAAATTAAAGAATTTAGCCAACCTTTCTGTTTTCCAGCTCTCTTCCTCCCTTGGTGTCCTTTCTTTACCCCGAACCCTGTTCCTTTGCCCCATGGCTTCTCACCTTCTGTGACCTTCTGTCCTTTGCCTTCTCCTTCCTGTTTTCTTCACTTTTCTCTCTTGCTTTCTTTTTACTTTTTCTTTCTTTCTCCTTTTTAATTCTTTCTTCCCTTTGAGATTAGAGTCTCCTTTACCTCAAGATGGCTCTACCTCCATTCATTTTCCAAGTTCTGGGATTACAGACACACACCAAGACCACTGCAAGGCTCTCCTATTAGTTGTTTGGAGACAAACTTTCACCATTTAACCCAGGTTGGCCTCAAATTTTTAGGCTTCCCACTTTATCTTCCTCGGGCCCAGGACTATAGGCACATGTGATGATAACAAGATAGTCTCTTCCCTTTTTTCTTTCTAATTCCCTTTCTCTTCACTTTCCCCCTCATAACCCAAATCACCCCTCTTCTCTCATATTCATTCATCTACTCCCCCTACCCACTCTCTCTCCCACCTTCCTCCCCATCCCCTGCCTTCTGCTTCATTTTCGCCTGACTTATTTCTTGTACTAAATACCAAGTTGCTCATCCCTTAATCACAAGTCTTTGGATCAGTGACCAAAGTCAAGTGTAGAAAAAGAATAAAGTAAGTGGCTTCCTTATTGTTTAAGAAAAGGACTTAAAGGTAGGTGCATTGCTTTTGACTGAGATACCAATGCTAGCGAGCTGAGTTGGGAACATAGCAGTGAATTAGAGTTCTTCTTGGGCTCTAAAGCATGATCTTCTCTCCTCTCCTCTCTACTCTCCTCTCCTCTCAGCGTCTCTCTCTCTCTTTCTCTCTCTCTCTCTCTCTCTCTCTCTCTCTCTCTCTCTCTCTCTCAGGGAGAGATGGAAATAGAAACTTAACAGAGAATCTTTTCCCCCTACATTTACAGGATTTAATTTTTTTTGCGTTATTGGTATGTTTGTATATCGTTTTCACAACATCCTCTTTTATACTTGCTTCTTAGGAACCCTTTCTCCTTTATCCCAGTACATCCTAGAGAGCATGCAATTCTGCCTCCCTTGACAACAGAGAGGAAGTGACTGTGTAAAGTAGGCAGTCACCAGCAGAGACAGAAAAGCATGGGTCTCTTGTGCCTTGTGAGTCATCCAGCCTGATGTCTCTGCCTTTAGCATTCCTTTGGAGGATATTGGAGAGCATTTGTGAGAACATAAAGAGAGCTTATTAAGTCAGACTAATAGGGGATGAAGAAAGGATAAGCTATATAGAGTTAAAAAGAGGAAGTATTTTATGGGTTATAAAGATTTTAAGGAAGGTGTTAACCTGGCTGATAATAACTACATTAAGAAAACAACATCACAAAACACCCTTTGGAAAACCAACAAAGTAATAAAACTTGGGGTTGAATTTCTAGACCCCAGCCAGGTTAAATAGACCCACAAACTCAAAACCCTGCTCTTGCTTTCAGTAACTTTCAAGGTTGATGAGGCAAAACGAGAAAGGGAGGAGAAATCTCTGAAGCAGAGAGGATAATTGCGTGCTCCACTATATTACTTAGACTATATTTCCAGCCTGGCGACCAGCTCTGAGGCGACCTTGAGTCATCTCATCCCCCAGGGTCAATTTTTCCGCTTGTAATGCCAGATAATAAATAACACTTGCTGCCTCTGTCTCCTAGGTGATGCTATTATCACCACCAATTAATATTTATTGGCTGCCTGTTGGGCCTGTTCTGCTGAGGTGGGTCCTTTGCCCTGGGAAGGAAGGAAGGGTTGTATCAGTAAAACATTTTCCATGAAGAAAAGGGGAGCAGAGTTCCAAAGATAGAGTTATTAAAGCTTAAAATAGCAATGGCACATATTTTAAATCATGCGTCTCTACTGAGCCTTATGTAATCGCTCCTTTGTTCTCAGAGGTTGTACAATGTACCAGGATAATTGTGCAGTAGAATATGAGTTATACTTCTGGTTGATCCTAAGAAACACTGTGTCAAGCAACTAGTACATTTCTCTTTCTACCTGGGATGACCTAAGTACCAATATTTAGCAGTGTTTTTATTTGCTGATAATATTTGGTCCACTTTGCATGGCAATTCACCTTTTTGGAAAATGCCTTTTAAAACAAGATTATCAGGCCCAGGGTGTGGGACATTGTGACCTACCACCTTTTTTACAGGATAAATGAGGAATCAGAGGAGTCCCACACGAGCACCTCTTAGAGAAACAGAAACGAGCGTGTGGTTAGTCTGTACTGTGAATGAATGAGGGCTCTTCTGAGCGTCTTCAGATCAGTGGTGACTTCCCATCTCCACTGTCATTATCACACATATGCTAATTAGAAGAGTCTCAACCTTGTGTCTTTTGATCTGCCTTCTCCTTTTTTCATCTGCCTATCCACTGACAAAAAGTGGGAAAATAAATGTGGCATGTTTATACAATGCTGTTCAGCCTTACAAGGGAATAGGCCTTTCACAGCATGTCGGACCCTGCATACAGTTTGCTAAGTGAAATAGGCATGACTACAGGATGAGTGCACTTACTCAAGGTACCTGGAATGCATCTTCAGCAAGACAGGACGGAGAATGGTGATTACCAGTAACTGGGAGAGGGTGTGTTGGTAGTCACTGCTACAGTGTTCAGGGGTTCTGTCTGGGATGAGGATATCATTCTGGAAATGGACAGAGGCGATGGTTACAAAACATATGAACGAACTTGCTGCTGCTGAATCATAACCTCAAAAACAGTTTTAAAATGCTTGTTGATGATAGCACAGACCTTTGATCCCAGTGAGGAGGAAGCAGAGGCAGGCAAATCGCTGTGCGATTAAGGTTAGCCTAGTCTAGGTACTGAATTCCAGGACAGCCAGGGATACATAGTGAGATAATTTCTCTAAATAAAAAAATTAAAATGATCATTGTTACATTTCATGCATTTTATTAAAATAAAAACAACTACAAGTAAATTTGGCCCCTTATTTTCTTGTTCAGAAATTATGATAGAACATTTACGAATTAAAATCCAAATCCCTTAGCATTGCATTCAACATACGTTGGGCTCCAGGTCCAATTCGCCCTTCAACGCTCTCTAAGTATGTCTACATCTCAGCCACTCCTTTCCATCACATTGGCATCACATCTTTCCATCACATCTCTGAACCTGGTCTTGGTTGGATGGACTGACTGTCCCTTGGCTGTCGGCTCCTTTCAATTTGAAGTAATGTTTTTGTCTTACACTGTCTTTTCCAAGCTATTGAGATCTCTGCCTCTGCTGACAAAGCCAGATTCTCTGCAAGGTCTCCACAGTGGTATGCAAATTAATTATACCCTTAGAGCTGCTCAACATGATACGTGCTTCTCTTTACAATACAGAGAAGAGTGAGGTAGAAGGACTGATGGACTGATGTGGGTTCGAGGCTGCCTTGCGTACGCAGTCAGTACCAGGAGAGCCCTGGTTACACAGCAAGATCTTGTCTAAAGATGAGAAGAAATAAAATAAAACAATATATCCCTTAAAAGTAGTTACACATACTACAGACTGTCTGGTCACAGTGTGTTCTCTTCAAGTTACACGTTAGCTCTGACTATGAGTTCCCACATGATGCAGGTGGCTCATTGCTGCACGCACACCAAGGTTATGGGTCGGGGCTATCTTCTGATATCTTACCAAACAATGACAATCATCAAAACAGAGGCTAAAGAAGGGGACATGAGGGTCTTGGGGCACAAAATTTACATACCTCTGAGAATGGTTTTTTTTTTTTTTTTGAGTGTTATGTTCTTAAGGCCCTTCCTTACTTCGCTACACACCCACCCTTGTGAGCGACATTTCTCCCGGACCTACTGAAACCTCCTGGGCCTACTACTTCAAGTGCCTACTGCAGTTCTTACCTACTGTGACGTAGCTAATTGCCTCAAACTGTAGCAGCTTAAAACGATAAGCATTTATTATTCCCGTTTCAGGGTCAGGAGTTTGTAAGTGGCTTAGGGCCTTGGCTCTGGCTCTGTTTTTTGTTATTGTTTTTGTTTTGTTTGTTTTTTAAAATAATAACACATTAAACAGTTACATGGGCATACAGTTATCTAAAGGCCTGGCTGGAGCAAAGGCATCAGGTTCCAAGAGGGTAGTATGCACAGATGTCAGGAAGCTTGGAGTGCACGCCTTTCCTGGGGTTACTTGGGTGTTTTCAGGTCATAGCATCTACCTTCTCTTAGAGCAATTAACTCGGTGCTGAACACATCAAAGCTCTACGCTAGTCACAAAACAAGAACATGCCATCACTTTTGCAGTATTCTGGGCTACACAGCACAATCCTATGAACTGAAGGAGGGAAATATCCAAGTATGGACATCAAGAAGCAGAGGGGTTTGGGGGCTGTTAGAGAGGCTTTGAAAAATCCTAGGTTGATTGCATGAAATTGGACTGTAATATTAAGACAATATTACCCTGGCACCTGTCACAACAGTATTCTGAAATTAAATATTAAGTTATGACTCTTCTTTCTACTTATTTCTAGCCATTGATTCTGGATGTAGGCTTTGTAGATTCCTGTTAAAAGTTGTTTCTACACATCATTCCTCTAATTTAAACTGAAAACCCCAGCCTGTTCTGCTACCCTCCTGATCTAACTTTTTCTTCATAAACCAAGGAAATAGCTGTTTGTGCCCTCTGCCCCATCCTCAAGTACAATGTAAGTGGATCATGTGCTGTCTCAGTCTGCTACATATCATTAATCTTTGACCCCCAACTAACCAGCAGCCCTTCTGAGAGAGAGTGCTGTATCTCACCATAACCTGGCTCCTGAAAGAGTGTTGGTCATAATCTCTGTTAATTATAAGGCTGGAGAACTCCTAATGTAGCATTCTTTAGCTTTGCATTTTGTGAGAAATGTTTATCAAACATGAAACACAAATTATATTGTTATTGCAAAGGTAGGGAGGAGTTCCACTTTTTTCTCCACACTGATTACATTGTGTTGCATTTCTGTACAGGGTTGTTATTCTCAAAACAAAATACACTGTACTATCAACATAGAGAGTTCAAGATGAGGATTTTAGGACACCACCCCCATATCTATGCAAATAATGACTTCTGAGAGAGAAGGAGAATCTGTTCTTTCCAGGAAGGAGCCCCAGATAGTTTAGCAATCCCTTGTCAACTTTAAACACATTACTTATGAGGACCACTAAATAGACTGAGAACATTAAGTATGCATGCATATATATGTACATATATAACAATAATAATTTAAAAGGAAGAGGTCATAAATTTGAGAGGAAGTGGGGGCACAGGGAGAGTTAGAGGGAGGGTAGAGGTGAAAATGAAAATAATGTGAACACTGTTTACATACAGAAAACCCTCAAAAAATTAAATAAGCAATAATTTTTGGAATGCTTTCCATTTTTATCTGGTTTGAGTTTACATTATTTGAACTTTAGTCTTAAGCTTAATTCACTCTGTGGAGACTTTTGGAGTATATTCATTCCCCCCCATGTGCTGTATTCTAACAAAGTCTGTCTTTGTTGTTGTTGTTGTTGTTGTTAATATGTATGGGTCATTTGTTGGCAAATGTGTCTGTGTATCATGTGCATTCCTGATGCCCATGGAGACCAGAAGAAGTCATAAGAGGGTACAAAATCACCTGGAATGGGAGTTACAGATGGTGGTGTGGGTACTGGGGATCCAACCGAGGACCTTTGGAAGAATAGCTAATGTTCTTAACTACTTTCTAGCCCCTTGGGAAGTTTTTTGCATGTGTTCTATTGTTTAGTTTTTGAGACTTGATCTCATGGAACCCCCATTGGCTTCAAAGTCTCTATGTAGCAGGATACAAATATCGACTGGCTGGTTTAAGGTCGGGAGCCAGTATCTATTAATTTATGCAGCACTTACAGCAATTTAGTATGTGTTACTAGCACGCTTTACCTACAGCTTAGAATTAAGTAATTTTTGCAGAATCTCAGAATACCTGGGATTTTAACCCAAACTGTGAGGCTCCCATACATGTACCACAACTCTGCCACACTTTTCTATCTACTTGTAGGTTATGGTGGTGACACTACACAGGTTACAAAGGGCACGTCATATTCCTCGGGGCTTAGTTTTCCCAGACTGCCCCACCACAGAAACCTGGTTTCTCAAACACCAGAGTTGTGCCTGTTTTAGAGGAAACATAGATATGTAATGTATGTCCTAAGCTGCTGTGCCTTGGTCTAATTGCAGAAGTGTTGGGAGCACCATTTTTGATGGAGGACCCAGCAAACCAATTCCTACGCCTAAAAAGACAAGTGGTACACTTGCAAGATTTCTGGGGCCCAGATCACCACCCAGATGAGAAGGAAATATCACTGGCTGATGAGGTACTGGTATCCAATACAAGTAGTCCTTTATCGTAATCTTGCAAACTGGCATTGCATCCACTGGCATTCCAATGACACCAGCCTTCCTTCGTGCTCTCCTTTTTAGCTTCTCTGAGCTGTAATTTCTCTCCCTCACCATGAAGTGGCTTTTACCTAGTAAATGCCACAGCTTGCTGAAATAGTGAGCTCAAATGTCTTTTCTTTTCTCATATCCTCTTCTTCATTTCAAGGGGGCATGAATGCTTCCTTCTCCCTCCCTTTTGCATGCTGTTTATATGGAAACAATTCTCAAAATATCACATGGATATTATTAGTTTCACATACCCAGCCTCACTAAATTACCAAGGCCAGGTAATACCTTATCCATCAAGGTAATTATTCTTTGGGTCTACCCAATTACTGCTACATGGTAAAGGCTTAATATGTTATTGAATGCTTGGGTGTGTGGACAAGTGGATAGTGGCCCCAATGTCTACTCTCAGTTGTTTACTGCCTAGTATTCCTCTGTGAGCACCATTGTGCCTTTGAAGCCCCTTCATGTGCTTATCTTTTGTGCATTTTTCTATTCATTTGATCCAGCTCCAAAAGAAATAAAATCAACATGCATTAGCCAGTTGATGCTCATGTTTACTTTTCTGATAGAAAAACAACAGAATTCTGAACCCAGTGAAATTGCTAACTTACCTGACGATGTCCATGACCCATGATTACCCTCTTACAATTTAACAACTTAAAAATAAGTCTATGACAAATTATTAAATTTTCCTTTGTTCTTTCCTTCCTTCCTTCTTCCTTCCTCCCTCCCCCTCCCTTATTTCTTTATCTCTTTCTGTCTCAGGCTGTCATCATCATCAGGCATGAGTGCATTATAAAAACATAAAAAACACGAAATGTCCTTGGTTTGTATAGCCCCAATCCTAGCCTTCTCTGCTTGGCTATGTCTTAACTGGTCTACCAGGGCCACTTCGCTTTCGCTCAGCAGCTGCTGACAAAAACCACTAGCTAGATAATGCATGTAGTTTCATGCTCCTTTTTCTCCAGAAACTATCATTTACAATTACTACTATACAGCACTGTTTATTTTGGCAAATGAAATAAGTATATAGGCTTGATACACAGTGCCTTCTTTATGGGATACTAAAATATTCAAGTGTACTCCTACTTGTTATCATAGACCAATTCAGTAATCAACTGACAGATGCTGCAATGTCACAAGGCAGCCATGTTGATTCACAGTGTCCCCCAGAAACCCTGTAACACAACTGAGCACTAGAATAACATATTCGTACAAGTGTCAGGTAAAGAGAATGACCAGTGCCATCATATCTCACCTGCTCAGACATCCTGACTTGTGTTTCCTTTGCAGGCTTGGGAAACATGGACTTCTTTGAAAGCAAGTGCACACCGCTATTTTGACACAAACACATTGGCCTTTGATATATCTGCTGTCCCATAAATGGACTTGAGTGTTGCAAAGGGAAGAACAAAAATGGTAGGAGTTGGGACCACAGTGTGCTCAAACCACAGGCTTGGAGAGACGGGAAGACCGAATGTGGCCTTCGCTATATTATTTATTATGCCTAACTCACAGACACTATGAACGAAACAATGGTGAAAACCCTTGCAGACATCTGGATGAAATTGGAAATTCTCCATAAATGCCCATTCTTGAGAAAGAGCATAAAGTCTAAAGTAAAAGCATTTACCCAAAGAAGGGCTTTTCTGAAAAAGGGGATGCAAACTTCAACAAATAGTGCCATTAAAACATTCTGCTCACAGCTCTTGGTTTTCTTGCCTCTTCTTTGAGTGAGTTAGCTTATTTTTATGATTTAACTCAAAGCAGAGTCATCTCAAACAGAACTGGCACCCAGCCCCCTTTCCCAACACTTGTCACTTTCTAAAGCCATTCTATTGTTATCTTACTTTTTTTTATTAACTTGAGTATTTCTTATATACATTTCGAGTGTTATTCCCTTTCCCAATTTCCAGGCAAACATCCCCCTCCCCTTCTTTATGGGTATTCTCCTCCCCATCCTCCCCCTCTTGCCAACCTCCCCACAACAATGTAGTTCACTGGGGGTTCAGTCTTAGCAGGACCCAGGGCTTCCCCTTCCACTGGTGCTCTTACTAGGATATTCATTGCTACCTATGAGGTCAGAGTCCAGGGTCAGTCCATGTATAGTCTTTAGGTAGTGGCTTAGTCCCTGGAAGCTCTGGTTGCTTGGCATTGTTGTACCTACGGGGTCTCAAGCCCCTTCAAGCTCTTCCAGTTCTTTCTCTGATTCCTTCAACGGAGGTCCTATTCTCAAATCAGTGGTTTGCTGCTGGCATACTCCTCTGTGTTTGCTGTATTCTGGCTGTGTCTCTCAGGAGAGATCTACATCCGGCTCCTGTCAGCCTGCACTTCTTTGCTTCATCCATCTTGTCTAATTGGATGGCTGTATATGCATGGGCCACATGTGGGGCAGGCTCTGAATGGGTGTTCCTTCTGTGTCTGTTTTAATCTTTGCCTCTCTCTTCCCTGCCAAGGGTATTCTTGTTCCCCTTTTAAAGAAGGAGTGAAGCATTCACATTTTGATCACCATCTTGAGTTTCATTTGTTCTAGGCATCTAGGGTAATTCAAGCATTTGGGCTAATAGCCACTTATCAATGAGTGCATACCATGTGTGTTTTTCCGTGATTGGGTTAGCTCACTCAGGATGATATTTTCCAGGTCCAACCATTTGCCTATGAATTACAAAAAGTCATTGTTTTTGATAGCTGAGTAATATTCCATTGTGTAGATGTACCACATATTCTGTATCCATTCCTCTGTTGAAGGGCATCTGGGTTCTTTCCAGCTTCTGGTTATTATAAATGAGGCTGCAATGAACATAGTGGAGCACGTGTCTTTTTTATATGTTGGGGCATCTTTTGGGTATATGCCCAAGAGAGGTATAGCTGGATCCTCAAGCAGTTCAATGTCCAATTTTCTGAGGAACCTCCAGACTGATTTCCAGAATGGTTGTACCAGTTTGCAATCCCACCAACAATGGAGGAGTGTTCCTCTTTCTCCACATCCTCGCCAGCATCTGCTGTCACCTGAGTTTTTGATCTTAGCCATTCTCACTGGTGTGAGGTGAAATCTCAGGGTTGTTTTGATTTGCATTTCCCTTATGACTAAAGATGTTGAACATTTCTTTAGGTGTTTCTCAGCCATTCGGCATTCCTCAGCTGTGAATTGTTTGTTTAGCTCTGAACCCCATTTTTTAATAGGGTTATTTGTCTCCCTGCGGTCTAACTTCTTGAGTTCTTTGTATATTTTGGATATAAGGCCTCTATCTGTTGCAGGATTGGTAAAGATCTTTTCCCAATCTATTGGTTGCCATTTTGTCCTAACCACAGTGTCCTTTGCCTTACAGAAGCTTTGCAGTTTTATGAGATCCCATTTGTCGATTCTTGATCTTAGAGCATAAGCCATTGGTGTTTTGTTCAGGAAATTTTGTCCAGTGCCCATGTGTTCCAGATGCTTCCCTAGTTTTTCTTCTATTAGTTTGAGTGTATCTGGTTTGATGTGGAGGTCCTTGATACACTTGGACTTAAGCTTTGTACAGGGTGATAACATGGATCGATCTGCATTCTTCTACATGTTGACCTCCAGTTGAACCAGCACCATTTGCTGAAAATGCTATCTTTTTTCCATTGGATGGTTTTGGCTCCTTTGTCAAAAATCAAGTGACCATAGGTGTGTGGGTTCATTTCTGGGTCTTCAATTCTATTCCATTGGTCTATCTGTCTGTCTCTGTACCAATACCATGCAGTTTTTATCACTATTGCTCTGTAATACTGCTTGAGTTCAGGGATAGTGATTCCCCCTGAAGTCCTTTTATTGTTGAGGATACCTTTAGCTATCCTGGGTTTTTTGTTATTCCAGATGAATTTGCAAATTGTTCTGTCTAACTCTTTGAAGAATTGGATTGGTATTTTGATGGGGATTGCATTCAATCTGTAGATCGCTTTTGGTAAAATGGCCATTTTTACTATATTAATCCTGCCAATCCATGAGCATGGGAGATCTTTCCATCTTCTGAGGTCTTCTTCAATTTCTTTCTTCAGTGTCTTGAAGTTCTTATTGTACAGATCTTTTACTTGCTTGGTTAAAGTCACACCAAGGTACTTTATATACTTTGGGTCTATTATGAAGGGTGTCGTTTCCCTAATTTCTTACTCGGCTTGTTTCTCTTTTGTGTAGAGGAAGGCTACTGATTTATTTGAGTTAATTTTATACCCAGCCACTTTGCTGAAGTTGTTTATCAGCTTTAGTAGTTCTCTGGTGGAACTTTTAGGATCACTTAAATATACTATCATATCATCTGCAAATAGTGATATTTTGACTTCTTCTTTTCCGATCTGTATCCCCTTGACCTCCTTTTGTTGTCTGATTGCTCTGGCTAGAACTTCAAGAACTATATTGAATAAGTAGGGAGAGAGTGGGCAGCCTTGTCTAGTCCCTGATTTTAGTGGGATTGCTTCAAGTTTCTCTCCATTTAGTTTAATGTTAGCAACTAGTTTGCTGTATATGGCTTTTACTATGTCCAGGTATGGGCCTTGAATTCCTATTCTTTCCAGGACTTTTATCATGAAGGGGTGTTGAATTTTGTCAAATGCTTTCTCAGCATCTAATGAAATGATCATGAGGTTTTGTTCTTTCAGTTTGTTTATATAATGGAACACATTGATGGTTTTCCGTATATTAAAACATCCCTGCATGCCTGGGATGAAGCCTACTTGATCATGGTGGATGATTGTTTTGATGTACTCTTGGATTCGGTTTGCCAGAATTTTATTGAGTATTTTTGCGTCGATATTCATAAGGGAAATTGGTCTGAAGTTCTCTTTCTTTGTTGTGTCTTTGTGTGGTTTAGGTATAAGAGTAATTGTGGCTTCGTAGAAGGAATTCGGTAGGGCTCCATCTGTTTCAATTTTGTGGAATAGTTTGGATAATATTGGTATGAGGTCTTCTATGAAGGTCTGATAGAATTCTGCACTAAACCCATCTGGACCTGGGCTCTTTTTGGTTGGGAGACCTTTAATGACTGCATCTATTTCCTTAGGAGTTATGAGGTTGTTTAACTGGTTTATCTGTTCCTGATTTAACTTTGGTACCTGGTATCTGTCTAGGAAATTGTCCATTTCCTGCAGATTTCCAAGTTTTGTTGAATATAGGCTTTTATAGTAAGATCTGATGATTTTTTGACTTTCCTCTGAATCTGTACTTATGTCTCCCTTTTCATTTCTGATTTTGATAATTTGGATACACTCTCTGTGTCCTCTCCTTAGTCTGGCTAAGGGTTTATCTTGTTGATTTTCTCAAAGAACCAACTTTTGGTTCTGTTGATTATTTCTATGGTCCTTTTTGTTTCTACTTGGTTGATTTCAGCTCTGAGTTTGATTATTTCCTGCCTTCTACTCCTCCTGGGTGTATTTGCTTCTTTTTGTTCTAGAGATCTTAGGTGTGCTGTCAAGCTGCTGACATATGCTCTTTCCTGTTTCTTTCTGCAGGCACTCAGCTCTATGAGTTTTCCTCTTAGCACAGCTTTCATTGTGTCCCATAAGTTTGGGTATGTTGTTCCTTCATTTTCATTAAATTCTAAAAAGTCTTTCATTTCTTCTTTATTTCTTCCTTGACCAGGTTATCATTGAGTAGAGCACTGTTCAATTTCCACATATATGTGGGCATTCTTCCCTTATTGTTATTGAAGACCAGTTTTAGGCCGTGGTGGTCCGATAGCACGCATGGGATTATTTCTATCTTTCTGTACCTGTTGAGGCCCATTTTTTGACCAATTATATGGTCAATTTTGGAGAAAGTACCATGAGGAGCTGAGAAGAAGGTATATCCTTCTGCTTTAGGATAGAATGTTCTATAAATATCCGTTAAGTCCATTTGGCTCATGACTTCTCTTAGTCTGTCTACATCTCTGTTTAATTCCTGTTTCCATGATCTGTCCATTGATGAGAGTGGGGTGTTGAAGTCTCCTACTATTATTGTGTGAGGTGCAATGTGTGTTTTGAGCTTTAGTAAGGTTTCTTTTACATATGTAGGTGCCCTTGTATTTGGGGCATAGATATTTAGGATTGAGAGTTCATCTTGGTGGATTTTTCCTTTGATGAATATGAAATGTCCTTCCTTATCTTTTTGGATGAATTTAAGTAGGAAATTAATTTTACTTGATATTAGAAAGGCTACTCCAGCTTGCTTCTTCTGACCATTTGCTTAGAAAGTTGTTTTCCAGCCTTTCACTCTGAGGTAGTGTCTGTCTTTGTCTCTGAGGTGTGTTTCCTGTAGGCAGCAGAATGCAGGGTCCTCGTTGCCTATCCAGTTTGTTAATCTATGTATTTTATTGGGGAGTTGAGGCCATTGATGTTGAGAGATATTAAGGAATAGTGATTATTGCTTTCTGTTATATTCATATTTGGATGTGAGGTTATGTTTGTGTGCTTTTCTTCTCTTTGTTTTGTTGCCAAGACGATTAGTTTCTTGTTTCTTCTAGGGTGTAGTTTGCCTCCTTATGTTGGGCTTTACCATTTATTATCCTTTGTAGTGCTGGATTTGTAGAAAGATATTGTGTAAATTTGGTTTTGTCATGGAATATCTTGGTTTCTCCATCTATGTTAATTGAGAGTTTTGCAGGATACAGTAACCTGGGCTGGCATTTGTGTTCTCTTAGGGTCTCTATGACATCTGTCCAGGATATTCTGGCTTTCATAGTTTCTGGCAAAAAGTCTGGTGTGATTCTGATAGGTCTGCCTTTATCTGTTACTTGACCTTTTTCCCTTACTGCTTTTAATATTCTTTCTTTATTTTGTGCGTTTGGTGTTTTGACAATTATGTGACGGGAGGTGTTTCTTTTCTGGTCCAATCTATTTGGAGTTCTGTAGGCTTCTTGTATGCCTATTGGTATCTCTTTTTTTAGGTTAGGGAAGTTTTCTTCTATGATTTTGTTGAAGATATTTACTGGTCCTTTGAGCTGGGAGTCTTCACTCTCTTCTATACCTATTATCCTTAGGTTTGATCTTCTCATTGAGTCCTGGATTTCCTGTATGTTTTGGACCAGCAGTTTTTTCCTCTTTACATTATCTTTGACAGTTGGGTCAATGATTTCTTTTTTTTTTTTCTTTTTATTAACTTGAGTATTTCTTATATACATTTTGAGTGTTATTCCCTTTCCGGGTTTCCGGGCAAACATCACCCTCCCCCCTCCCCTTCCTTATGGGTGTCCCCCTCCCTACCCTCCCCCCATTGCCGCCCTCCCCCCATAGACTAGTTCACTGGGGGTTCAGTCTTAGCAGGACCCAGGGCTTCCCCTTCCACTGGTGCTCTTACTAGAATATTCATTGCTACCTATGGGGTCAGAGTCCAGGGTCAGTCCATGTATATTCTTTAGGTAGTGGCTTAGTCCCTGGAAGCTCTGGTTGCTTGGCATTGTTGTACTTTTGGGGTCTCGAGCCCCTTCAAGCTCTTCCAGTTCTTTCTCTGATTCCTTCAATAGGGGACCTATTCTCAGTTCAGTGGTTTGCTGCTGGCATTCGCCTCTGTATTTGCTGTATTCTGGCTGTGTCTCTCAGGAGCGATCTACATCCGGCTCCTGTCGGTCTGCACTTCTTTGCTTCATCCATCTTGTCTAATTGGGCAGGCTCTGAATGGGTGTTCCTTCAGTCTCTGTTTTAATCTTTGCCTCTCCCTTCCCTGCCAAGGGTATTCTTTTTCCTCATTTAAAGAAGGAGTGTAGCATTCACATTTTGATCATCCGTCTTGAGTTTCGTTTGTTCTAGGGATCTAGGGTAATTCAAGCATTTGGGCTAATAGCCACTTATCAATGAGTGCATACCATGTATGTCTTTCTGTGATTGGGTTAGCTCACTCAGGATGATATTTTCCAGGTCCAACCATTTGCCTACGAATTTCATAAACTCGTTGTTTTTGATAGCTGAGTAATATTCCATTGTGTAGATGTACCACAGTTTCTGTATCCATTCCTCTGTTGAAGGGCATCTGTGTTCTTTCCATTTTCTGGCTATTATAAATAAGGCTGCGATGAACATAGTGGAGCACGTGTCTCTTTTATATGTTGAGGCATCTTTTGGATATATGCCCAAGAGAGGTATAGCTGGATCCTCAGGCAGTTCAATGTCCAATTTTCTGAGGAACTTCCAGACTGATTTTCAGAATGGTATTACCAGTCTGCAATCCCACCAACAATGGAGGAGTGTTCCTCTTTATCCACATCCTCACCAGCATCTGCTGTCACCTGAGTTTTTGATCTTAGCCAATCACACTGGTGTGAGGTGAAATCTCAGGGTTGTTTTGATTTGCATTTCCCTTATGACTAAAGATGTTGAACATTTCTTTAGGTGTTTCTCAGCCATTCGGCATTCCTCAGCTGTGAATTGTTTGTTTAGCTCTGAACCCCATTTTTTAATAGGGTTATTTGTTTCCCTGCGGTCTAACTTCTTGAGTTCTTTGTATATTTTGGATATAAGGCCTCTATCTGTTGCAGGATTGGTAAAGATCTTTTCCCAATCTGTTGGTTGCCGTTTTGTCCTAACCACAGTGTCCTTTGCCTTACAGAAGCTTTGCAGTTTTATGAGATCCCATTTGTCGATTCTTGATCTTAGAGCATAAGCCATTGGTGTTTTGTTCAGGAAATTTTTTCCAGTGCCCATGTGTTCCAGATGCTTCCCTAGTTTTTCTTCTATTAGTTTGAGTGTGTCTGGTTTGATGTGGAGGTCCTTGATCCATTTGGACTTAAGCTTTGTACAGGGTGATAAGCATGGATCGATCTGCATTCTTCTACATGTTGCCCTCCAGTTGAACCAGCACCATTTGCTGAAAATGCTATCTTTTTTCCATTGGATGGTTTTGGCTCCTTTGTCAAAAATCAAGTGACCATAGGTGTGTGGGTTCATTTCTGGGTCTTCAATTCTATTCCATTGGTCTATCTGTCTGTCTCTGTACCAATACCATGCAGTTTTTATCACTATTGCTCTGTAATACTGCTTGAGTTCAGGGATAGTGATTCCCCCTGAAGTCCTTTTATTGTTGAGGATACCTTTAGCTATCCTGGGTTTTTTGTTATTCCAGATGAATTTGCAAATTGTTCTGTCTAACTCTTTGAAGAATTGGATTGGTATTTTGATGGGGATTGCATTGAATCTGTAGATTGCTTTTGGTAAAATGGCCATTTTTACTATATTAATCCTGCCAATCCATGAGCATGGGAGATCTTTCCATCTTCTGAGGTCTTCTTCAATTTCTTTCCTCAGTGTCTTGAAGTTCTTATTATACAGATCTTTTACTTGCTTGGTTAAAGTCACACCGAGGTACTTTATATTATTTGGGTCTATTATGAAGGGTGTCGTTTCCCTAATTTCTTTCTCGGCTTGTTTCTCTTTTGTATAGAGGAAGGCAACTGATTTATTTGAGTTAATTTTATACCCAGCCACTTTGCTGAAGTTGTTTATCAGCTTTAGTAGTTCTCTGGTGGAACTTTTGGGATCACTTAAATATACTATCATGTCATCTGCAAATAGTGATATTTTGACCTCCTCTTTTCCGATCTGTATCCCTTTGATCTCCTTTTGTTGTCTGATTGCTCTGGCTAGAACTTCAAGAACTATATTGAATAAGTAGGGAGAGAATGGGCAGCCTTGTCTAGTCCCTGATTTTAGTGGGATTGCTTCAAGTTTCTCTCCATTTAGTTTAATGTTAGCAACTGGTTTGCTGTATATGGCTTTTACTATGTTTAGGTATGGGCCTTGAATTCCTATTCTTTCCAGGACTTTTATCATGAAGGGGTGTTGAATTTTGTCAAATGCTTTCTCAGCATCTAATGAAATGATCATGTGGTTCTGTTCTTTCAGTTTGTTTATATAATGGATCACGTTGATGGTTTTCCGTATATTAAACCATCCCTGCATGCCTGGGATGAAGCCTACTTTATCATGGTGGATGATTGTTTTGATGTGCTCTTGAATTCGGTTTGCCAGAATTTTATTGAGTATTTTTGCGTCGATATTTTAAGGGAAATTGGTCTGAAGTTCTCTTTCTTTGTTGTGTCTTTGTGTGGTTTAGGTATAAGAGTAATTGTGGCTTCGTAGAAGGAATTCGGTAGGGCTCCATCTGTTTCAATTTTGTGGAATAGTTTGGATAATATTGGTATGAAGTCTTCTATGAAGGTTTGATAGAATTCTGCACTAAACCCGTCTGGACCTGGACTCTTTTTGGTTGGGAGACCTTTAATGACTGCTTCTATTTCCTTAGGAGTTATGGGGTTGTTTAACTGGTTTATCTGTTCCTGATTTAACTTCGATACCTGGTATCTGTCTAGGAAATTGTCCATTTCCTGAAGATTTTCAAATTTTGTTGAATATAGGTTTTTATAGTAAGATCTGATGATTTTTTGAATTTCCTCTTAATCTGTAGTTATGTCTCCCTTTTCATTTCTGATTTTGTTAATTTGGACGCACTCTCTGTGTCCTCTCGTTAGTCTGGCTAAGGGTTTATCTATCTTGTTGATTTTCTCAAAGAACCAACTTTTGGTTCTGTTGATTCTTTCTATGGTCCTTTTTGTTTCTACTTGGTTGATTTCAGCTCTGAGTTTGATTATTTCCTGCCTTCTACTCCTCCTGGGTGTATTTGCTTCTTTTTGTTCTAGAGCTTTTAGGTGTGCTGTCAAGCTGCTGACATATGCTCTTTCCTGTTTCTTTCTGCAGGCACTCAGCGCTATGAGTTTTCCTCTTAGCACAGCTTTCATTGTGTCCCATAAGTTTGGGTATGTTGTATCTTCATTTTCATTAAATTCTAAAAAGTTTTTAATTTCTTTCTTTATTTCTTCCTTGACCAGGTTATCATTGAGTAGAGCATTGTTCAATTTCCACGTATATGTGGGCATTCTTCCCTTATTGTTATTGAAGACCAGTTTTAGGCCGTGGTGGTCCGATAGCACGCATGGGATTATTTCTATCTTTCTGTACCTGTTGAGGCCCGTTTTTTGACCAATTATATGGTCAATTTTGGAGAAAGTACCATGAGGAGCTGAGAAGAAGGTATATCCTTTTGCTTTAGGATAGAATGTTCTATAAATATCCGTTAAGTCCATTTGGCTCATGACTTCTCTTAGTCTGTCAACATCACTGTTTAATTTCTGTTTCCATGATCTGTCCATTGATGAGAGTGGGGTGTTGAAGTCTCCTACTATTATTGTGTGAGGTGCAATGTGTGTTTTGAGCTTTAGTAAGGTTTCTTTTACATATGTAGGTGCCCTTGTATTTGGGGCATAGATATTTAGGATTGAGAGTTCATCCTGGTGGATTTTTCCTTTGATGAATATGAAGTGTCCTTCCTTATCTTTTTGGATGAATTTTAGTTGGAAATTGATTTTATTTGATATTAGAATGGCTACTCCAGCCTGCTTCTTCTGACCATTTGCTTGGAAAGTTGTTTTCCAGCCTTTCACTCTGAGGTAGTGTCTGTCTTTGTCTCTGAGGTGTGTTTCCTGTAGGCAGCAGAATGCAGGGTCCTCGTTGTGTATCCAGTTTGTTAATCTATGTCTTTTTATTGGGAAGTTGAGGCCATTCATATTGAGAGATATTAAGGAATAGTGATTATTGTTTCCCTTTATATTCATATTTGGATGTGAGGTTATGTTTGTGTGCTTTCATTCTCTTTGTTTTGTTGCCAAGACGATTAGTTTCTTGCTTCTTATAGGGTATAGCTTGCCTCCTTATGTTGGGCTTTACCATTTATTATCCTTTGTAGTGCTGGATTTGTAGAAAGATATTGTGTAAATTTGGTTTTGTCATGGAATATCTTGGTTTCTCCATCAATGTTAATTGAGAGTTTTGCTGGATACAGTAACCTGGGCTGGCATTTGTGTTCTCTTAGGGTCTGTATGACATCAGTCCAGGATCTTCTGGCCTTCATAGTTTCTGGCGAGAAGTCTGGTGTGATTCTGATAGGTCTCCCTTTATATGTTACTTGACCTTTTTCCCTTACTGCTTTTAATATTCTTTATTTTGTGCGTTTGGTGTTTTGACAATTATGTGACGGGAGGTGTTTCTTTTCTGGTCCAATCTATTTGGAGTTCTGTAGGCTTCTTGTATGTCTATGGGTATCTCTTTTTTTAGGTTAGGGAAGTTTTCTTCTATGATTTTGTTGAAGATATTTACTGGTCCTTTGAGCTGGGAGTCTTCACTCTCTTCTATACCTATTATCCTTAGGTTTGATCTTCTCATTGAGTCCTGGATTTCCTGTATATTTTGGACCAGTAGCTTTTTCCGCTTTACATTATCTTTGACAGTTGAGTCAATGATTTCTATGGAATCTTCTGCTCCTGAGATTCTCTCTTCCATCTCTTGTATTCTGTTGGTGAAGCTTGTATCTACAGCTCCTTGTCTCTTCTTTTGGTTTTCTATATCCAGGGTTGTTTCCATGTGTTCTTTCTTGATTGCTTCTATTTCCATTTTTAATTCCTTCAACTGTTTGATTGTGTTTTCCTGGAATTCTTTCAGGGATTTTTGCGATTCCTCTCTGTAGGCTTCTACTTGTTTATTAATGTTTTCCTGTGTTTCCCTAAGTGTGTTCATGTCTTTCTTGAAGTCCTCCAGCATCATGATCAAATATGATTTTGAAACTATATCTTGCTTTTCTGGTGTGTTTGGATATTCCATGTTTGTTTTGGTGGGAGAATTGGGCTCCGATGATGGCATGTAGTCTTGGTTTCTGTTGCTTGGGTTCCTGCGCTTGCCTCTCGCCATCAGATTATCTCTAGTGTTACTTTGTTCTGCTATTTCTGACAGTGGCTAGACTGTCCTATAAGCCTGTGTGTCAGGAGTGCTGTAGACCTGTTTTCCTCTCTTTCAGTCAGTTATGGGGACAGAGTGTTCTGCTTTCGGGCATGTAGTTTTTCCTCTCTACAGGTCTTCAGCTGTTCCTGTGGGCCTGTGTCTTGAGTTCACCAGGCAGCTTTCTTGCAGCAGAAAATTTGGTCTTACCTGTGGTCCTGAGGCTCACGTTCGCTCGTGGGGTGCTGCCCAGGGGCTCTCTGCAGTGGCAGCAACCAGGAAGACCTGTGCCGCCCCTTCCGGGAGCTTCAGTGCACCAGGGTTCCAGATGGTCTTTGGCTTTTTCCTCTGGCATCCGAGATGTGTGTGCAGGGAGCAGTGTCTTCTGGTTTCCCAGGCTTGTCTGCCTATCTGAAGGTTTAGCTCTCCCTCCCACGGGATTTGGGTGCAGAGAACTGTTTATCCGGTCTGTTTCTTTCAGGTTCTGGCAGTGTCTCAGGCTGGTGTCCTGCCCCTCCTGGGCCCTCCCCCACGGGAGCCCAGAGGCCTTATACAGTTTCCTCTTGGGCCAGGGATGTGGGCAGGTGTGAGCAGTGTTGGCGGTCTCTTCCGCTCTGCAGCCTCAGGAGTGCCCACCTGACCAGGCGGTTGGGTCTCTCTCTCCGAGTCAATGATTTCTATGGAATCTTCTGCTTCTGAGTTTCTCTCTTCCATCTCTTGTATTCTGTTGGTGAAGCTCGTATCTACAGCTCCTTGTCTCTTCTTTTGGTTTTCTATATCCAGGGTTGTTTCCATGTGTTCTTTCTTGATTGCTTCTATTTCCATTTTTAATTCCTTCAACTGTTTGATTGTATTGTCCTGGAATTCTTTCAGGGATTTTTGTGACTCTTCTCTATGGGCTTCTACTTGTTTAATTATGATTTCCTGGAATTCTTTCAGGGATTTTTGCGATTCCTCTCTGTAGGCTTCTACTTGTTCTCTACGGGAGTTCTTCACGTCTTTCTTGAAGTCCTCCAGCATCATGATCAAATATGATTTTGAAACTAGATCTTGCTTTTCTGGTGTGTTTGGATATTCTGTGCTTTCTTTGGTGGGAGAATTGGGCTCCGATGATGCCAGGTAGTCTTGGTTTCTGTTGCTTGGGTTCCTGTGCTTGCCTCTCGCCATCAGATTATCTCTAGTGTTACTTTGTTCTGCTATTTCTGACAGTGGCTAGACCGTCCTATAAGCCTGTGTGTCAGGAGTGCTGTAGACCTGTTTTCCTGTTTTCTTTCAGCCAGTTATGGGGACAGAGTGTTCTGCTTTCGGGCGTGTAGTTTTTCCTATCTACAGGTCTTCAGCTGTTCCTGTGGGCCTGTGTCTGGTGTTCACCAGGCAGGTCTCTTGCAGCAGAAAAGTTGGTCTTACCTGTGGTCCCGAGGCTCAAGTTTGCTCGTGGGGTGCTGCCTACGACCTCTCCGTGGCGGCAGCAACCAGAAAGATCTGCGCCGCCATTTCCTTGAGCTTCTGTGCACCAGGGTACCAGATGGCATTTGTTGTTTTCCTCTGGCGTCTGAGATGTGTGCAGAGTGCAGTCTCTTCTGGTTTCCCAGGCGTGTCTGCCTCTCTGTAGGTTTAGCTCTCCCTCCACGGGATTTGGGTGCAGAGAACTGTTTATCCGGTCTGTTCCTTCAGGTTCCGGCGGTGTCTCAGGCGCAGGGGTCCTGCCGCTCCTGGGCCCTCCCCCACGGGAACCCAGAGGCCGTATACAGTTTCCTCTTGGGCCAGGGATGTGGGCAGGGGTTGGCAGTGTTGGTGGTCTCTTCCGCTCTGCAGCCTCAGGAGTGCCCACCTGACCAGCCGGTGAGGTCTCTCTCCCACGGGGTTTGGGAACAGAGTTTATCTTACTATTTTTAGATTAGCATACAAGGTAACAGTTTTAGCCATGGCATCTTCCTGCGTGTGTGCGCACGTGTGTGTGTGTGTGTGTGTGTGTGTGTGTGTGTGTGTGTGTGTGTGTTTCCCTATATTCTATTCTCATTGCTTCATCTCTTGCACTCCCTCTTCCTCTCCAGCTGATTCCCTTTCATCCCCGTGACTCTCCATCCCTGCTTTCTTGTTGTGTTATAAAATGATAAGGAGAGAAGAAATATGTTTGGTGGATGGGTGGTAAGGTGTGAGGTAAGGGGGTGCCTCCTCGGGCCCATGCTGAGGCATCCCTTCCCCCAAGGGACCAGCCACACAACCGTATAGTATAGAATTTATTCAGGGCATGGGGAAGGGAGTTGAGAGGGTAGTAGAGATAGAGAAAGGCAGAAAGAAAGTGAGTAGAGGAATATAGGAGTAGAGGCCATCATGAGCATTTGGAAGGAGAGGAAGGAGGGAAATGGGGAGGGGGCAGAAGGGATGAGAGGACATAGTGAGAGCAGGAAGACAAGAGAGCAAGAGAGAGAAGAGGGAACAAGCAGCCCCTTTTATAGTGAGTCAGGCACATCTGGCTGTTGCCAGGTAACCGTGGGGCAGAGCTTAGACAAAATGCTAACATTTCTTAATACATGTACACCATTACCCTCTTTGTTTCACTTGTCGTCCAAGATTTCTTCCTGAACTCTTATGATCCTCCTAGCTTTGTGAAACACACACACACACACACACACACACACACACACCCCTACGCACACGCATGCACACGCACACGCACACAATTTAAATCTGGTTTCTACAAATAAGAGAAAATAGTTCTTTGTTTTTCTAGCATGGTTTATTTCAATTAACACAATAATTTTTAGTTTTAGCCATTTTCTTGCAAATGTCATGGTTTCATTTTTTAACAGATATTTAAAATTCCATTGTGTATATGTACCACATTTTCTTTACCCAGTCCTCTGTTCATGCATTTGAAACTTTTTTCATCAAAGGTATCCTGCTGAGGGCAGTAGCAAATATAATATTGACTGACATTAGTGATTAGGAACCTACTAGAAGCCATTCATCCATGGAAGTCTTGGAAAGTGTGAAAATTTTGTACTTTGTTCCCAAACATATTTATGTTTGTTTTAGTAGGAAATAAGACTTTAACATGCTTTCTGGGTACATTATTTAACTTTCTCAATGGTGCAGAAAATTTGACTCAAGAGAAAAGTGGACTGCTTTTTTTCCCTTCTGACCTTGCTGTATCTCTGGAATGCCCCTCCAGTTAGGGATGATGCTATAACCAATTGCCAAGATTGCTTTTCCAAATCATAGGTAAGACAGTTCTCTCCAGAACTTGATTTTCTCCATATTCTTAGGTCAATTGTTTCCCGGTACAATTTCTTTTGGTCTTTCCAGGTCATTTAATCCTCTGAAGATAACAGTTGGTCATCTGATCTTATAGCCATTCTTTGAAGTTGCTGAGTGGTAACTCGGAATGGTCAGATGATGAGAAGCTATACCAAGAACAGGCAGATGCTAAGAAGCTTCACCATAAGACTTTTCCCCCAGAGTGGAGGACACAGACAGCTTCTCCTGATGGTCTACAGCCTGCCTGTGGACTGAGTGCAGGCATTCTCCAGGAGAAATTTGAGGTTGATTTGTGAGTTACAATGGTAACTGCTGTACCTTTTCACTCAACACAAGAGAATGGGCTGCAAGGCCTAGCTACATGGTAGAATCCTTTCTTACCATGAGCAAAACACAGTTGTGGGTTTGATTCCCCAGCACCACAAAGAAAAATAAATAGAAGGAGAAAAACAGAACAGACAGGCAAAGCAAAGAACTCAGATGTTGGTTTCTGCTACAGTTAATACGTTTGGAATTTCCTATGAGCATATTTTCACTGTTTTAAGAGTCTATAATTTGAGGGGTTAATAGAAACTTATAAAGTAGTAGGGTATTAAAGTTCTCTTGAATAACAAAACCAGTAGAATGTGAATGGGGATTTTTCTTTTGCTTTTTCTTGTTTCACTTTTTAAGGTATTGGCGTCTGCAATTATGGAGGCTGGCAAAGCTAAAAACACAGGGTGGGCTGGTAATAGAGAAGAGAGGAGCCAGGGAAGCAGTGCAAAGGTCAGGGCTGTGTGCTGACAGAAGTTCCGTTAGGCCAGAGAGGATCAGGCCTTTCTACTCACAGCCTTTGATTGGATGAGGGTGGCCTGTCTTAAAAAGGATAGTCTGCAGCCGTTAAATTTCAATTTTTTCAAAATATATTTCACACCAAGATCCTCTCATAAAAGAATTATTCAGATTAAAAGCAATGACTTCATGAAATTCATAGGCAAATGGATGGAACTGGAAAATATCATCCTGAGGTAACCCAATCACAAAGAAAAACCACACATGGTATGCACTCACTGATAAGTGTGAGTATTAGACCAAAATCTTGGAATACCCAAGGTACAATCCACAGACCACATGAAGCTCAAGAAGAAGGACAACTAAAGTGCAGAGCCTTCAGTCCTTCTTAGAAGGGGGAACAAAAATTTTCATAGGAGGTGATATGGAGACAAAGTTTGGAGCAGAGATTGAAGAGATGGTCATCCAGAGACTGCCTCACTTAGAGATCCAGCCCATACACATACAGCCACCAAACCCAGACAATATTGTTGATGCCAAGAAGTGCATGCTGACAGGAGCCTATTATAGCTGTCTCCTGAGAGGCTCTGCCAAAGCATGCCAAATACATAGGTGGACGTTCCCAGCCAACCATTGAACTGAGAATGGGGTCCCCATTGAAGGAGTTAGAGAAAAGATTGAAGGAGCTGAAGAGGCTTGCAACCCCACAAGAACAATACCAGTCAACCAGAGCTCCTGGGGACTAAACCACCACTCAAAGAGTACACATGAACAGACCCATGGCTCCAGATGCATATGTAGCAGAGGATGGCCTTGTTGGGCACCAATGGGAGGAGAAGCCCTTGGTCCTGCCAAGGCTGGACCACCCCAGCATAGGGGAATGTCATGGCGGGAAGGTGGGAAGGAGTGGGTGGTTGGGTGGGGGGAAGGGCATAACATTTGAAATGTAAATAAAAAACAATAAAAAAGAGAAAAAAATTATCCAGGAAAAAAAAGAGTTCACCCTCATATTTAGGCACTGTCACTCAGTCAAGTTAAGACATAAAATTAATCATTACAACCTATTATTTAGATGGCCTACATACAGCATGATCACTATCACAGCTGTGGTAGTGGAAGAAGGAAGAAGGATTCTGAGTTCCTCATTTTGTTCAGTGAAAACTGGGTGAATTGCAGATCACCAAGGAACTGAGACTATAAATTAGCTACCAAGTAACTTAAATAATGCCAAGAAGCAACTCTGTAGTTAGATAGCTATCAAACAGGCACACCAAGATTTCTCATCCAAATATAATTTTGTATGAATATTTTTATAAACTTGGAGGGCAACAGAAAACAAATAAGCAAAACAAAACAAAAGCAACCTAGGCCTAAGAAAAACATCTTTTCCTAGCAATCTAATAGACAACTGCATCAGAGCCAAGTAGGAAGTGAAGCAATCCAGATGTTCAGGCCAGTTGTGAGAGCACGCAGGAGCTGTATCAGTCGTGTATATAATGCAAAATTAACATAGGGTGGCACATCTCAGAGCTTGGCACTCAGGTAACTGAGCACCAATTTTATGGATGGTTCTCACAGTGACGTGTGAGGTGGCATAAGCAATATTTTTGAACCATCAGTTTGTTTTCTGACAGCAATTTATAAATCCTATGTACAAGTCTGTTTGAGGACAAGCAGAGAGGAATGGGGACTAAGAACCTGTCTGTCACTTACTTGCTGATTGTGGCCCTATGATAGAGATGGCAGTGTATTTATTATATTGTGTTTTTCAGAATCTAAATATTGCAGCTACTGAATTCTTCTGAAATAGAAGGTGTCTGCTCTAAGGTCTTCAGGGAGTCATCTTTACTTGGCTTCTTCACACAATTAATTAAAGAAGGCCATGGTTTCCATAGAAGTGACTGGGTGTGAAAGCCCTCACTAAATCCAAAGTCCCCAGAACCTTCTTTCCAAATCTGAGTCTCACCAAACCTTATTACACATCCTGCATTCTGCCTATGTATCTCCACATTTTGTAAGAGGGTGAGTAGGCAAGCAAGCCGAAGTTCACCATGACGCTGCCTGGTGTCTTGGACTTTCCACCCTCTAGAATTCCTGTAAGGCTGAGTCACACTATCTCCAACTGGACATTCCAATGCTAAGCAAGTCCAAGAGAGCAATTCCACGTCTTCCTTTAATGACACAAAAAGTGTGACTGTCCAGTTAATTATTATATAACACGCTCCAAACATTTCCTTTAAGAACCTTACACTGATAAAAGTGATGAAATAACATTTATGATGGTATAGATGTTGCTATGCATTATACCAACCAGTATATATGATCTATCTTATTATACAAAAACTAGGGCTTAGATAGTCCATGGGTAGCTGTGATGCATAAGAATCTGAGTCCCAGGCCACCCACTGAATGATCTCAGCTCCTTTTTTAGAAATATTTTCATTTGGCACTTTGATATATATGAACAACATATCTTGGTCATATCCATGCTCAACTTCTCCCCAACTATCCCTACACCCTCTACTATGTACCCTCTCACCTTCATGTCTTATTGTGAAGCCAGTTGGCAATGTACCAGTGTTCACACCCCAGAGGAGAAATGACTCTGCCCTCTTCCGTATAAGAACTATTAACTAGGATGAAGGTTCTTGTGTCCCACAGTCCAAAGTAACCCACAAGTGAATAGTTAGAAATAGGAATAGAAACAAAAAGATAGAGGATGGTAGTTACTGCAGAAACTCATAACTGGATAAAGCACAGAAGACAGGTATCAGTGGAGTGTTCAGTCATAAAGCACATGCACACACACACACACACACACACACACACACACACACATTCATCTCAGAAGACAGAGTGGAAAGATTATGACAAAAGAAAGAGATCAGAGTGAAGTTGTGTCTTCTGGACAGGACTACTCTGCCATGAACTCACAGCAGCTGTGGTTGCCTACACAAAAACTATACAAGAAAAAACTAGTCAGTGTCCTAGCATTGATGGGAAGGGACACACGAGACCCTACCCTAACTGAGGAGCTATTACCCTTTGACTTCTAGGGGAGGGAGAATCAGTTTTCTTTAGAAGTGTGGCTTCTGGTGCCTGGTCTGTGCTCCAGTAGATGATCAAACATCCATGCTCATTTGCACTTTTTTAATAGGAGTCAGTAGATTATAAATAAAAAAACATAGAGGATATGAATTTGGGAAATGGAGGTAAGGGATTTTGAAGAAATCATTTGGGGAAGGAGAGTGATAGTGATAAAAATACATTGAATACATGTGTACTGGCTGATTTGTGTATCAACTTGACACAAGCTGTAGTTATCACAGAGAAAGGAGCCTCCCTTGAGAAAATACCTCTATGAGATCCATTTGTAAGGCATTTTCTCAATTAGTGATCAAGTGGGGAGAGCCCCTTGTGGGTGGTACCATCCCTGAGTTTGTAGTCTTGGGTTTTATAAGAAAGCAAGCTGAGCAAGCCAGGGGGAGCAAGCCAGTGAGTAACATCCCTCCATGGTCTCTGCATCAGTTCCTGCTTCCCAACCTGCTTGAGTTCCAGTCCTGACTTCCTTTGGTGATGAACAGCAATGTGTAAGTGTAAGCTGAATAAACCCTTTCATTCCCAACTTGCTTCTTGGTCATGATATTTGTGTAGGAATACAAACCCTGACTAAGATAAATTGGTACCAGCCTAGTGGGATATTCCTGTTACAACCTGACCATGTTTGGGGAGAACTGTGGAAGGACTTTGGCACTAGGAGCTAGAGGAGCCCTTGGGATGTTAATAGGTCTAGAAGAGCTATTGGGATGTTAATAGGTCTATGAGATGTTCTGTAGGAGCTTGGAAGATAATGTTGAGAACAGTGCAGAAGATGGAGGCCTGGCTTGTGAAATTTCAGAGGGAACATTAAAGACTCTTACCAGGGCTGTTGCTATTTTGATTGTGACAATTCTGTGGTTTTGGTTAGCTGGGGCTTAAGAATCAGCTGTGATTAACAAGGTACCAGAACTGCTAAAGCAAACCTTTGAGTTACTGGGACTATTGATGCTGGTCAGCTGGAACTAAATAATTAGTAGTGATTAAGAAGAGGCCAGCATCATTGAGGTGAAATTTTCTGGGAACTCTTTTGTGAGAGGACAAAGAGGCTGTGTTCCAGAGATAGCCACGGTTGTACCTTATGCTGTGGCTGGACTCAGTAGTGTGTAAGAGTCACCCAGGTGATTCTGGGTTTGAAGGCATGAAGGGGTCATGAAGAACCACTGAGATGCAGCCTCAGTTGCAATTGATAGCCCAGGTATGAAGGGGTCATGCAAAGAAGTTGAAGCTTGGCACCATGAAGAAAGCCTATGGGAGCTACTGGTGAAGCCTAGTTGCTGTGGAAGATGGCGATATTTTGGAGATGCCAGTATCATGAGATGACCACCAAGAGCAGCTGAGCAGTGGAGTACAGGCAACTGGAGCCTAGAGGACAAGGTGTGTGCTACAAAGGACAGAGCTAGAGAAGTGACTCAAGTCCTTGGAGGAGCCCAGAAAATTGTGAGTGGATCCCAGACATTAAACAATTAGAGTTTAATTTTGCTTTTGATTGTAACTGTGCCCTGATATTTTCATTCTTGAAGGAAGAAAGTATTTTAGTGGAGCCCACAGTTAAGAGACTTTGAACTGTAAAAAGACTTTGAATCTTAAGAGATTGGATATTTTAAAGGGATTCAAGTTTTAATATGTAAGCATTTGTAAAGACTGTGAGGATCTTAAAGTTGTTCAGCTCTTGGGGATGAGTAAGAAACGAAGGGTTGAGGCTTACTAGTAATGTATTTGGTTGTCAAGTTGACAAGGGGTCAATTGTACTGATTGGCTTTGTATGTCAACTTGACAGACACTGAAGTTATCACAACTAAAGGAGCCTCCCTTGAGAAAATACCTCTCAAGTGAGATCCATTTGTAAGGCATTTTCTCAATTAGGGATCAAGTGGGGAGAGCTCCTTGTGGGTGGTACCATTCCTGGGCTGATGGTCTTGGGTTCTATAAAAAAGCAAGCTGAGCAAGCCAGGGGAAGCAAGCCAGTAACATCCCTCCATGGCCTCTGCATCAGCTCCTGCTTCCTGACCTGTTTGAGTTCCTATCCTGACTTCCTTTGATGATGAAGAGCAGTATGGAAGTGTAAGCTGAATAAACCCTTTCCTCTCCAACTTGCTTTTTGGTCATGATGTTTGTGCAGGAATAGAAACCCTGACTAGAGCAACATGTATGAAATTCTCAAAGACATGATAGTTTAATTTTAAAAAGAAAAAAAGGGAGATGAGGAAGTGGCTCCGTGGTTAAGAGAACTAGCTGCTTTTCCAGAGGTTCTGAGTTCAATTCCCAGCAACTCTATCATGGCTCACAACCACCTGCAATAAGATTTGATGCCCTCTTCCAGAATATACTAAGACAAGGCACTCATAGATGTAAATTTAAAAGGAAAGGAGGAAGGAAGGGGAGAGGAGGGAAGAGAGGGGCAAGAAGGAAAAGAAAGCATTCTGAGAGTAGGAATGGGGGAGGGAACCAAGGGTAAAGCCCCCAACTGTCCTGGTCACAAGGTTTGGACCCCTTTATAGATAATTTAAGTAGAGCTTGTCTCTTCTTATTTCCATATTGCAGATTTTTGTTATGTGTGGTCTGTTTACATGGAGCCCAGGTGGGAAAGGGCTTCTGGTCTTCCTCTGCCAGCTTGTTTCTTCTCTTTTCTTTTTTCCTTTTTATTTATTTTTGTTTCACATATTACATCCCTACCTCAGTTTCCCTTCCCTTCTCTCCTCTCAGTCCCTCCCCCCAGGACCCCTCTCCCCGAGATCCATTCTTCCACTGATTTCCTTCAGGAAAAAAAATCAGGCCTCCTAGGGATATCAATCTAACACATCATATCGAGTTATGATTAGACTAGCACATACCCGCATATCAAGACTAGACTAGGCAACATAGAAGGAGGAAAAGGATCTAAAGCAGGCAAAGGAGTTTGAGACCACACACCCCTGTTAGGGGTCCCACAAGAACAACAAGCTACACAACATATATGCAGGGGACCTAGGTCAGACCAAGGCCAGCTCCCTGCCTATTCTACATATGATTGTTGATTCATTTACTCACTTGTTTAGGAAGAATCCTTGCCACCCTTGTCCGGCACAGACATGGTGAGGATCTAAAGAGACTGAGCCACCTCCCTTCCCCAGACAGTCCTGATTCAGTAAGACAGACAACTATGCACTTGTTTACACAAATGGAGATCATAGAAGCTCTAGTTACTGATGTTTGTTTGCAGAAACAATTTCTCAGCTAGAGGACAGAGGAGACTTTACTGAGGAAGAAGCTATAGGTTAGGGTTTTAAAGAATGAGTAAGAGTCATATATGAAATTGCTGTATCATGTATGCATGTGTGCAATACAACATTGAATCTATTAATATGTCCGGTTAATATGCAATAAAAAGTGCAATGAAGAATAATTTAGAGGTTTGATGCTAAATAAAAAAAAGAAATTGCTGTGAGATAGCTTTTCTCTATTTTTTTATATTTATGTATTTCATATAAATTCATATTTACATTTATAATATATATACATGTTATTCTTACAATGTGTTTACATACTTAACTTGTTGCTGCTATAGTGTCCATGCATATATTTATACACTTGGGGTAAATGTTTCTCAAGTTAGGATTCAATTCAAATCTGTACCTGTAACTCTAGCGACATTGAGACAGTGTCTGATAGGCAGAGTATTTGTGAGCTGATGATACTGATGCAGAAGGTGCCCATCCAGAAGAAGAATTTACAAGATTCTATTGTTACCCTTCTGTTACGAACAGGATGAGTAAGCTAGATAATTTTCCACCATGCTATCCAGTAGATTCATAAAAGACACAAATGCTAACTCAAGTGTGTTGTCTTATTTCTGGTATTTAGTTGTATCTATACAGCAGATTCGATATCAAGAGGCATCCATCCTTCTGTGACAACTTATTACAATTTAAATAGAGTAACAAAAATAGCAACTACTATACAAACAAGACTAATTAAATATGAGATGTTTTATTTTCATGTGTTGATTTTATTAATACCATTTATTTCACTCAGATTGATCTAAAAATCTTGGACAATTGAAGCAGGCAAGATTTTGTGGGGGGGGAGAGAGAAAGAGAGAGGAGAGAGAGAGAGAGAGAGAGAGAGAGAGAGAGAGAGAGAGAGAGAGAGAGAGAAATCATTATCTTCCATGAAAAAAAATCCAGATCATCTGGAAGGATGTAAAGCAAACTTGTTGGTAGTTGTCTATGAGGAAAAGGTATGTCTTTATGTGTCTGTGAAGAGGAAAAGGCAGGATTGGAAATGAACTTCAACAGAATTTAAACTTAATATCATTATAAGATGTTATATTACATGATAATCATGAAATAAAAATATTTTAAATTAAAAAACAGGGGCCAAGTTGGGGAAGTTTTGGATTTGTTTTATTTTCTAAATTCACTACTTTCATTTCTAAATTTATGAGCATATGAGTGTAGGAGTGGGCATGTGTATGTGAACCAGGTGCCTGCAGAGGCCAGAAATATTGAGTCCCAGTTGGGAGCTGCCTGATATGGGTGCTGAGAATTGAACATGTGATTCTTATAACTGCTGGTCAGTGTTCTGTTGCTATGAAGAGACACCATGACCACTGCAACTCTTAAAAATATTTAACTGGGACTTACTTAAAATTTCAGAGGTTTAATACATTTTCAGCTTGGCAGAAAGCATGGTGGCATGCAGGTAGGCTTGGTGATGGAGAAGTTGCTGAGAGTTCCACATCTAGATCCACAGGAGCAGAAGAGAGAGATACTGGAACTTGATGTGGGCTTTTGATCTCTCAAAGCCCATCTCCAGTGACAAACTTCTTCCAACATGGCCATGCCCCCTAATCCTTTTAAATAGTGCTGCTCCCTAATGACCAAGCATTCAAATTTATCAGCCTATAAGGCCCATTCTTATTCAAACCACTGAACTATCTCTCTAGCTCCCAGACTTGCTTTCTAATCAAAGACTGACAGGGACAGCAATTGGCTAGTATTACTTTAGCAACAGTGATGCAGAAAAAGCATTAAAAAAGAGAAAACCAAAGTAGTGGATACATTACAGCATGCCTCTCCTCTTCATATTTTCTTATTTCCACACAAAAACTTTACGAGGTTTTAATGTGACACAGAGGTTTATTTACTTTCTGGTTTCAAAAAAGGTATATGTCAGAATAATAGTACATATAAATAATGTTTTATGGAATCCTGTATATTACCCTAGACAATCCAAGCAGCCTTACTCATTGTTGGTAATAGTTTTAGTTACGGTTACAGTTGGTCTGATGAAATACCATAACCAAAAATAATTCAAGGAGGAAAGGATTTATTTCACCTGCAATTCCATATAATAGTTTATTATCAAAAGTAGTAAGGGCAGTAACTTGCACAGAACAGAATCTGGACTCAGGGGCTGATGCAAAGGTCATGGAGGGATGCTGGCTGGCTCTACACGGCTTGCTCACCCTGCTTTCTTATAGAACCCAGGACCACTAGCTCAGAACTGGCAACACCCACAATGGGCTACACCCTCTCCCACAAATCACAAATTAGAAAATGATGCCCTGTGAGCATGTTTACAGCCCAATCTTATGGACACATTTTCTTAACGTCTCAGATGGCTTTAGCTTGTGTCATGTCGACATAAAACTAGTCAGTATAGTACTTAAGACAGACTCTTGATTAATCACAATGGCTGCACCTTAGGGAACTTGCAGTGAGGGAGAGATACATCTGCCACAGTACAAGCATGGGATGACTGGCAGCAAGAGGAGTATCTTCTTGCACACTGAGGGCTCCATGGTGTATAAACAATCTTACAGACAAAACGATTAAACAAGACAAAGCCCCCCTATATCAGATGTTGACAGGGATGCAGGGCAACAATGCTTATTTGCTGTTGGTGAAGCTGCAAAACAGCACATCTACTCTGAAGGATGAACAGCACATTTACAAGATTTTGATGAAGCTTAAGCACAGTCCTATGAAATCCATCAACCACTCCCCTAAGCCTTTATCTGATTATATTGAAAACTTAGATCAACATAAAACCCCGAATATGAGTGTTTATAGCAGCACCTCATCACTGTCCTGAACTGGATGCAATCAAGATATCCTTCAATGAATAAAACAAACAAATACACCAACTTTAGTACGTACATACACAGGGTGGGATATTATTCAGCGATAGAAGCAAACAAAAAAACCTATCAAGCCTTGAAAAGCCACCCTGCTAAGTTACAGAAGCCAGTAGAAAGGTCTGTATGTTATATGAATCTAAGTATATGACACTTTAGTGTATAAAAATAACCAGATCTGGGGTTGGGGATTTAGCTCAGTTGTAGAGTGCTTGCCTAGCAAGCACAAGGCCCTGGGTTCGGTCCCCAGCTCCGAAAAAAAGAAAAAAAAATAACCAGATCTGTGATGTCAGAGACTTGGGGCCTGAGAGGGAAGAACAAGTGGACCATGGGTGTGTGGTTAAGGGAGGAAGTTATTCCTTATGAATAGTTTCCAGTGTATTGATGGCTGCAGAGGTTATACACCTGCAGTGTACAACACAGACACTGAGCTTTCCTGCAATCTATAGGCTTTGGTTAGTGATAATAAGACAACATTGGCTTATCAATTATAATAGACAGACTGTACTGGTACAAGATATTTTATAAGGGATATTCTATTGCATATATGCGAACTGTCTGCTAAGTTTCTATAAATCTAACATTTCCATTATTTGATGTCTAACTGAAAAAGGCAATATACAAAAGAAGAACCTTCCACGTTCATGGGCGGGCAAAATTAATATTGTGAAAGGGTTGTCTTACCAAAAGTAATCTCAGATTCAAAGCAACTCTCATCAACATTCCAATGATATCCTTCATAGAACTATTTTTAAAATCTAAAATTTGAGACAGAGACACAAAAGACTACATGTAGCCAATGTAATCCTAAGCAAGGGGAAAACAACTCTGGAGGTGTCATCTGACTTTGCATAGTATCACAAAGCCAAGTGGCAAAGACAGGACAGCACAGACAGAAAAACAGAAATGTAAATCAATGGAGGAAAGTAGAAACCTGAAATACACACAGATCTGGTCACTTGATTTTCAATAAAAGCATCAGAAACATACACTACAAAACAGGCAGCCTATTCAACAAGTGATGCTGGCAAGCTTGATAAACATCTGAAAAAAGAATAAAATTAGATCCATGTTTCTCAGCCTGCAGAGAAATCAATATAATATGGATCAAACACCTCAATTTAAAGGTAAAAATGCTGAAACTGCTAAAGGAAAACATAAGAAATGACTTCAACATAGATACATGAGCAAGAACTTTCTGCACAGGACTCTAATAGCACAGGAAAATAGGCCCAAGAATGACTGCATGGGATGTATGAAATGTAAAACTCACACAGCAGAGGAAACTCTCAGAGGGAACAGTCTACAGAATAGGAGCAAACCTTTGCCAGCCATGCTCAGTCAGAGAGTTAATATGCAGAATATAAAAAGACCTGCAGAATTAAAAGTAAAATATTGCCAATCAATAAATGGGCTAACACGACGGAAAGTTCCCAAGAGAAGAAACAAGAATGGTCACTAAATATTTGTATTAGCTACTTGTCTTGCTGCTGCAGTAAAAATAACCAACAGGATTCTGGGAAGATGTTTTAATGACTAAGAGCACTTGCTGCATAAATTGATTCTGAGTTTGAATCAACAGCACCCACATCAAAAGTCAGGCATAACTGCACATGCTTGGAACACCATCATTGTTGGAAGGCAGGAGGAGCCATAGGATTTTGCCCACTGTCAACTTGGCTCAAGATTCAGTAAGTAAGTAAGCACATATATGCACAAGCATCCTCATAAGCCTCATGTTCACACACACACGGGGGGGAAGGAGAGAGAGAGAGAAAGAGAGAGAGAGGAGGAGGAGGAGGAGGAGGAGGAGGAGGAGAAGGAGGAGAAGAAGAAGAAGAAGAAGAAGAAGAAGAAGAAGAAGAAGAAGAAGAAGAAGAAGAAGAAGAAGAAGAAGAAGAAGAAGAAGAAGAAGAAGAAGAAGAAGGGAAGGAAGGAAGGAAGGAAGGAAGGAAGGAAGGAAGGAAGGAAGGAAGGGAAAGGAAAGAAGGAAGGAAGGAAGGAAGGAAGGAAGGAAGGAAGGAAAACTTAAGAACACCAACAGAAACCCCCAAGAAAAGCAACTTAAAGACAAATGGGTATATTTTTAACAAAAGTTTCAGGACATCATCCACATTGGCATGGAAGATTTGCAGACAGAAAAAAAAAGAGCTGAGGTTCACTTAGTGTCCACAGTTAGGAGGCTGAGAATGATAAATGCTTGTGGTTAACTTGTGTGTTTATTCATTCCAGACCTTCAGACCATAGAATGATGTCACCCATAGTTAAGATGGGACTTCCCACCTCAACCTAATATAGATCACTGCCATGCCCAGAGATTTCTTTCCATGGTGATTCCAAATGTCACGAGGTTGAGAATCACAGTCAACTATTACAGTATCTAAAACAGGGTCCAATCCTGTGGCCATCAGAAAAATGCAGATTATAACCACTTTGAAATTAGTATCTCACCCCAATTAGAGTAGATATCACCAAGAAAATTGATAACGAGTAGTGTTGTTGGAAAGGATAAAGGGGTACAGGGAGAAGGAAACTTTATTCATTGTTGGTAGAAATATGAAATAGTCTAGCCACTAAGGAAGTCAGAGTGGTGACATCCCAAAATATTAAAAAAAATAAAATAAAATCCTCTGAGAGGCTCTACCAGCAGCTGAGACAGATGCAGATACTCACCACCAAGCACTGGACTGAGGTCTCAGACCCCTATGAAAGAGTTAGGGGAAGGACTGAAGGAGCTGAAGGGGATGGCAACCCTATAGGAAGACCAACAGTGTCAACTAACTATGATCACTGGGAGCTCCCAGAGACTAAGCCATCAACCAAAGAACATACACAGGCTGGTTTGTGGCCCCAGGCACATATGTAGCAAAAGACTGCCTTGTCTGGCCCGGGAGAAGACATGCCTAATCCTATAAAGATTTGGTTCTCCAGTGGGCATGTCGCCTCTCAGAGAGCAATGAGAAGTATGGAGGAAGAACTCTGTGAGGAGGCACCAAAGGGAAGGCAGAACATTTGGGATGTAAATAAATAAAATTAATTAATAAACATGTAACTACCATAAAACTCAGATATACCACTCCTAGGCATATATGCAAAGGACTATATCTTACCGCAGTAGACTTAGACAGCCATGCTTATTGTTGGTCAACTCACAATAGAGAAGCAATTAGTAGCTCTCCATAAATGGATGAATGGATGATTAAAATGTAATACATGCACACACACAATGGAATTTTATTAAGCAACAAACAAAAAATGAAATTTGCATGAAAATGGATTGCTCTGAAAAGCACTAGTGAGGTGACCGGAACTCAGAAAGCAAGCGTCTCATTTTCTCTCTCATATTGGAATTGTAACTTCTAAAGTGTATATGTCTCTGTATGATTGGCTATTAGTATACAGGAAAATAGACTATGAAACTGGAAAAGAGACAAAAGAGGTGTCCCAAGAAGTGAACAATAGGACATGTGGGTCATGAATGTGGCAAGAAAGTTGTTGAGGGTGGAAGATTACTAAGAGATAGGAGATGGTAGAGAAGAGGAAGAGAGGCAATACAAATATTCGTTTTGAAAATTCCATAATCAAACAATACCTTATATGCTAATTAAAAGTAAAATTTTAAAATGATGCCTGATTTTTTAATTTAAGAATTTTTAAAAGCACTGCTCTGAATTGTAAAACTACAGCAGTACCAGTATCTATCTGCTTTTCAAAAAATACTGAAAATAAAGTAAGCATGCTCTGAGTGAAAGACCCCAGCTTAGCAGCAGTAACGCCATTTTGCAAGGCTGTACTTAAGATGACTGGTTCAGGGAAAGGTTAGAACACTGAGTACACAGCGGCTGCCAAGCAGGATGTGTTTGGTTGAAGGCCTGGCAACAGGACGACTTCGGTTGAGCACCTGACAATGAAAAAAAGCCCCGGGAGAGGTCCCACACCCTGGTTGGGGGCCGAGTCAGTCGTTATGTTCCAAGAAGGTAGCTAAGAAACTTGCCCCCGGGCTGAACCCTTGGGGGGCCGAGTCAGCCGTTATGTTTCAGGAAGGTAGCTAGGAAACTTGCCCCCGGGCTAAACCCTTGCCATATTAGAATCCACCAATTATATCCCTGTAACCATGCATCTGCTTCTGTATGCTTGCTTCTGCTCCCCAAAATCCTATAAAAAGCCCATCCTTGGTTCCGCGGGGCGCGCCAGTCCCCCCAGTGACTGAAGCGCCCGCAGGTGCCTGTGCCTGTGTATCCCGACAATAAACCAAATCCTCTTGCTGATTACATCCTGTGGTGTCTCGGTCTGGTCTTTGGAGTTGGAGGATCTCCAGCCCGAGGGAAAGTTCTCCCTGAGAGCTTTTCATGAGTTTTCCCAAGATGATCAAATTGATGTCTATTGTTCAGGAGTACTTGATGGATTCTCCATTTGTTCTGAAAATGATCCCAGGGGACAGAAAATAGACATCTTTTTAACAATTTTGAGACAGGGTGTCACTCTGTAATGTTAAAAATGGCCTAGAACTTACTCAGTAGCCCAGGTTGGCCTAGAATTCACTACGTAGCCAGTGCTGTTCCTGGAACTCATTAAACAGCTTAGGTCAGACTTGACCTTGAGATGATCCTCCCTGCCCTTGACTCCTAAGTGCTGGGATTACATGTGTCCCCACCTCCAGCCTTCATGACTGTATTTGAATACAAGATACTGTGCTTCACCCTTACAAAGCTTCACAAGTTCCTAATAAAGGCAAATTTGCTTTATTCAAAAATTTAGAGGAGGAAATATAGAAAGGAGAGAATATGACATTTTCTCAAGACCACCAATTCTACACTGGCAGAAGCTATGGTCAAATCTTGTTTATCTAACCAAAGTTGTAGCTGTAAGACTCCAATCCCCGCTTTCATGAAGACTCCACCCCTACGGCTTCTCAGTAGACTGGCTGGGAAGAGTTATCACGGCCCTAGTTCCTTAATCTCCAATTTCCACAGGCATGCACTAGTTTGGTTATTAGAGAAAGATGGAATTTTATTTTATCTGGGTATGCCAGGAAATTAGCTTTCCAGGAAAGTCGGCCCTCCTTCATGGTCTACCATGGAGTGTCATGGGAAGGGAGAGATTCTCCTCCCTTGCCCTTTGTCAACAGTGACCCTCAGTAGAGCTGGCCCTGAGGTCATCAGAGTAGGAAAGTTGACCCTGTCCCTTACCCGCTAAGCACTCAAGAGAGCAGGCCCTGCACCTCACCTGGGCACCACAGTAGAGCTGGTCCTAGATGTGGGAGTTGTAGGTGAGCCAACCCTGAGGATATAAGTGTGAGAGGTAAACCTTGCCTCTTGTCTGCTGTGGGGATGGGACACAGATGAGGGAAGAGACTCCTTTCTCCCATACCTCGTCCCACACCATCTACTACAGGCAAGAGAGCTAGGTCTGGGGTCCTGAGAGTGGGAGAACTGGCCATGTCCATCACCAACTGCAACACTCGGGAGATTGTGTCCTGCACCTCCTCTAGGCAGCAAGGCAGAACTGGCCTTGGTAGTGTGTGGGAGCGGTTCCTGTCAAGCTGGCCCCAAGGGCACGAAAGCAGGAGAGCTGGCAGACTAACCAGCTTAAATACTTCCATGCCTAGATCCAGGGCTTAGAATTGGTCCACTGCAACATTTACCCCATTGATAAACTGCTAGAATACATAAAGGGGCAGTTCCTACAGATCCAAAGCTACAGGATCTCTATGGCACAGAGCAACAACAGGATATCTAAGTGGAGTCCCAGTGTGGTTCCTGTATTGATAGAGTAGCAGAAGCCAGAGGCTTTTGTACCAGAACAAATCCTTGTAACAAACATTTCCTAGAAGTGTGCACAAAACAATATGCTGTGGGACACATTGTGACACACTACAACTTCTACAATGTTTTCCTATACTGGGGGAGAGAGGTTGTAAGGGTGGAGGGCAGGTACAAGGTGAAGCGAAATGCGGGGTACTGAGGTGGTTGATGTGAAATTTACAAAGAATCAATAAAAAGGATTTTTTTTTTGGTTCTTTTTTTCGGAGCTGGGGACCGAACCCAGGGCCTTGCGCTTCCTAGGTAAGCGCTCTACCACTGAGCTAAATCCCCAGCCCCAGGATTTTTTAAAGTAACATTCAAGAAGAAGAGGAAGAGGAAGAGGAAGAGGAAGAGGAAGAGGAAGAGGAAGAAGAAGAAGAAGAAGAAGAAGAAGAAGAAGAAGAAGAAGAAGAAGAAGAAGAAGAAGAAGAAGAAGAAGAAGAAGAAGAAGAAGAACCAGAATAGCGAGGCCTAAATCTCTCACTGTGTCACTAATATCCCAAACAGTGTGTAGCAAATCGCCAAGGTGTTCTAGAAGAGCCTGCCTGGGTTTACTAATTTGCAAAATGAAAGTAAGAAATTTATGATTCCAAAGTCCATTTTTCAATCTGAAAGTTCATTATTCTATGAGGAATAAACTTTCTATAAATGCAAATCACAGAAACAAGAATCCTTCTTAAATATTATTGTCATTTCATATGAAGAGAATTCATATCATTGTCTCTTCCACATGAAGAGAATTCTGTTCTCCAACAACCTTTCCCCAAGTTTGCCACTGTTGGGCCTCTTCAAAACAGAGAACCATACATGAGAATGTCACAAGGAGATCTACTATTTTGTAAAACTAAGATATGCTAATAGATAAAAACAACCTGTAAGTTCTAGAATAAGTAGTTAAATGAAAATCAAACACAATTTTTATCTAATGTTAGAAAACTCATGGTTCAGAAACCGAAAGCATATAAAAGGTCATTATAAAAACTTCTTTTAAATAAAAGTTTATGGTTAAGTATTTTTAATTCTTCTGATGTAGTATTTCAGATATGATTATACCTTCAAGGTCCAAAAGGACACATGAGGAAGAATGTGATTGGAGGAATATTTTTCATATGCAGTTTCACAACAATTTCATGATGGAGGATCAGTAAGGTGGTTTAGAGGTGTCAAGTGCTTAGTTGCAAATCTAATGACCTGAGTTCGATTCCAGGAACACACTGTGAAAAGGGAACAGGCTACTGGAAGTTGTCCTCTGATATCTACGCATGAGCACACATGACAATGTTATTACTTTTTTAATTTTTATAAGAATTACATGATGTGGTGAAATTGAATTTTACACTCATCAGTGAATCAAATTATATTTTTAATCTATTATTAAGGACTATAGCTCTTCTTTCGTATCTTTCTAGAGACTCCAGAGTTGTTTCTGTGCCCCCTCTCAGCCCTCTCTAGTTCTAACCTTTGCAGAACTTAGTGATTATTTTCCCTTTGCTCCCATGAATCTATTGTGTTGTGAGGTAACTTCAAGACAAGAGACTGTGAGCATATGCTTTTTGCATAGTTTGGTATAGTATCCTAGAATTCAGTTTCTCAAAAGGGACAAGCAGAATAGCTTGAGCTGATATTGAATGCAAATCTTCACCCTACTGTTTCTCAGCATGATAGTACAAAAAGAAGTCAAAGAAGTGGACAGATTGTAAGGAGAGGTCATTCATTTCCTTGCAAGCCACAGTGCAGTTGGTGACCTACACAATCAGCTGGCTGGAAATGTGGAATACCAAACCTCTTCTTAGACCTGCTAAATCAGACTTTGTTTTACTAATATCTCTGAGTTGTTTGCTTATTTACAATATTCCACTTCAAACCAAGTGACATCCCCACCTGCACTGGATGTAATCACAGGTGCTCACTGTTTCATAAGACAGCTCTATCCACCTCTTCTTTTAAAGTGCCCAACTCAGTATTTTTTAATTTTTATATATATGTTATATGTGTGTCCACATGCGTGTGTATTCATGTGTGACTGCAGGCATACACATGCTATGATATGCACATGGAGCTCAGTGACAACCTTGGGTGCCAGTCCTTGCTGTCTACAGGTTTGAGACAGGGTCTCTTGTTGGGTCTCTTGTTGGGTCTCTTGCTGTGAGCAAGAGACTAGATGCCCTGTGACTGACTAGCCATCTCCTGTTTCCTCCTTCCATCTTGCTATAGAAGCACTATGATCAGATCCTGTCTATCTAATACAGTCCATCTCTACACTGGGTTATGGTTTCATCTCTTTGGAAGATAAAATGCTAACCAAAAGCAATATAGAAAAGGAAGGGTTTATATTGCTTATAGTTCCAGCGTGAAGCTGTTCTGGCAATCAAAAGGTACAGAGATTACTTTTCATTAGCACACAAGAAGGAGAGAAAGATAGAGACAGACAGAGAGACTGGCAGAGGCAGACAGATAGACAGACCAAGAAAAGAACAGGGATAGGCAAATAGACAGAGAGAAAGATACACACAGAGAGAGAAAATGGCTAGGCTTGAGTATAAAACTCATATCCAGCAATGTACTTGCCCTGGGAGGTTTGTCTCTTCCTAGTAAATGGTTGTGCTCCCTAACATGAACCTTTGGAACGTTGGTGGTTTGAATAGGAATGCTCCCATAGGCTCATATATTTGAATGCTCGGTCATCATGGATTGGTGCTTCTTGAGAAGGACTAGGAGATGTGGTGTTGTTGGTGTGGGTGTGGCCTTGTTGAAGTAAGTGTTTCACAGCGGGTAGACTTTTGGATTTCAAATGCTCAAGCTGGTCCCAGTGTCTCTCTCTTCCTGCTCCCTGAGGGTCTGGTTCTAGAACTTTGAGCCACCCTATCAGCCTGTGTGCCAACATGTTCATGGTCAGAAGTTCACTAAACCTCTGAAACTGTAAGCAAGCCCCAGTCAAATGCTTTCCTCTATAAGAGTTGCCTTAGTCATGGTGTCTCTTCCTGGCAATAGAACACTGACTAACACAGGGAGTATTTCTCATTCAAACCATCAGTTACAGGCTGTGGAGCATCAAACTCTGGTCTTTAGGCTGGACCATCTTCTGGCTTTCCAAATCACTCTTTACTTGAGATGGGGTCTCATGTAACTTAAGCTGCCTTAAAATTTGATGTGTACCCAAGGATGGCATTAAACTCTTGACCCTCCTGCTGTACCACACAAGCTCTAGGGTTATCAGTAAACACCACCACACCTGGCTTCCAAGCTACCAATTAAGATTCATTTGAAAGCATTGCTTTAATTCTTTCTCTTGCTCAAATGAATCAGTCAATGTCCAAATTCATTAGTCCATGGATCGCAACCAAATGAGATCTGAATTCTTTCAACCTTACTTTGTCCTCTTCTCTACATGGCATCTCTAGTCCAACAAAATTCACCTAGCTGAGTCTGCATAATAATCTTTCTGGAAGGCTTTCCCTTATTTTCCTGCTTCTGTTGACCCCAGACTTATGTGGTTCATCAGTCCTTAATGATAATTTTCCTTTCCTATATTAATCAGCTTTATTTCAACTTACGTATGATAGGGCAGACAGATGAAGAGATCACCACTGGGAAGCTAGTTTGTAGATCTTGATTCCCCAAAGGCAGCAGGGTATGTGAGAATGCACTGACGCAGACAAGAGGTAGAGGAACAGGAACCTATAGGCAATAGCCTTTGATAAGGTTGCTGCAGGGAAAGAGCCAGGAAGGCTGAGTAGGTAGACTCGGCATTGTCTAATTTGAGTAACTTCAGTCAATTCTATAGGATATGAAGGATGTATTGTGGTGTGTGGTACCTGATTCAAAATTGATATGTTCCAGAGCAACTGAGTAACAGTTTGGAGTATGAAAACCCAATAAAGGAGTTCCCTTTGGGACCAGGGAGACATCAGATGTCAAACAACAGAAAGAAAAAGTAAAGGAGCTGACCATATGCTCCCTAAAAACTTAGACATGCTTTTGTCTCGGTCTATTGTGAGAGTACTTGTCCTGTACTTGCCTCAGATTCAACAATTCTTTTTATTTATTTATGTTATTTTATGTGTATGAATATTTTGTCTCTGTTCATGTATAAGCACCACACACATCCCTGGTGCCCAAGAACAGGCCATTTAGAACTCCTGAAACTACAGTCATGAATGCTTGTGAGTGACCAGGTCAGTGCTAGGAATCAAACCCAGGTCTTCTGCAAGAGCAACAACTGCTCTAAGTGACTGAGCCATCTCTTCAGGTAATTCAGTCATCTCAAATGCTGCTCCTGTCCTCCATGACAATGCATAGGGGTAAAATGGGTTCACGGATTGATGGCAGGAGCTAATGTGGTCACAAGAAAGCTCTCATCAACCCTCTTCCCCAACCCCATTTTTAAGTCAGAGATACTCTTTAGAGATCATTTCTAGATCATTTTAATTCACCAACCAAAATGTTCCGTGATGACAAAACTAGTGGCCTCCACATGGCTCTGAGTTCAGCAAATAGTGAGTCTTTGGGGACTCTAATTACTTTTAATAAGTACTTTTTTGTGATCTGGAGAGATGGCTCAGCGGTTAAGAACACTGACTGTTCTTCTAGAGGTCCTGAGTTCAAATCCCAGCAACCACATGGTGGCTCCCAACCGTCTGTAATGGGATCTGGTATGTGTGAAGACAGCTACAGTGTACTCATATATAATACATAAATAAATCTTTTTTTAAAAAAAAGTTCTTTTTGCTCTCGGAGAAAAATCCAAGTCACGTGTTCTACCTAGTGCATGATTTTGCCAAAAGCATGGCAAGCACTCATTGCCTTGCAGAGGAACATGATGTGTGTGAGCACATCCATTGGAATACACATGTGTGTGCACTCATATTTATAGGTACACACAAGCTGACACACATACATGTGTTTACACCAATAGGTATACACATACATATAAATGTGCTTAGGTATATATAGACATGGATGTGTGTGTATGTGCATGTACACACTGTATGTATACACACAGTGTCTGTGTATGTTTATGTGTGGGTGTGTTATCACATCCATAGATACACACATATAGATGTACAAACACATGTATGTGAACTAACATTTATAGGTACACAGAGATGCTGTCACACACATACACTCACATCCACAGGATCATACACACATAAATGCCCACATAGACACACACATGTGGGCATACTCACACCCATAAGTATACACACACACTTTATACACGTAGACCCATGCACATTCTGAAATGTCTGTGATAGAATATTCTGGCTACAAGAGGAACATCTCTCTATATCAGCTCCATGAAAGCTCAGGAAATATCACAGAAGAAGGGTGAAAAGGCATAGAGAACCAGGAGGAAGGCGGTGTGGCATATACATTTCCAGGCACAGGATGGTTAGTACACTCTTGAGTTTACAGCAGCAGTGATTCCCTTCAGGATATCTGAATAAGGTTTGGACCATCAACATCCTGCCATGGAGTGGAGGAGCTCATGGAACAACCATACACACCTCTCCCCAAAGATACACATATGGGATGCTGGGGGATAAAAGACATTTTCTTGAGTGATGTAGCCACTAGTAAAGTGTTCGTGTACCTGTAAACAACCCTAATGAAACTCACTGGGTCACATACACAAAACCAAACCAAAACACAGAAGCAGAAGGAGGAATAATTTGGAATAGAGGGAGGAATCGGTGAGATGGGAGAGGGACAAGACAAGCTTGGGGCTGTGAATATGACTGAAATACATTATGTATATGAAAATGTCATAATGAAACCCTATATTGTGTATAATTAATAGATGCTAACAAAACGTTTTCTGAAGATAATAGCCTCATAGTTGAAAGACCAAAAAGCAACCAATAGATTCTGGGTTGTTTATGACCATACAGTATTCAGAGGGTTCGTTTACCCAGTGTGCTCTTGGTAACAGACCCAGAACATCTCAAATCAGTGCTCATGTTCTTTCAGAAAATCAGCATTTAAAATACTACAGCAGGAGCTAAAGAGACAGGTGAGTGGTTAAGAGCACTGGCTGTTCTTCCAGAGGATCCAGGTTCAATTGCCAGTACCTACATGGTGGCTCACAACCCTCTGTAACTCCAGTCCCAAAGGATGTGATTCCTTTTTCTGACCTCCATGGGTACCAGACATGCATGTGGTACATATACATACATGCAGACTAAACAGTCATATGCATTAAAATTAAAATAAAATACTGCAACTTTTTAAAATTTTTTGTTGGGATTTTTGAGGCAGGATCTCTATATATCCCTAGATGTCCCGGAACTTACTGTGTAGACCAGATTGGCCTTGAATTCATAGAAATCTGCCTGCCTCTGCCTCTTGAAGCTGGAATTTCAAGCAAGTACCTCCACAGCTGGCCTTAAATATTTCCCACCAACGAATAGTGAAATATTCCATAAACATTACATTATTCATTCTTTAAATTACCTACAAATATGATAAGTAATAACACAGTAATGCTTGTTTGTATGTGCACCACACATGTGCAGGTGCCCGAAGAGGCCAAAGAGGATGCCAAACCTCCTGGAACTAGAGGTAACAGGCAATTCTAACCCACTAAATCTGGTTGCTGGGAACTAGGACTCACTTCAAGACTAGGAAGCATTTTTACCAGTTGATCTATCTCTATGTTTGAGCTATTCTATGCTATAGAGTTATTCTATGTTTGAGCAGAAGAGCTAGAGGCTTTGAGAAAGAAATTAGCTTATGAAAGACTACACAAGACCAAGTCAGTCTGCTTTCTAGCATGAAGTAGGAGGAGGCGCATGAGTCCCATCCTTAACTGAAGAGCTATAAACAGTTGATAAAATCTGAGGGAAAGAGCTTCATTTTTTTTTTACCTTCCTTTTTCTAAACACTTTTTATTGCTATTAATTGATTTTTAATTGATATATAAAGAGAAAATCACACACATTAATGAGCTAGCATATGTTTTACATCATTCATACATTATGAAATTATTCAATTAATTAAGTTGAAGATATATGCCTACTCGAATACTTACTATTTATTTCTTTTTTTTTTTAACAAAGAGAGCTTTTTATTAACTGGAGTGTTTCTTATTTACATTTCGAGTGTTATTCCCTTTCCCCGGTTTCCAGGCAAACATCCCCCTAATCCCTCCCCCTCCCCTTCTTTATGGGTGTTCCCCTCCCCACCCTCCCCCCATTACTGCCCTCCCCCCAACACTCACGTTCACTGGGTGTTCAGTCTTAGCAGGACCAAGGGCTTCCCCTTCCACTGGTGCTCTTACTAGAATATTCATTGCTACCTATGAGGTCAGAGTCCAGAGTCAGTCCATGTATAGTCTTTAGGTAGTGGCTTAGTCCCTGGAAGCTCTGGTTGATTGGCATTGTTGTTCATAAGGGGTATCGAGCTCCTTCAAGCTCTTCGAGTTCTTTCTCTGATTTCTTCAACAGGGGTCCTGTTCTCAGTTCAGTGGTTTGCTGCTGGCCTTCGCCCCTGTATTTGCTGTATTCTGGCTGTGTCTCTCAGGAGCGATATACATCCGGCTCCTGTCGGCCTGCACTTTTTTGCTGCATTCATCTTGTCTAATTGGATGGCTGTATATGTATGGGCCACATGTGGGGCAGGCTCTGAATGGTGTTCCTTCTGTGTCTGTTTTAATCTTTGCCTCTCTATTCCCTGCCAAGGGTATTCTTGTTCCCCTTTTAAAGAAGGAGTGAAGCATTCACATTTTGATCATCTGTCTTGAGTTTCATTTGTTCTAGGCATCTAGGGTAATTCAAGCATTTGGGCTAATAGCCACTTATCAGTGAGTGCATACCATGTATGTCTTTCTGTGTTTGGGTTAGCTAGAGCTTCATTTTTTTAAGGACATGTTCCTCCTGGTAAGGTTGATTATACTCCAGTGGATGACCTCAAACCTGGAGTATATGGGTAGCACAAACTTGAGGCAATGGGTTAGTAAAACAAAGTGAGAGGACATCAAGTTGGAAGGCAGTGAGGTGGCATGGATATGGGAGGAGTTGAGAGGAATTGGAATTATGTATAGTCAAAATATATTACATAAATTCTCAAATAATATTTCTTAAGTTAATAGACTAGTCTCTGGACCTACTGTAATAGAAATCACCTTTCTATTGCTTGTAAGAACTCTCAGGAAAACAAACACATAGATAAATATAAGCATGCTTGTGGCATTGTTTCACAATTCTTATTCTAATCTAACATCAATAAGAGCAGTTAATAGAATGAAAACTGTAGCTCCTTTAGAAGAAGGAGGAGAAGAAAAAGAAAAAGAAGAAAATTACTCCCAGACTCAAGCTAATTTGCTCATGAGCATCCTAGACTCCAATATCAATATTTAGGAACGCACGCACATGCACACACACACACATACACACACACACACACACACACACACACACACACACACATACAGGGAGGTGTATGGGTATAAGCCATGAGACTAGAAAAGAAATACAAGAGAGGGAAAGGAGTTTCTAAAGAAGAGAAAGAAAAAAATTAAATCATAGATAGCATGAAAGCAGCTAGGAGATCACTGGGTTGGCATAGTAGAAGGGATCTGGGGCATATCGTGGAGGCTCATGGTGGGAGAGTGGGACATGGGAGGAGCAAAAGTAAGTAATGTGTGCACGTGACAGAATGAAACAGTACTTTCAACTGGAATTTATAAGTTCTTTTAAGCAATGAATTTTAGATACAAAACCAAACAAACAAAAAACTAGCCATTACTTTCTTGCTACTTTTAATTGGTGCTTGAAAGACAGGTGTTGGGTGATCAGCTCAAAGGACCAGATGACCAACACCACCTGAATGCTTATGCTGTTTTTCTGGCACGTTCGAATACTTCCTGGCATATGTAACCTTTATCTAGCAGCAATGAGCTAGCAAACAGCCAGCTGAAAAGGGCACAACAATTTACATTTCAAAGGGAAAGAAAATATGCGCTGAAAATAATCACCTTCTCATTTCCAAGGTTTTATTATGGTTCACATTTACATCAGGACTGAAAGAAAAGCTATTTGTATCAAATAGGAAGTGTGGGTGGATGGATGGATGGATGGATAAGATAAATAGATGATTGATGTAGATAGATAAGTTAGATAGGTGATAGATTTATTTCCAGCAGAGATAAAAATTAAACAAAAATTGCATTATTTTCAGATGTGATGGGGCATCCTTTCGCATGTAACAGATGTTCACTTGGGGATCAATTTATCTTTCAGAACAGGCAATGATCTGAAGACCTAACATTCTGTCTCTTTGCACATGACACTATAGGCCACACTCCCTGAAGCAGAAGGTCCCTCCAGGGATGACATGGGCAACATGCTCTCATTGGGTTAGAATAACAAAAGAGTAATGGGGACATGGCATATCCTGCAAGGGCAGGGCCAGGCAGTAGAAGAAGCATCAGGCTGCATGGCTGGAAACACAAGTACTGACTTCTATGGTGATGGTATGTCATTATGTGAGGGCATGGACTTTTTTGTGTTTTGGGTGGTCAGTGCTATACAAAACTGCAAGATTTTCAGATAGTTGAATGAAAAGGAAAACTGACTTGCTATTTAAAATTACTTAGTTAATATTTCACAATCTTATTTCCAATGAATTCAATTTGTTTTCCTTCTTATGAATGAGTATACAAACTTCCATATTGGAGAAGTGAGCTTTCATTTTTTGTTGTTGTTTCGTTTTGTTTTGTTTTGTTTTGTTTTGTGGTAGTTTTTGAGACAAGGACTCTGGTAGCTTAGGCTCACCTAGAATTCACTACTTAACTGCTGATAACCTTGAACTTGTGATCTTCTTGCCTCCACTTTTCTAGTGTGGGGATTGTAAGCAAGCACCACCATGCCTGTTCTAGGCAGTGCTCAGGATAGAAGTGAGGGCTTTGTTTGCACTAGGGAAAGCACTCTACCAACTGTGCTATCTTTCCAGCCTTTACAAACCCTGTGTAAAGGGATCATAAGTATTTTAACATTTTATGTCATATAGGTCTCTGTGTCATATTTTGTACTTACCTTTAAAATAATTTTATTATTGCATTATTTAGATAACTTTCTCATTTGTGTCTTTATTAATTATATTGCAAGTACGTACATGCGCAGGAGTGCAGGTGTCCAGAAGAGGGCGTTGGACTCCTTGGTACTAAACATACAGGTGGTTATGAGTATTGTCCACATTTGATAAAGCTCTGGGAGTATAAATGCACCAAGAAAACTTTAAAATATGTAAAGTATGATTGGGTTGGATTTATGGCTCAGTAGTTAAGAGTGCATATTGTTTTGGCTAAGGATGAGAATACTCATTATCCATGTACCCATGTCAAATGACTCTCTCTTTACTGAACAAGTGCCAAGTTCCAGAAGAAGCCTGAGAAACTGCAAAGATTGGGAGCAAATCAAACAAAAGAGGTGAGTGATGCTTGAGTTATTATTACAAAAAATAAAGAAAGAAAAGAAAGAAGGGATTTCCAAATAGACAATATGGAAAATGGGTGTGAGCTATCATAGATGATTAACAAAGGGACATTTAGAATAGTATTTTAAAGGGAGTTAGAATAGTATTTTAAAAGGTAAAAGGAGCAGACCCAAAAGGTATGCATGGTATGTACTCACTAATATGTGGATATTAGCCAAAAAAAAAACAATGTATGACATACCCAAGACACAGTCCACAGAACTTAAAAAGGTCAACAAGTTGAAGCGCCCAAGTGAGGATGCCTCGGTCCCACATGGAAGGGAGAAGAAAGCAATCACAAAGGGAGAGGGAGGAAGGGACTGGGAAGGGAAAGTGTAAAGGGAAGGGGGTGGTGTGGGACAAGATCTGGTATTGGGTGGGGAAAAAGGACTGAAGTCCTGGGGGCTAGCAGAAAGAATGGAAACAGGATACCTCGGGAAGAAGGAGGTATGGAGGACCCTCCAGAATGTACCAGAGACCTGGGAGGAAAGAGACTCCCAGGACTCAAAGGTGGGGGGGACCCTAGATGAAATGCCCTACAGTGGGGAGAGGGAACTTGTAGAGCTCACTTCCAGCAGAAAGACAGAGAGTCAAGTGAGGGACGGGGTTGCTATCCCACAGTCAAAACTCTGACCCATAATTCTTCCTGTCTGAAAGAAATGCAGGGATGGAAATGGAGAGAAGCCTGAGGAAAAGAAGGGACTGTAGATAGCCACTGGAGGGTCTCAGACACTCGGGGTAAAGGAGAGACTCACAGGACTTGACAGGGATGACTTGAGCCAAAATGCGCAGAGAAGGGGAAGACAGAACCTGTAGAAACAACATCCAGCAGATGGGCATGGCCCTGGTCAAGGAATATGGGCACCCACCATTTCAAAATTTTAACCCAGAAATGTTTCTGGAACAAAAGAAAAAAAGGGACAAAAAAATGGAGCAGAAACTGAAGGAAGAATCATCCCCTGGGACTGTCCTACCTGGGGATCCACCCGGTTTGCAGACACCAAACCCTACACTGTTTCTGGGGTCAAGAGGCTCTTGCTGACAAGAACCTGGTGTGGCTGCTCCTTGGGAGGTCCATCCAGTAACTGACCCATGCAGATGTGGATACTTGAGCTAACCATCAGACTGAGCTCAGGGACCCTGTGGGGGAGTTGCAGAAGGACTAGAGGAGTAGAGGGGGATTGCAACCCCGTAGGAAGAACAACACCAGCTGGGGGGACCACCCAGTCCTCCCAGAGACTAAACCACCCAACCAAGGAGTATACAGGGAGGTTTCCATGACTACAGATACATATGTAGCAAAGGATGGCCTTGCCTGACAGCAATGGAAGGGGAGGCCCTTGGTCCTGTGGAAGTTTGATGCCCCAGCATCAGGGGATGCTGTGCGGCGGAGCGGGATAGGGTGAGTGTGGGGGGAGCACCCTCATGGAGGCAAAGGGAAAGGTGGATGTGAGATGGTGCATTTGTGGAGGGTAACCAGGAAGTGGGATATCATTTGAGATGTAAATGAATGGAATTATTGATAAAAAAGAGTTTGGGGTGACTCTAGCTGAGACTCCTAGCAGTACAGGATATAGATCCTCAAGTGGGAACCTCTTCTAGACAGGCGAGACTCCCAGGGGAGGGATATGGACATCTACTCACCCACAAAACCTTTGACTGGAAATGTGTCCTGCTTACAAGGTATGCAGATACAAAGATGAAGCAGAGATAGAGGATATGGCCAACCAGTGACTGGCCCAACTTATGCCCATACCATGAGCAAGAACCAATCCCTGACATTATTAATGATTCTCGGTTATGCTTGCAGACAGGAGTCTAGCATAATTGTCCTCTGAGAGGCTCCACCCAGCAGCTGGTGAAAACAAATGCAGGAACCCACAGGCAAACATTAGATGGAACTCGAGGAGTGCTGTGGAAGAGTTGGGGGAGGGAGTGAATGACACAAAGGGAATAGGGACTCCACAAGAAGACCAACAAGAGTCAACTAATGTGGACCTTAGGAGCTACCAGAGACTGAACCATCAAGCAAAGAGCAAGCATGACCTGAACCTAGGTCCCCACAGATATGTAGCAGATGTGAAACTTGGTGTTCATGTGGGTCCCCCAATAACAGGAGTAGGGCGCTGTTCCTAAATGTTTTGCCTGACTATAGATCTCACTCACCTATCTGGGCTGCATTGTCTGACCTCAGTAGGAGAGGATGTGCCTAGTCCTGCAGTGACTTGATGTGCCAGGGTGAGGTGATACCCAGGATCCCTTCCCCCTTCTCTGAGGAGAAGGGGTGGAGGAGGGGTGTGCGAGTTGGGGGACAGAAAGAGAAGGGGGTGCAATACAGGTGTAAAGTGAATAGATGATTGATAGATAGATAGATAGATAGATAGATAGATAGATAGATAGATAGATAGATAGATAGATAAAAAAGTTAAACAGAAGATGTACTCTTGGTTAAGTCTTGGGTAAGCAGCTTCCTTTGGCTACCGTTACATAAAGATATTTTGATTTCTGTCACTTTCTCTCAGTTTACAGTTTGGTTTAGAGGGAATGTGTTTGCACACACACACACACACACACACACACACACACACACACACACATATATAATATATACTTAGTTTCCATGTATCCCAAAATAGGGATCTATCAAATCTTATTCCATACATACATAGACCTCTTGTATGTGCCATCTGTGAAATCAGCATGGCAGTTTGTTAACTAAATCTTGACTCTTGGAACATTTTTAGGCACTAACAAACTTAGTCTTAAACTGCCCTTTTCCTCACCCCAAGCAATGCCAATGCGCACACAGCTGCTACTCCTGTAAGAAAAGGGAAAGGTGTGGAAGGATTTTATTTTATTTTGTTCCTATCAACGGTTGTCACATGAAAAGGATTCTAATGAGCCCTGGGTTTTGACAAAGCCAGCTTGCCCCACTGGGTGTAAACAAGCAGAGTGAAGAGGAGAGAAGGCAGAGAAATGAAGCAGAGTCATCACAGGGCAGGGCAACTCAAGTGCTTCCAGCCTCCCCAGCTCAGTTCCTCAATTCCAGGTCCACGCATTCTTTGACCCTCGTCAGAGTCTGAAATCCAGAGTCCCCCACTATTCACTGTCATACCACTCAAGTCCTTGCTTCCCTCTTCTCAGAGTAGAAGGGTCATCATGGTCCTTGGCTGTGAGTTTCTTGTGAACATCTACAACTGCCTCTCACCATGTTTTCTCACAGACTTATTAGAAAAACAAATCCTAGATAATCTAGGTATTGAGGTATTGATTATCCTAGTACTTAACTTGATTCATGCCTGTAACTGTACTAGAGTTGGACACACATGCACATCACACACACACACACACACACACACAGAGAGAGAGAGAGAGAGAGAGAGAGAGAGAGAGAGAGAGAGAGAGAGAATCTTTAAAGCTTAAATTTGTGACCTAAAAATCTCTGCTGTGAATCTTTGATACTGCCTTAAAAAAATTCAACAAACTTTCCCAGTTCTTTCCTTATAGACCAGCGTTAAGCTACCACCTCTTCCCCTTTGACAAGCATCTGGCAGGTACCCTTCCTCTGTCCCCACTCTTGTTCAATGACCTTAGTTTTTCTTCCTCTAAGATCAAAGAAAATAAGATCAAAGTTGGAGAGATGGCTCAGTGGGTGAAAAACACTTGTCACACAGCCTTGACAGTTCAGTTCCCAGAGCCCAACAATCATAGTCCGTGTTCTATTACTGGGAAGAGACAACATGACCACAGCAGCAATTCTTATAAGAAAAAGCATTTAATTGGGGCTTACTTACAGTCTCAGAGGTTCAGTCCTTTTTCAGGATGGCAGGTGACAGGGCAGCATGCAGACACGGTGCTGGAGAGGTGTCTGAGAGTTCTACATCCAGATCTGCAGACATCAGAAAGAAAGAGAAAGCCCCTGAGACTGAATGGGGCTTCTAAAACCATAAGCCCTCCTCCAGTGACACTTTTTCTCCAACAAGGACACACCTCCTAATCCTTCTCTCTAATGACCAAGCATTCATTATATATGGGACTATGGGAGCCATTCCTTTCAAAGTACCACACCAACCCATAGCAAAAGGAGAGAACCAATCGCAGAAGTTGTCTCTGACTTCCACAGGTATTATGCTCTGGCACAAGCAAGCCCTCACACTCACACATCATACACTCAGATACATGCCATCAATAATAATGAATGAAAATATTTTTAAAAATAGAACCACTAATGTATGATAAAGTAATCATATTTTCATATATGATTGCTTTATCATATATTCCTAACCACATTTACCACCCTATTTCTGCCCACATCTCTACATGCTCATAATTCAAAGTATAAGATATCTGTATTCCTAACTGGGTATTCTTCTTTGTCGCTCCATCTGTCTTTTTCTTCCTCTGCAATCATGTGAGACCATGATCAATACTAATTTCAAAGAAATAAAAAATGAAAACCATAATGGGATAGCATCTCACTCTAATTAGAATGGCTATAAGCAAAAATAAATAAGTTCAGATGAAGATGTAGAGAAAGAATGTTTTTAATATGATCACCAGCCCAGGCCAAGTTTAGGCTTCCTAGATAGCCCAGGATGGCCTTGAATTTCTGCTCCCACCTTCTAAGTGCTAGTATTGGAGGTGTGAGCTACCACTCTTGGTTTATGCAGTTTTAGGGAGAAAATCCATGGCCTTATGTATGATAAGTAGCACTTTACCAACTGAGCTATATGCCCAGCCATGAAAAGAGAATGATTGTACACAGTTAATAGAAAGATAGATTAGGGGAATTATAGAAAATAATTCAAAAGTTTCTCAAGAAATTAAAAATAGAAGTATGATAGGACTTAACTACTAGTAGTTATATATTCAAAAGAAAAAATTCATGGGCTGGAGAGATGGTTAAGAGCACTGAGTGCTTATTCAGAGGTCCTGAGTTCAATTCCCAGCAACCACATGGTGGCTCACAACCATCTGTAATGGGATCCAATGCTCTCTTCTGGTGTGTCTGAAGACAGCTACAGTGTACTCATATACATAAAATAAGTAAATCTTGAAAGAAAGAAAGAAAGAAAGAAAGAAAGAAAGAAAGAAAGAAAGAAAGAGAGAGAGAAAGAAGGAAAGATTGTTATATTACCTGCAAGCTAAGTTGGTAAGGTGTATCTGTTTATCCCAATATTTGGAAGCTTGAGGCAAGAGGATCATGAGTTTGCAGTTAGCTGGACTACGTATAGAGTTCAGGCCCAGTCTATGTACCCAAAGCAGAAGGAAGAAGGAGGAGAGGGAGGGAGCAAAGAAAAGAGAGACTCATGCTTAATGAGGTTCTATTCATGGTAACCACGGTAAAGAGTCATCCAAGATGTCCCTCTATGGATAAACCGACCTTTGAAAATGTGGTATTTGTGTTCACTGGAACATTATTCATTTGTTACAAATAAAATACTGTCTTTTGTAGCGACATGGATAAAACTGGAAGACTCTTTGTTAAGTGTTATGTTAACAGACCAAGTACAGAAGCAGAAATCAAATTGATTACATAAAGCTGGAGAGTGATCACTAAAGATTAGGAAACAGAATTCCCTAGGAGACAGGATAAAGGGCGCCAGAAGACAGTTATATAAGAGGAAAAGGACTATTTATTTGTTTTCCTGTTATGTTTGAATCTAAGGTATTACTATATGTCCAAGTTCACTTCAAATTCATTATGTAGTCCAGACTGCCTTTGAGCATGTCCCTATCTCACCCTCACAAGTGTGGGGCTTACAGGCGTTTGCCAGTACACCTACTAGGATTAACCACTAATGTCCTGTATCACAGTATGGTTTCCATAGCTCACATTTAAATACACTTTATACATTACACTAATATACACTTTATAAACTAACTGAAAGAAATGCAAAGTTTTACAATACACAGAAATAACAAAAATGAAGAGTGATGGGAACAGTAATTAACTTAATCTGATTAGTACAAATTATGTATGTATATTAATTATCTCACTGAAGCCTATAAGCACATACAAGTGTTATATGTTAGTATGAAATAAATGGCTCTTGCCAGGTGTCCTCATTAGAGTGACATCATCTCTAAACCCCATGTGGCAATCCCTGACTCACCGCCATGATGCCCAGGGAAAACAGTACAACTACTTCCTTAACATCACACAACTTTTGGATGATTACCCAAAATACTTCATTATGGAAGCAGACAATGTGGGCTCCAAGCAGATGTAGCAGATCCGCATGTCCCTCCGAGGGAAGGCTGTGGTGCTGATGGGCAAGAACGTCATGATGCGAAAGGCCATCAGGGACCATTTGAAGAACAACCGAGCTCTGGAGAAGCTGCTGCCCCACATCTGGGGGAACTCGGGCTTCGTGTTCACCAAGGAGGACCTCACTGAGATTAGGGACATCCTGCTGACTAAGAACGTGCCAGCTGCTACTCGAGCTAGTGCCCTCGCCCCATATGAGATCAGTGTGCCTGCTCAGAATACTGGTCTGGGAATGAGAAAACTTTAGGCATCGCCACTAACATCTCCAGAGGTACCATTGAAATTCTGAGTGATATGCAGCAGGTAAAAACTGGAGACAAGGTAGAAGCTGGTGAAGCCACCCACACTGCTGAACATCTCCCCCTGCTCCTTTGGGCTGGTCATCCAGCAGGTGTTTGACAATAGCAGCATTTATAACCCTGAGGTGCTGCACATCACAGAGCAGACCCTGCACTCTCGTTTCCTAGAGGGTGTCCACAATGTGGCCAGTGTCTATCTGCAGACTGACTACCCGACTGTTGCCTCAGTGCCTCACTCCATCATCAATGGGTACAAGCCGGCCCTGGCTTTGTCTGTGGAGACTGAGTACACCTTTCCACTGGCTGAAAAGGTCAAGGTCTTCCTCAGTGATCCATCTGCATTTGCAGCTGCTGCCCCTGCGGCTGCTGCCACCACTGCTGCTCCTGCAGCTGCTGCAGCCTCAGCGAAGGCCGAAGCAAGGGAAGAGTCGGATGAATCAGATGAGAATGTGGGATTCAGTCTCTTAGACTAACCCCCTCAAAGCAACCAAGTCAGCCTGCTTAATTTGAGAAAGGTGGACATAAAGGCTTAAGAAAAAAGAAAAGGAAAAAAGAAGAGTTAAATACATGATGTATAAGAAGTGCTTAGTTGACATTCTCCTCAGGACACCAGCATTGTGCTAATGATAGAATACTGTGCATACAGCACAGTAAGAATGGTTTCTTTGCAGTGCTGGGCACTGAACTCAGTTTTGTATATGCTAAGTAAATGCTGTACTGAGCTACACCCCAGATAGATAGATAGATAGATAGATAGATGATAGATAGATAGATAGATAGATAGATAGATAGATAGATAGATAGATAGATAATTTTCTCTTAACTTTACAATATATTACTATAATTATTTTATTTTTTGAACTTTTAATCTTCTTTACTTAATTCATAATTAAGCTTTATTTGCCAGGCATAGTGGTTCATGCTTTTAGTTCCAGTACTCAGGAGGCAAAGTCAGGGATCTCTGTGAGTTTAAGGTCAGCCTGGTCTACAGAGCTAGTTCCAGGACAACCAGAGCTGCATAGTCAGACCTGTCAAAAAAAGAAAGGAAGGAAGGAAGGAAGGAAGGAAGGAAGGAAGGAAAAAGAAAGAAAGAAAGAAGTGGGAAGGAAGGAAGAAAGAAACAAACAAACAAAGAAGGAAGGAAGAAAAAAGTTGGAAGAAAGGAAGGAAGGAAAGGTAGGAAGGAAGGATGGAAGAAAGAAAGGTTTATTATAGGAAAAAAGAGTGTTACTGGGTTGCACGGTTAACACAATTTCAGGCACTCACGGTAGTCTTACATCTTTCCAGTGGGGTGGGAGTAACTACTGTGTCAGATCCTCAGCCAAGTGAAGAGCCTGTATTTCCTTTGTGGCCATGGGATGCACCTAGTCAAGAACAGGACGTGTTCTAATTTGAGTGTACTAACTATTCTGATTGTATGTTTGTTCTGCCTCCACAAACACAATTTGACCCTCAGGGTTATCTCTGGATATCCATCACTGAGCTCGGCAAGTTCTCACGTGTAAAGGTGATAAAGCAGTCCTGAGCAAATGGAAATTTCCTGCAGAGATTGGTAACTTAGTAAAAAGGGGTAGTAGTTGCAAGAAAAATCTATTTTACAGAATAAAATCAAGATGAAAAGAAAGAGAACCAGAAACCAACGACTAGCAAGATAAATGATAGGACAGCAATGAGTGAGGTGTGAGCCCTTCCCTTCAACTGAACATAGTGCATATATTGGAAGAGCTGGGTAACTGCAAAAGGATCCTTCCAGGACAGGGAGCAAACAGTCTTAGAAAAATGTTGCAATTCTTGAACATTTGCTAAGTTCTAGATCCTTACGTGAGCTTTACATGCACACTCGTTCTTCTTTTTTTTTTTTTTATTAACTTGAGTATTTATTATTTACATTTCGAATGTTATTCCCTTTCCCGGTTTCCGGGCAAACATCCCCCTAATCCCTCCCCCTCCCCTTCTTTATGGGTGTTTCCCTCCCCACCCTCCCCCCACTGCCGCCCTCCCCCCAACAATCACATTCACTGGGGGTTCAGTCTTAGCAGGACCCAGGGCTTCCCCTTCCACCGGTGCTCTTACTAGGATATTCATTGCTACCTATGAGGTCAGAGTCCAGGGTCAGTCCATGTATAGTCTTTGGGTAGTGGCTTAGTCCCTGGAGCTCTGGTTGCTTGGCATTGTTGTTCATAAGGGGTCTCGAGCCCCTTCAAGCTCTTCCAGTTCTTTCTCTGATTCCTTCAACAGGGGTCTTATTCTCAGTTCCACACTCGTTCTTTTATTTGTTTACTTACTTGTGACACTGGGGCTTCTCTCTAGGACCTCACACATGGCAGGTAAGTGCTGAAAGACTTAGCAGCATAGTGGCCCATTCATTTGCTGTATGTTACTTAGTTTTTGTGTGTTTGTGTAGACAGGGTCTTGCCATGTAACCCAGACTGTCTTTCAACTTGTGATCCTTTTGCCTTGGCAGGCCTGCTGAGTGCTGGGATTGCAAATGTATGCCGAAACGCCCAGCCTAAGTCACTTAACCTTCCTCATAACATATCTCCTCATGTAATTCCCATTATTCTCTCTAAAAAAATAAACCAACATGCTCATGACTGCATCACTAGGAAGCAAGGAGGCCATGGGGTAAACCCAGACAGATAGTTTGAAGCACACTGTGTTATTTTTAAACAAAAAAAAATTATTGGTATATATTTCAGGTAAAGGAAGCTGTTTTAAAAACACAAAATTCAGTGGGGATTTCTTTTAGTGTTTGTATTTTTTATTTTTGAGTATATATATATATATATTTTTAGTATTTTTAGAGTTGTATAATCATCACTCTCCTATCAAGAAATACAATATTTTTGGCACTCAGAAGAAACCCCATATCCACTTCCTCCACTCTCCATTGCTCTAGCTTTCCAACCCTAGGAACCATTAATCTACCTCTGAAAGTATTTAGCTCTTTGGGGTCTTTTGGGTGGTGCAAGTTTATAATATGTGTCCCTTTGCTGTTGGTGGGCCATGTATCTGTAATCCATTTCTTTTATAACATTCCATTGTGTGAGTCTACCCACCATTCTTTTGTATCCATTTACTGGCTGAAGAAAGCATCTGTGTTGCTTCAGCTTCAGATTCTTATGAACTGTCTGGAGAGAAGTCTCAACTGTTGAAGGCTAGGCTCACAAGCAAAGTAGATTCTTCTGAACACGTGAGTGAGTATGTGGACATATGTTTTCATCCCCTTTGGGTTTGTACTGAGGAGTGGAATTGCTATGTCATCAGGTAATTCAGTGTTTAACATATTGAACAATGAATAATTTTAATCACTGCCTCTTCTGGTACCCGACAAAGGATACTTCTTGGAAGCTGTGATGATATAATTATTGCCAAAGAAAAATACTCAGGCTATTAACAGATGCCTTTGAATTCTAGAATCTTTGTGGTTTCATTATTCTGGCTGAATGAATTCTTCTTACAACATGAAATGGAACATGAATAATTGTAAGCTGAAGTTAAAAAATCATTGACTGTATACTATGTGCCAAGAACCTTCATGAGATATACTAGGATTCAGAAAAAAAAATCGTGTTTCCACCTTGTCTTCCTTTAACAAATACTTGAACATTTAGCAAGAGGCACTCACCAGGACTAGGTAGAAAGAATTCAAGCAGGGGTTAAAAAGCCTTGAAACGGAACGTGAAGAGCTGCCTGGAAAAGCAAATTGTTAAAAAGATAATCAAGTAAAATGCACAGTGTCCTGACACACTATGATGGGAATCTGGACATCAAGGTCAGAAGATGCTTCCTTGGGTGGCTGAGTTTGATGAGGGAGAAAGCTCACCTCTCCATATGATTGGCTTTTTCCCCCTGCCTTGTCTGTATGAGCTTCAGCAGGACTTGAAATAGCTAGTAGGAAGGCTGGGCAGGACACTAGAAAGGCCCAGATAGTAACAATTTCTCACTTGCAAAGCACTGCTGTCTCATAGTTGCTCCTGGCCTGTATTCATAGAAACTAAAAGTCAGAAGACCTGTGGGAAAGGCTACCATTGTGTACAGCGCCATGATCCTGGAGGGTTTTGTGCAGACATTCGAGAAGAGACAGGAAATTAATCAGAAGACCTAAAGGCAGGATACATTACCCTTGCCATGTGCTATTCGTGGAGACAAACACTTAGACTGTCACCACAGTTATGGTGGCTGATGATTAGACACACCCTACATACCTGCAGGCCTCTGCAGGTCTCTGATTGTGGGGAAAGATGAACAAAAGTCTGATTAAAGGACTTCTGGATTCCTACGTCTCAACTCTAGCTATTCTAATGTCTTCTGGTCAGTTCTGGTGATTCCAGAGCCCTACATCTTGGTGGAAATAGCCTGGAAGTTTAATTAATTAGCTTTCCAACCAAATTTCAACACATATGTCTTTACCATCTTTAGGTGTTGCTGTGACTTCAAAGGAAAAAAAACTCTTTTATTCTGAAGCAGTGACACAGTTGAGATGAAATTTTTGTCTCTATGTTTGTATTGTAATTGTGATACCAAAGTTATAATAACTAAAGTTGCTCTTGGGTAAACATTATTTCCATTCTGATCAAATAAGGAAGGGAAGAAGAGAAAAGGAAGGGACAGAGTTAGGGGAAAGGAACCCTTCTGTGAGAAATAACACTTAAATGAAGACGTGGAGATTAGAAATAATTAGAGATGAAATGCTAGAGGGAAGTGGACAATGGCCACATAGAACAGCTGTGCCAAGGCCCCAACACAGAAAAGAACCTTTGTACATGAGGATGCTGAGGAAGAGTTCAGATAGAAGAAAATCCTGGGAAGCAGAGGGGCAGTGGCTGGACAATGCAGAACCTTACAGGATAGGTTCGTGAACTTACTTTTAAAATGTTAAATAGGAGGGGAAGAGAATTAAAAATGGAGGCTCAGACATTTGAGTGCCAAACATCAATACTGCAATATTCATACAAGCTGAAAGAGGGAGCCATCAAATGTCCATCTGCAAATGATTGGATCAACAAATACCACGTATTTACACAATTAAATACTACTCAGTAATCAAAAAAAAAAAGATTTTGTGACACCTACTACAGTCAAGATGAACCTTGGAAACATGCGAAGCAAAGACAGCTGAATAAAAAGTTTAAATGTTCTCTGAGTCTATTGGCACAAAATAGATATAAGAGATAAATTCATAGGCAGGAAGGATAATAGCGGTTACAGGAGCTGTGGAGGAAAAGTCATTGAAAATGGTTACAGAGCGTTGTGTAGAGGTAATGAAAGGTTTTAGAACTAGCGTTGATGATTGTATAACATGGATGTGTTTAATGCCACTGAATGAATTAAAAGGTAAATTATATATTTTGCCACAATATTACAACTTTATAGGATTTTTACAAAGCCACATGAATGTAAACTGAGACTACAGAGCATGGCAGGGTTTAACTAGGGTTTTGCAAAGACTACTTTAGCCATGGTATCGATTGAAGAAGGTTAGATGTAGCCTAAACTGGCCAGGTGGTCACAAAGACTGCTAGGAAAAATGGACATAAGCAGAAAGATCTGAGCGATAGAAAATTTGAATCTGGGGCTGGAGAGATGGCTCAGCAGTTAAGAGCACCCGACTACTCTTCCAGAGGTCCTGAGTTCAATTCCCAGCAACCACATGGTAGCTCACAACCATCTGTAAAGAGATCCGATGCCCTCTTCTGGTGTATATGAAGACAGCTACAGTGTACTTATATATAATAAATGAATAAATCTTTAAAAAAAAAAAGAAAATTTGAATCTGGGATTGGTATAAGAAAAAGGGAGGTCACGAGGTGTTGTTTAGACAGGGAATGCTGAAACAGATTCAGGTCTGGATAGGACAGACTTTTGAGTCGTGTTTTGCAAAGAATATGAAGTGGATACTTGCCATAAGGGGCTAGAGCTCAAGGAAAGAGATGGAACAGAAGCACCAAGCAAAGACCCAAGCTTCTTTTTTACAAAGTCATGATGTTGTTGTAGCCACCAGACGTGCTTTTCTAGACAAGTTAGGGAGAAAATACAAGAGTGTAGATGAGCAAGGGACAAAATGTTTGGCATCAGTAGTAATTTTTATGGACCTAACATTTATAATTTTATGGAGATATTAAAAAGGGCAGACAAATGAAGCCCAGGATTGCCAATGCATGGGACTTGAAGGAACTAGACTAGAGCCAGCCTGGCATGAATTGGTTTGTCACACAGGGAAGACAGTACGGTTGTGCCAGGCAGGAGGTGAAAAGGCTATACTGATAAGTTAGATACTTAAAAGGCTCAATAAACATAAATCTGAAGATGCTGGGTGGTGTGACAACAGTCTAACATGATTGTACAGCCCCACCTAAGGGCATTCTAAACTGTTTCTTCAAGTTCACAGAAGGCTGGTGTGTGGCCATCACTCATGAAGCAGCCTGGGTGCTCAACAGGATACCAGTACCCCTGAGGAATCTCTATTCTGAGAGCCAGCCACCATGCCCAACTCAGGCTAACAACTCAAGCACTTGTGCTCTTCCCTGTAGGGGTGACCACCTGGCCACTGAAAGGAGCCATTAAAGACCCAGAGCCAGCCATGATCCCCACAGAGTTGGATAATGGAAATAGAGATTTTTCAAAGGGGAGCACCTCCTGGGATGCAGAGCTCTGTGGATCCCTTTCAGGCACAGGATGAAGCATCATCACCATCCATTCCTCCTGCTGAGTCAGGTTCAGATTATACTCCAGGTCACTATGGGAACCTGGCAGAAATGAGAGTCTGGCTGTCTCTATCAGACTTAGCTTCTTGGGCTCACATCTATCCTTCAGTGATAGCTCTTGTGAAAGAAAAAAAAAAGGCACAAGGAAGGATGAAAGAAAGAAAGGAAGGAGGGAGGAAGCAAGAGAGGGAATAAAGGAGAGAAGGAAGGAAAGAAGAAAAGAAGGAAGGAAGGAAGGAAGGAAGGAAGGAAGGAAGGAAGGAAGGAAGATGGTGCACAGGCAGACTCCTGTTGAAGGCAATGAAGGCACTAATACTCTTCTTGAGACAATCTAACAGTGCAGTAACCTGTTAGAATTGATATCTTCATCCTATGCAAAGGAAATAGACATACTTTAAATGTGGTTTATATGTGGCTATTCCTTATGGAATGATCTAAAATAGTAAGACAATTGGAAAAAAAGATAACATCCAACAATTAGAGAATGGCCACAAGAATTCTGCTATAGTCATGCACTATGATGTCACTTACCCATTGAAAGTACTTAATGTTTAATATTGTGGTGTTAAGAGATAAGGCTCACAGAGGAAACAATATAGAGGGTGTAGTCAAGGCATTTGAACATTTAGAATGTTGAACAGACACTTAACAAAATAAAGAGTGGTTTTTGGTGTGCAGAACAGTAGGTGGTCATCTTAATTTTCTAACTGTGTGTGCAAAACTTCTACCAAGAATATATCTGTATTTTGTTACTGTAAATAAATGAATGTGTGATTAGAAAGAATGGGAAGGAGACCAAAAACAGGAGGGTAAGTTGTAAATTATGATCAAATAGCTTACTGATACATTAATTCAGAATTATGTTACATTCTATTCTGCCTACCCACACAATCCTTGCCTTTTCCCTCCCCAAAATCACTATCACTGCTCCCAGTTTATGGACGTTAAGTGTGTGAAAGCATCTTTTATATATGCCATAAGGCAAGCTGGTTGGAATGGATGAGGAACAAATCATCTTTCCTTATGAGTGTCAAACTGTTCTGAACATGGCCCCTGTCCTATCCAGCCTACTATGACAAAGTGCGAGGCCAACAGGGGCAGCTAAGACTGACAGCTGGTGCTCTGGGTTATGTCAGCCTTACTGAATGCTGAGGCAACTTAAAAAGGCAACAGGAAACAGATGGCCAGCCCAGTCTCCTCTTTGGCTAGCCTATGAGGACCATCTGGAGAAAAGGAAATTGGTCCGCCGCCTGGAGAGGAAGGTGCTGTGGTGAAGTCCAGTCCTCACATTTTGCAATGTGTAATGCCCAGGGAGAAATTTAAGGAAATCTTTGGGAATTACTGAGAAACAAAAGATAGTCACAACTCGCACCGCACAAGGAACCATTACTGGAGGGGACAGTGTTCTGTGGCTAGGAACCCACAGAATTCCAAAACTCTGAGACTTACGGTGCTGTGAATGCTGCCTGGAAACACTTTCAGTCAGGACGTCGGGCTAGTCAACATCACCTTGCTTGTCTACACCAGCTTCTCCAGTGCTATTCCATATGGCCGAGTCGACTGTCAGTCAATTCTGCGGGGATGTCCTCTCTGCTTATATTATATATCTTTGCATACTTTGCTTTTGTAGCTAAAATTCTGGCTTGTCCAAATAGAGGTAATAAACCCAAGTTCTTTCAGCGTTGTGTGGAGTCTTGGTCCTGAGAGTTAAAACTGTCACTAAGGCTGTTCCCAGGTGAAGGCAAGTAGAAAAATGACAGGAAATTGAGATGAGAAACTGCTGCCCCTTTTGAATGCTCTCTGCATTCTGTTTTTTTTTTTTTCCTGGAGCCCAGTAACTTGAGATTCTATAGGCAGTTAATGGTTACTAGAAGAAGGAGAGACATTTTCTTCAGTGGTGTAGCTACGGTAAGATTTCCACACTCCTGAAATAACAGCCATACCCGTGCTCTAGTAAGTAATTCTAATGAAATTCATTGCATCATCAAGAAGAAACGAGAAAGTAGGAGAGAGATTTAGAAAGAGGAAAGGGATCAGTGGGAGTATTAGGGAAGGTAAGAAAGGATAAAGGGAGATGAAAATTATTGGGAACCATTACATCCATACATGACTATGTTCTAATGAAGTCCATCATTACCTAATAATATATAATTAATATAGGCTGATGACATAAACAATGGGTTGTCATTATCACTCATTAGTAAAAGGTTTGTCTAGTGTGTATGATGTCCATCACTGAAGAAAAGAAAGTAAAAACAATGCAAGGCATGTATCAAGGGTAGACAGATGGAGGCTCTAGACATTGATGATCACAAGGTTACTACATTGTCATGGAATTCCTACTTGTCAGCTGTCTTTAATGTAAGAGAAGTCTAGATTTGCCTCTTATATAAGATACTGATAGCTTTTTCCTGGGCCATGTACACAAATCAAATCCTAATGACATGGAGACTTGGAAGGTTTGTTGTGGCTAAAGAATGACCCAAAGGCTATAAATCCAGGCTGGGATTGTTACATTGTGTAGTAAAAATAAATAAGCAAATTAATGCACATGGGTATTCTCTAAATGGACCGAGGATTGATGATTGAGGAATTGGAATGGCTTTACCAATAAGGACAACTTTACTTTGTTGAAACCGTACAAAGAGATGGGTTTTTAAAAGGAATTGAGGCTAGAAAGATAGCTCAACTATTAAGAACACTTGTTCCTCTTCCAGCAGACCCGAGTTCAGTTCCTAGCACCTACTTTAGATGTCTCACAAGTACCCTTAACTCCAATTTCAGGCCTCTGGCCTCTAAAAGCGTCTACATTCATATGCACCTACACACACACACACACACACACACACACACACACACACACACATCTTTAAAACTTAAAAGTAAATCTTAGAAATAGGAGAGGCGGGAAAGAAAATGGAGCTGGAAAGATGGTCCAGCAGTTAAAAGCATTTGCTGCTCTTCCAAAAGGCTGGGGTTCAGCTCCTAGCACCCATAAGTGCTCACACCTGGACCTGTAACTTCAGCTCCTGATGCTCTTCTGAACTCACAGGCATGCATACACATGGCCTACCTTCACACAGACACACAGATAAGTACACATAAGAAAAACCAATTTTAAAAATAACCCCTTTTTTGAAAAGAGAATAGGAAATGACATAGAAGTCTGTTAACAGGGTGCAGGTGAACCATGAGTAATGGTTAGAAGACAGAGCCCGTAAGGTGCGCCAATTGTTCTGGAGACAGTTTTGAAATACACTGAATATATTTGGCCTCCTAAGGGATAAGAAAGATGGAGCTCCTGTCTCCAGCTGGAGCGAATGATAACAAGACCAGCTAAAGCAGGGTCTACAAGAGAAATGGGTCAGAAGGCCGATTCTACTGCAGCTGTGGCATTAGCTATCCTTGACCCCAGGAGTAAATTTGGGGGGGGGGGGTGTGAAGTCAAAAGTTCCACTTTCCTTTTTCAATTTACCCCGCCTACTTATAAAACCGTCCAATTCAGAAGTGTCATCTCGGCCTGGAGAGATGGCTCAGTGGTTAAGAGCATTAACTGCTCTTCCAGAGGTCTTGAGTTCAAATCCTAGCAACCACATGGGGCTCACAACCATCTGCAATGAGATTTGATGCCCTCTTCTGGTGTGTCTGACGACAACTACAGTGTATCTATAATAAATAAATAGATAAATAAATAAATAAATAAATAAATCTTATTTTAAAAGGTGTCATCTCAAAGAACATAGGCTATTGATTCATCTCTGCATGCCAGAATCCAAGCTCTCCACAAGACATCTGAAGATCTAGTCCACATACTCGGAGTGGGTCCACTCCATGTATTTAAATTGCATAACTTTCCCTTTAGTCTCTGGAAATAGTGAATCTGCATAATCCCAGGGGGAATACAGTGAATAGATCAAGCTCAGGCTGTTGTCTGGAGGTTGATGTTTGCAAGAAAGAATGAGAGCTTCAGCCACATTAGCTAAACCAAATATCTATTTTACAAATCAATGTTGGGGAGATTGATAAGCTGTCATCATAGTCATCATTTGTTAATTAGGAAAGATAGGAAGTAGGAATCCAATGCAGGGTGTCTTGTGAGATCCAAGTTCCAACATCAGGAAAAGATGAGGGTCAAAGGAACCTGGAAGGTTAAAGAGATTGTTTGGATCCCTGGACAGATAAGTTCTTTATTTACTCTACATGAAGGCCACTAAGCTGTCAAATTCCAGCAAGCATTAGGCACACACCAGCACAAATGGGCCACACACAGGCAGGCAAAAGACACAGATGGTCACACAGAGTAGACACACAGACCTACAGACTGACACACAGGGACAAGGCTGGGGTTGGTGAAGGCATCTGGCATCAAGGCCATACTATAAAATACCCACGCAGAGGTGGCATGCTGTCAGGAATAGTTACAGAACAGCTTAGGTCACTGCTTAATTTTGGGTTCCCTGGGCATGTGGTTTCACCCATCTTTTACTGAGTCATAGCCTACCTCCAAGTCCAGCATTAGCCCCATAGTGCACATCTGCATCAGGACCACGTCCTTTCCATGTGAACTGCCCTGTTTGCCCCTCTGTCTCTTGTAAGTCTCTTTCATCAGATTCTTATGGAATACTTCTTTGTTTTGGCCAATTTCAAGAACAAATCTTTTCCTTTTGTCTGGCATTATGTCACCAAAGTTAGGCCCTAGCATGATCAAGCAATAACTATCCCTTTAATTAGTTTTTGTTTGGTTGTTTTGTTTTTAACATGGGATTTCAAATAAATTTCTGGCAAGAGTTTTCTGATCCTGTTCAGTTATAATAAATGAATTCTGGGGATTTATTGAGCTGACATTAGTGAATCCTTTAAATTACATGGTCCTCTATTCTCTCCTCACAAGCAAGCTCCATTCATTCCTCGTGAACTTAATAAATCTCTATGAATGTCAGCCTCTTATATATTCTAGGAAAAGCTGCACAAAACAAAACCAGGAAAAACATCCCATTGTCACACAGTTTAACTGAGAGGGGGAAATGACATACACATTTATACATATTTTGGGCTAGAGAATGCTAAGTACCAAGGGGAAAAGACTAACCCAAGACTGCAATTTTAGATGTATTATAAAGAAAGATTAGAGCTCCTCATGAGGCATCCTGGATTGGCCTCACCAAAACGAGAAGAAAAGACTTTACAGACATGGCAGAGACACATGAAGCCCACGGTGAAAAGAAACTCAAGAGAAGGCAATGGAAGTGCCAACGTACAGTGGGGGATTTCCTCCCATGTGTGAGAAGCAGGTAGTGGCCAATGTAGTTGGAACAGAGAAAAGGAGAGAGAACAGGAGATAAAGCCAAAGGAACTAAAAGGTGGGAGGCTAAGGGAATCAGGGGGGACTGGAAGAGACACTAATCAAACCTTTTCTAGTGATATAGCAGGTTGCAAAGCTCTTGAGGGACCAACCATGCTGAGGTCACAGAAGGCAGCTCAAAAAATGTTGGCAAAACTTCCTCGGTGTTGAAGAAAAGTTTTTAAAGACCATCTCTTCCCAGGTGAGTGAGATGGCTCACTGGGTAAACATCCTTACCACCATACCTGATGACCCAAAGTTGTTCCTTGAAGCCCACATGGTAGAAGGAAAGAATCTGGCTTCTACAGGCACAGCATGATGCACATGTACAGGCCCCAACATATGCACTTGAGACACAGCCAGTAATAAATAAAATAAAAATTTAAAAGAAATCCTTAATTTTATTTAAAAATCTATCTATGAGATAAGAACAAAACAGAACTGAGTTGAACCTCTAACAAGCTGCTCTGAGATTTCCTAGGAAAGAAGTGCAGAGGTTTCGAGGGGTGACGGACTCTGGCCAAGAAACTGGGCAGATGGTGTACAATCTCTCGGTTGCTGGCAGCCTTGGATAAGGTATGGGAGATCTGCATGTGCTTTCCCCAGGCCAGCCTACTTCTGTTTTGAGCTTCCTCTCCCCGCTCTCCCTCTCCCTTCCCCCTCCCCCTACCTTCTCCCTTTCTCCCCACCTCCCCTAGTACTTTTCCCTGAGCAGGTTGTGGTCACATATGCCTGCAGTCTCATCACTTAGGAGGCTGAGTCTTGAGGATCTCCCTGAGTTCAAACCCAGTTTGGGCTGCATAGTGATATCTTACCTCAAAAGTATCATATAATGAATTAACTGATTAGACTTGGTCTTCACTCAGTTAAGCCTAAATCCTACTGCAGTTCAGTTCTGCAGTCAGTTAGTTCTCAGCTCACGGGAAAATTTTCATTACCTGAGACACTGCAGTTGAATAGACATGAGGAGTGGACAAAATGACCTGGTTGGGTTCTTCCATTTCCACCTGACCAGCAAGACCAGCAATACAGCACAGCCATGCACTCCCAGCACTGTGAGTCAGCAGAGCTGCTCCATATGCAATATGTGTGATAGTATACATATTTATATATATATGAATATCATGTGTGTTTTATATATAATACACATGTTACATACAATACGTGATATATATGTGTGTATATATATATATATATATATTTCCTATTCCAAAATTCCAAGCCACCTACCAAGAAAGTATTACCTCCAAAAGTACTTAGAGAAAAAAAAGCATCATGCCCATAGCTTACCTGCCGTATTAAACTACGAATAATTCAAGGATGAAAATTCTAGATAGAGAGATAGGATAAATGGTCATGGAAATGGGCAAATTATAATTAGTGAGTCTTGGAAAAGGGCACACTACCAGTACCAAACACACACCAAACAGTACCAATTTGCTGTTTCCCTCTTTCTAACTTGGGTGTAAGTGTAAAATTATTTATGTAGAAATAAGATACAACTAAAATATGAATTGCTACATATTACATCTAGCATGTGTAGTAAGTGTATTACTCCCTGTGTTTCCTTGCACAAAGAAAATTCTAACAGCATGGGCATTAAAGGTATACCATGGGCTTCTCATAGGGGGGAAAATATATTTCAATGTTAACTTTGTACATAGTGTGCTTATTATTTCTGTAATAGTAAACAACTTTTAAGGAAAAAAGTATTGTTCCACTTGGCATACTGCCTTACAGAGTAGGGATAGTGGTCTGCTCTGCACAGCTCTCCATGCAGAAGTACTTTGACCCATTCTCACAAAAAAAAAATGGTTAAGTGTCTTTGACAAGAACCCCTGGATTTTTTTCCCATTGCTTCAACTTTAGACAAGATGATAAAACTATAACATGAGCACTAAATGACCGAGGGAAAGAGATGCTACAAGCTGGGTTCTCAGTCTTTAAGAGACCCTTTCCCAGCTTGAAGGGGCTCGAGACCCCATATGAACAACAATGCCAAGCAACCAGAGCTTCCAGGGACTAAGCCACTACCTAAAGACTATACATGGACTGACCCTGGACTCTGACCTCATAGGTAGCAATGAATATCCTAGTAAGATCACCAGTGTAAGGGGAAGCCCTGGGTCCTGCTAAGACTGAACCCCCAGTGAACGTGATTGTTGGGGGGAGGGCGGCAATGGGGGGAGGATGGGGAGGGGAACACCCATAAAGAAGGGGAGGGGGAGGGGTTAGGGGGATGTTGGCCCAGAAACCGGGAAAGGGAATAACACTCGAAATGTAAATAAGAAATACTCAAGTTAATAAAAAGAGAGAGAGAGAGAGACTCTTTCCCCCTTTCCCAAACATAAACTTCTTTAGCCTCTTTACTATCCCACTTCAGGGTTCCTTGAAGATGTTTCTCCATGCATCTTGATCCTGAGCCCTAGTTTGTAATAAATACTGGGATGTTGGCTAGGTTAAACACCCAGTCAGGCCTAGGGATGAATACACTGTATTGCTATTGGTCAGTATCATAAAGCCATTCCATTTATACAACCCTGGGATTTGAAAGAAATGACAGAGATCCAGGGACAGACCCTAAGATATGAGCCATACTTGAGGCTGCAGTCCAACAGACAATGACAGAATAATGAGGGAATACCATGACCTACATTTCCCCTTTGAACAAAACAGTTTCTGGCCTTGACTTTAACATCTACAGGTACAGTGAGGCAGAACATAGGCTATGAAGACTCCATTGGCTTTCCCTGCCCTCCTGGCTGTAGACTTTCAATCAGTAATCCCTGAAAGTTGGAGGCGTCACATGGCACCTGGGCCTCCTGTTCTATTCCTTGCCTTGGACTTCTCTTGATAAGGTCATCTGCCAATTTATTACTATTTTGACAACTAAGAAAACACTTTTGTAGTTTCCTCTGCTTATTGCCAACATCAGAGTTATGTTTTTATTTGATGTTCAGAGTAATATGTAAAATCTTCTCAATAGCAGTGGTCAGTTCCTGCTGTGTCTTTGCTAGCCTGTTATAATTCAGTTTGCCATCATTCCGACTCAGCAGAGAATACCATCCACCCTTCCCTTCTTAACTAAGACTATGCTCCAGCTTTTTCAGAGTCCTGCCAGAAGTGAGCATGCCATCTAAATAGATAAACTCCTGCATGTAATTTATATCCCTCAATTACCTTCTCCATTAAACACTGAAAACTGGCAAAAGCCCTGGAAATACTTGTGGACTGATTTGCAAATTGCTACTCTGCCACCTTTTCACACAGAGAGCTCATCAGTTTTCTTCTCTTGATCCTTCTTAGCCAAAATGTTTAATCATTCCTACTCCTAAAAGTCCAGGCACAATCTCTTAGACAACATCTCCTTAGACAACAGTCCTCACTGCCACCATTTTCAGAGACAAGAGTGTATTTGACAACATGAGGGTACTTAGTTGAAATGAAGTAGTTTATGACATTCTATCTTGGAGCAGATAGAGGTTCATGAGAGTCTGCCTTGCCCAAAGAATCTATAGATAGTTGATACGTGAATGGGAGAGGAGACATTTTCTTCACTGTAAGGGGGGGAGGCATTTTCTTCAGTGTTATAGGCACTGGTAAGTTTCCAGTCTTCCGGCCAATAGCCAAACACTTATAGTTGTCAGATCAAGCCTAAGAAACTCTCTGAATGACAGAAAGAAACCACAGATGATACGAAGTAAGAACCACTGGTTGACTGGTTGGAAAAAAGGTAATAAGTGGGGAAACAGGGAAACAAGGACAGTAAATGTGACCAAAACACATTAGATTGGGCTGGAGAGATGCTTCAGTGGCTAAGAGCACATACTACTCTTACAGAAGACCAGAGCTCAGTTTCTAGCACCCACATCAGGTGCCTCACAATCACTGACACTCCAGGTCCAGGGATCAGGTGCTCGATTCTGACCTCCTTTGTACCTACACATACATGCTCACAGACACACACACACATAAGGAACTAGTAAAAACCAATATGTTTAATTTAAAAAATATCATATGGATGTGTTAAAATGTCATAATAAAATTTATTTTAAAAATTTAAATACTTCAGGGACTGGAGATTGGGCTGTGGTTAACAGCACTGACTGCTCTTCCAGAGGTCCTGAGTTCAATTCCTAGCAATCACATGGTGGCTCATAACCATCTGTAATGGGATCTGATGCCCTCTTCTGGTGTGTCTGAAGACAAGTACAGTGTACTCCTATACATAAAATTAATAATTTTTTTAAAAAATTTAAATACCTCATGATGTGATTGGCCAGATTTCTTTCATGATACCATGAAGAGCAATACAGAGGTTACGAAAAGGTGGACTAACTCTGGTAGTAAGTAACTTCCTATTATTCTCTAGGACACAGTTAACTTCAACATTGTAACCCATATAGAAAGCTTTTGGACACTATAAATCACGTTTTTTGTGGTCAACTGTCCTAGGGATTTAGTGCTGTGAACAGACATGACCAAGGCAACTCTTTCTTTTTAAAGATTTATTTATGTATATGCATACACTGTCGCTGTCTTCAGACACACCAGGAGAGGGCATCAGATCCCATTACTGATGGTTGTGAGCCACCATGTAGTTGCTAGGAATTGAACTCAGGACCTCTAGAAGAGCAGTCTTCCTCTAATATGCAGTTAGAACCATGGGTCAGTCCATGTATAGTCTTTGGGCAGTGGTTTAGTCCCTGAGAGCTCTGGTTCATTGGCGTTGTTGTTCTTATGGGGTTGCAAGCCCCTTCAGCTCTATCAATCCTTTCTCTAATTCCTCCAACAGGGGTCCTGTTCTCAGTTCAGTGGTTTGCTGCTAGCATTGACCTCTATATTTAACATGCTCTGGTTGTATATCTCAGGAGACATCTATATCGGGTCCTGTCAGCATGCCCTTCTTAGCTTCAATAATCTTATCTAATCTTGGTCACTATATATATATATATATGGAACATGTGCAGCAGGCTCTGAATGGCAATTCCTTCAGTCGCTGCTTCAAACTCTGCCTCCATATCCCCTCCTAAGAATATTTATGTTCCCCCTTTTAAGAAGGAATGAAGCATCTGCACCTTGGTCATCCTTCTTATGGAGCTTCATGTGGTCTGTGTATTGTATCTTGGAAAATTCAAGCTTTTGAGCTAATATCCATATATCAGTGAGTGCATACCATGTGCATTTTTCTGTGATTGGGTTATCTCACTCAGAATGATATTTTCTATTTCAATACATTAGCCTATGACTTCGGTGAAGTCATTGTTTTTGATAGTTGGTAGTACTCCATTGTGTAGATGTACCACATTTTCTGTATCCATTCCTCTGTTGAAGGGCATCTGGGTTCTTTCCAGCTTCCAGTTATTATAAATAAGGCTGCTATGAACATAGTGGAGCATGTACCTTTGTTGTTTTTTGGAGCATCTTTTGGGGATATGCCAAAGAGAGGTATAGCTGGGTCCTCAGGTAGTGGAATGTCCAGGTTTCTGGGGAACCACCAGATTGATTTCTAGAGTGGTTGTACCAGTTTGCAATCCCACCAACAATGGAGGAATGTTCCTCTTTCTCCACATCCTCACGAGCATCTGTTGTCATCTGGGCTTTTGATCTTGGCCATTTTGACTGGTGTGAGTTAAAATCTCAGAGTTGTTTTGATTTGCAATTCCCTGATGACCAAGGATGTTGAGCATTTCTTTAGGCACTTCTCAGCCATTCAATATTCCTCAACTAAGAATTCTTTGTTTAAGCCTGGGAAACCAGAAGAGACTGCTCTCTGTACATACATCTCGGATGCCAGAGGAAAACACCAAAGGCGATCTGGAACCCTGGTGCACTGAAGCTCCCGGAAGGGGCGGCACAGGTCTTCCTGGTTGCTGCCGTCGCAGAGAGCCCTTGGGCAGCACCCCGCGAGCAAACTTGAGCCTCGGGACCACAGGTAAGACCAACTTGTCTGCTGCAAGACAGCTGCCTGGTGAACTCAAGACACAGGCCCACAGGAACAGCTGAAGACCTGTAGAGAGGAAAAACTACACGCCCGAAAGCAGAACACTCTGTCCCCAGAACTGACTGAAAGAGAGGAAAACAGGTCTACAGCACTCCTGACACACAGGCTTATAGGACAGTTTAGCCACTGTCAGAAATAGCAGAACAAAGTAACACTAGAGATAATCTGATGGCGAGAGGCAAGCGCAGGAACCCGAGCAACAGAAACCAAGACTACATGCCATCATCGGAACCCAATACTCCCACCAAAACAAACATGGAATATCCAAACACACCAGAAAAGCAAGATCTAGTTTCAAAATCATTTTTGAACATGATGCTGGAGGACTTCAAGAAAGACGTGAACACACTTAGGGAAACACAGGAAAACATTAATAAACAAGTAGAAGCCTACAGAGAGGAATCGCAAAAATCCCTGAAAGAATTCCAGGAAAACACAATCAAACAGTTGAAGGAATTAAAAATGGAAATAGAAGCAATCAAGAAAGAACACATGGAAACAACCCTGGATATAGAAAAGCAAAAGAAGAGACAAGGAGCTGTAGATACAAGCCTCACCAACAGAATTCAAGAGATGGAAGAGAGAATATCAGGAGCAGAAGATTCCATAGAAATCATTGACTCAACTGTCAAAGATAATGTAAAGCGGAAAAAGCTACTGGTCCAAAACATACAGGAAATCCAGGACTCAATGAGAAGATCAAACCTAAGGATAATAGGTATAGAAGAGAGTGAAGACTCCCAGCTCAAAGGACCAGTAAATATCTTCAACAAAATCATAGAAGAAAACTTCCCTAACCTAAAAAAAGAGATACCCATAGGCATACAAGATGCCTACAGAACTCCAAATAGATTGGACCAGAAAATAAACACCTCCCATCACATAATAGTCAAAACACCAAATACACAAAATAAAGAAAGAATATTAAAAGCAGTAAGGGAAAAAGGTCAAGTAACATATAAAGGCAGACCTATCAGAATCACACCAGACTTCTCGCCAGAAACTATGAAGGCCAGAAGATCCTGGACTGATGTCATACAGACCCTAAGAGAACACAAATGCCAGCCCAGGTTACTGTATCCTGCAAAACTCTCAATTAACATAGATGGAGAAACCAAGATATTCCATGACAAAACCAAATTTACACAATATCTTTCTACAAATCCAGCACTACAAAGGATAATAAATGGTAAAGCCCAACATAAGGAGGCAAGCTATACCCTAGAAGAAGCAAGAAACTAATCATCTTGGCAACAAAACAAAGAGAATGAAAGCACACAAACATAACCTCACATCCAAATATGAATATAACGGGAAGCAATAACCACTATTCCTTAATATCTCTCAACATCAATGGCCTCAACTCCCCAATAAAAAGAAATAGATTAACAAACTGGATACGCAACGAGGACCCTGCATTCTGCTGCCTACAGGAAACACACCTCAGAGACAAAGACAGACACTACCTCAGAGTGAAAGGCTGGAAAACAACTTCCCAAGCAAATGGTCAAAAGAAGCAAGCTGGAGTAGCCATTCTAATATCAAATAAAATCAATTTTCAACTAAAAGTCATCAAAAAAGATAAGGAAGGACACTTCATATTCATCAAAGGAAAAATCCACCAAGATGAACTCTCAATCCTAAATATCTATGCCCCAAATACAAGGGCACCTACATATGTAAAAGAAACCTTACTAAAGCTCAAAACACACATTGCACCTCACACAATAATAGTGGGAGATTTCAACACCCCAGTCTCATCAATGGACAGATCATGGAAACAGAAATTGAACAGAGATGTAGACAGACTAAGAGAAGTCATGAGCCAAATGGACCTAACGGATATTTATAGAACATTCTATCCTAAAGCAAAAGGATACACCTTCTTCTCAGCTCCTCATGGTACTTTCTCCAAAATTGACCATATAATTGGTCAAAAAACTGGCCTCAACTGGTACAGAAAGATAGAAATAATCCCATGCGTGCTATCGGACCACCACGGCCTAAAACTGGTCTTCAATAACAATCAAGGAAGAATGTCCACATATACTTGGAAATTGAACAATGCTCTACTCAATGATAACCTGGTCAAGGAAGAAATAAAGAAAGAAATTAAAAACTTTTTAGAATTTAATGAAAATGAAGGTACAACATACCCAAACTTATGGGACACAATGAAAGCTGTGCTAAGAGGAAAACTCATAGCGCTGAGTGCCTGCAGAAAGAAACAGGAAAGAGCATATGTCAGCAGCTTGACAGCACACCTAAAAGATCTAGAACAAAAAGAAGCAAATACACCCAGGAGGAGTAGAAGGCAGGAAATAATCAAACTCAGAGCTCAAATCAACCAAGTAGAAACAAAAAGGACCATAGAAAGAATCAACAGAACCAAAAGTTGGTTCTTTGAGAAAATCAACAAGATAGATAAACCCTTAGCCAGACTAACGAGAGGACACAGAGAGTGCGTCCAAATTAACAAAATCAGAAATGAAAAGGGAGACATAACAACAGATTCAGAGGAAATTCAAAAAATCATCAGATCTCACTACAAAAACCTATATTCAACAAAACTTGAAAATCTTCAGGAAATGGACAATTTCCTAGACAGATACCAGGTACCGAAGTTAAATCAGGAACAGATAAACCAGTTAAACAACCCCATAACTCCTAAGGAAATAGAAGCAGTCATTAAAGGTCTCCCAACCAAAAAGAGCCCAGGTCCAGACGGGTTTAGTGCAGAATTCTATCAAACCTTCATAGAAGACCTCATACCAATATTATCCAAACTATTCCACAAAATTGAAACAGATGGATCACTACCGAATACCTTCTACGAAGCCACAATTACTCTTACACCTAAACCACACAAAGACCCAACAAAGAAAGAGAACTTCAGACCAATTTCCCTTATGAATATTGACGCAAAAATACTCAACAAAATTCTGGCAAACCGAATCCAAGAGCACATCAAAACAATCATCCACCATGATCAAGTAGGCTTCATCCCAGGCATGCAGGGATGGTTTAATATACGGAAAACCATCAACGTGATCCATTATATAAACAAAGTGAAAGAACAAAACCACAGGATCATTTCATTAGATGCTGAGAAAGCATTTGACAAAATTCAACACCCCTTCATGATAAAAGTCCTGGAAAGAATAGGAATTCAAGGCCCATACGTGAACATGGTAAAAGCCATATACAGCAAACCAGTTGCTAACATTAAACTAAATGGAGAGAAACTTGAAGCAATCCCACTAAAATCAGGGACTAGACAAGGCTGCCCACTCTCTCCCTACTTATTCAATATAGTTCTTGAAGTTCTAGCCAGAGCAATCAGACAACAAAAGGATGTCAAGGGGATACAGATCGGAAAAGAAGAAGTCAAAATATCACTATTTGCAGATGATATGATAGTATATTTAAGTGATCCCAAAAGTTCCACCAGAGAACTACTAAAGCTGATAAACAACTTCAGCAAAGTGGCTGGGTATAAAATTAACTCAAATAAATCAGTTGCCTTCCTCTATACAAAAGAGAAACAAGCCGAGAAAGAAATTAGGGAAACGACACCCTTCATAATAGACCCAAATAATATAAAGTACCTCGGAGTGACTTTAACAAAGCAAGTAAAAGATCTGTACAATAAGAACTTCAAGACACTGAAGAAGGAAATTGAAGAAGACCTCAGAAGATGGAAAGATCTCCCATGCTCATGGATTGGCAGGATTAATATAGTAAAAATGGCCATTTTACCAAAAGCGATCTACAGATTCAATGCAATCCCCATCAAAATACCAATCCAATTCTTCAAAGAGTTAGACAGAACAATTTGCAAATTCATCTGGAATAACAAAAAACCCAGGATAGCTAAAGCTATCCTCAACAATGAAAGAACTTCTGGGGGAATCACTATCCCTGAACTCAAGCAGTATTACAGAGCAGTAGTGATAAAAACTGCATGGTATTGGTACAGAGACAGACAGATAGACCAAAGGAATAGAATTGAAGACCCAGAAATGAACCCACACACATATGGTCACTTGATTTTTGACAAAGGAGCCAAAACCATCCAATGGAAAAAAGATAGCATTTTCAGCAAATGGTGCTGGTTCAACTGGAGGGCAACATGTAGAAGAATGCAGATCGATCCATGCTTATCACCCTGTACAAAGCTTAAGTCCAAGTGGATCAAGGACCTCCACATCAAACCAGACACACTTAAACTAATAGAAGAAAAACTAGGGAAGCATCTGGAACACATGGGCACTGGAAAAAATTTCCTGAACAAAACACCAATGGCTTACTCTCTAAGATCTAGAATTGACAAATGGGATCTCATAAAACTGCAAAGCTTCTGTAAGGCAAAGGACACTGTGGTTAGGACAAAACGGCAACCAACAGATTGGGAAAAGATCTTTACCAATCCTACAACAGATAGAGGCCTTATATCCAAAATATACAAAGAACTCAAGAAGTTAGAGCACAGGGAAACAAATAACCCTATTAAAAAATGGGGTTCAGAGCTAAACAAAGAATTCATAGCTGAGTAATGCCGAATGGCGGAGAAACACCTAAAGAAATGTTCAACATCTTTAGTCATAAGGGAAATGCAAATCAAAACAACCCTGAGATTTCACCTCACACCAGTGAGAATGGCTAAGATCAAAAACTCAGAGGACAACAGATGCTGGCGAGGATGTGGAGAAAGAGGAACACTCCTCCATTGTTGGTGGGATTGCAAACTGGTACAACCATTCTGGAAATCAGTCTGGAGGATCCTCAGAATATTGGACATTGAACTGCCGGAGGATCCAGCTATACCTCTCTTGGGCATATACCCAAAAGATGCCCCAACATATAAAAAAGACACGTGCTCCACTATGTTCATTGCAGCCTTATTTATAATAGCCAGAAGCTGGAAAGAACCCAGATGCCCTTCAACAGAGGAATGGATACAGAAAATGTGGTACATCTACACAATCGAATATTACTCAGCTATCAAAAACAACGACTTTATGAAATTCGTAGGCAAATGGCTGGAACTGGAAAATATCATCCTGAGTGAGCTAACCCAAACACAGAAAGACATACATGGTATGCACTCACTGATAAGTGGCTATTAGCCCAAATGCTTGAATTACCCTAAATGCCTAGAACAAATGAAACTCAAGACAGATGATCAAAATGTGAATGATTCACTCCTTCCTTAAAAGGGGAACAAGGATACCCTTGGCAGGGAAGAGAGAGGCAAAGATTAAAACAGAGACTGAAGGAACACCCATTCAGAGTCTGCCCCACATGTGGCCCATGCATATACAGCCATCCAATTAGACAAGATGGATGAAGCAAAGAAGTGCAGACTGACAGGAGCCGGATGTAGATCGCTCCTGAGAGACACAGCCAGAATACAGCAAATACAGAGGCGAATACCAGCAGCAAACCACTGAACTGAGAATAGGACCCCTGTTGAAGGAATCAGAGAAAGAACTGGAAGAGCTTGAAGGGGCTCGAGACCCCATATGTACAACAATGTCAAGCAACCAGAGCTTCCAGGGACTAAGCCACTACCTAAAGACTATACATGGACTGACCCTGGACTCTGACCTCATAGGTAGCAATGAATATCCTAGTAAGAGCACCAGTGGAAGGGGAAGCCCTGGGTCCTGCTAAGACTGAACCCCCAGTGAACTAGACTGTTGGGGGGAGGGGGACAATGGGGGGAGGGTGGGTGGGGAACACCGATAAGAAAGTGGAGGGGGGAGGGGGATGTTTGCCCGGAAACTGGGAAAGGTAATAACATTCGAAATGTATATAAGAAATACTCAAGTTAATAAAAAAAAAAAAGAATTCTTTGTTTACCTCTGTACCCAATTTCTAATAGGGTTATTTGGCTCTCTGGAGTCTGACTTCTTTGTATATTTTGGATATTAGCTCTCTATCAGATGTAGGATTGGTAAAGATCTTTTCCCAATCTCTTGGTTGCTGTTTTGTCCAAATGACAGTATAGTTTGCTTACAGAAACTTTGCAGTTTTGTGAGGTCCCATTTGTTGATTTTTGATCTTAGAGCATAAGCCATTGGTGTTTTGTTCAGGAAATTTTCCCCAGTGCCCATGTGTTCTAGATGCTTCCCCACTTTTTCTTCTATTAGTTTCAGTGCATCTGGTTTCATGTGGAGGTCCTTGATCCACTTGGACTTCTGCTTTGTATAGAGCAAGAAAAATGGATCGATTTGCCTTCTACATGCTGACCTCAATTTGAACCAGCACCATTTGTTGAAAATGCTATTGTTTTCCATTGGATGGTTTTAGCTCCTTTGTCAAAGACCAAATGACCATAGGTGTGTGGGTTCATTTCTGAGTCTTCAATTCTATTCCACTGATCTACCTTCCTGACTCTGTGCCAATTCAATAATGTTTTTATCACTATTGTTCTGTAATACTGCTTGAGGTCAGGGATGGTGATTCCCCCAGAATTTTGTTTATTGTTGAATATAGTTTTCACTATGCTGGGTTTTTTGTTATTCCAAATGGATTTGCAAACTGCAAACTCTATGAAGAATTGAGTTGGAATTTTGATGGGGATTGCTTTGAATCTGTAGATAGCTTTTGGCAAAATGGCCATTTTTACTATATTAATCCTGGCAATCCATGAGCATGGGAGGTCTTTCCATCTTCTGAGATCTTCAATTTCTTTCTTCCGAAACTTGAAGTTCTTGTCATACAGATCGTTCACTTGCTTGATTAAAGTCACACCAAGATATTTTATATTATTTGGGACCAGTGTGAAGGGTGTCATATGCCTAATTTCTTTCTCAGCCTGTTTATCCTTTGAGTAGAGGAATGCTACTGAGTTGTTTGAGTTAATTTCTTAACCAGCCACTTTGCTGAAGTTGTTTATCAGGCTTAGTAATTTTCTGGTGGAACTTTTGGACTCACTTAAGTATACAATCATATCTGAAAATAGTGGTATTTTGACTTCTTTTTTTCCAATTTATATCCCTTGACCTCCTTTTGTCTGATTTCTCTACCTAGGACTTCGAGTATATATTGAATAAGTAGGGAGCAAATGGGCAGCCTGGTCTAGTCCCTGATTTTAGTGGGATTGCTTCAAGTTTCTCTCCATTTACTTTAATGTTAGCTACTGGTTTATTGTATATTACTTTTACTATGTTTAGGTATGGGCCTTGAATTCCTGATCTTTCCAGGACTTTTAACATGAAGGGGTGTTGAATTTTGTCAAATGCTTTCTCAGCATCTAATGAAATGATCACGGGGTTTTTTTTTTTCTTTGAGTCTGTTTATATAGTGAATTACATTATTGGATTTCCATATATTGAACCATCCCTGCATCCCTGGGATGAAGCTTACTTGATCATGATGCATGATCGTTTTGATGTATTTTTGGATTCAGTTTGCAATAATTTTATTGAATATTTTTGCATTGATATTCATAAGGAAAATTGATCTGAAGTTCTGTTTTTTGTTGGGTCTTTGTGTGGATTACATAGAAGCATAATTGTGGCTTCACAGAAGGAATTTATCAGTGCTCCATTTGTTTCTATTTTGTTGAATAGTTTGGACAGTATTGGTATGAGGTCTAATATGAAGGTCTGATAGAACTGTGCACTAACCTCTTCTGTTCCCTGGCTCTTTTTTGATGGGAGACTTTTAGTAACTTCTTCTATTTCCTTGGGAGTTATGGAGTTGTTTAGATGGTTTATGTGTTCCTGCTTTAACTTAGGTACCTGGTATTTGTCTAGAAAATTGTCCATTTCCTTCAGATTTTCCAGTTTCGTTGAATATAGGGTTTTTTTTAGTAGGATATGACGATATTTGAATTTCCTCAAATTCTGTTGTTATGTCTCTCTTTTCATTTCTGATTTTGTTAATTTGGATAGACTCTCTGTGCCCTTTGGTTAGTCTGGCTAAGGATTTATCTATCTTGTTGATTTTCTCAAAGAACCAGCTCCTGGTTTTGTTGATTCTTTCTATAGTCCTTTCTGTTTCTACTTAGTTGATTTCAGCCCTGAGTTTGATTATTTCCTGCTTTCTACTCCTCTTGGGTGTATTTGCTTCTTTTTGTTTTAGAGCTTTTAGGTGTGCTGTCAAGCTGCTGATGTGTGCTCTCTCCTGTTTCTTTTTGCAGGCACTCAGAACTATGAGTTTTCCTCTTAGCACAGCTATCATTGTGTCCCATAACGTTGTGCTTTTATTTTCATTAAATTCTCAGAAGTCTTCAATTTCTTTCTTTATTTCTTCCTTGATCAAGTTATCATTGAGTAGAGCATTGTTCAGCTTCCATGTATATGTGGGGTTTGTGTCATTTTTCTTGTTATTGAAGACCAGACTTAGTCCGTTGTGATCTTTAGGATGCATGAGATTATTTCTATCTTCTTGTATCTGTTGAGGCATGTTTTATGACCAATCATATGGTCAATTTTGGAGAAGGTACCATCAGGTGCTGAGAAGAAAGTATATCCTTTTATTTTAGGATGAAATGTTCTTTAAATATCTGTTAAGTACATTTGTTTCATAACTTCTGTTCATTTCTCCATGCTTCTGTTAAATTTCTGTTTCCATGATCTGTCCATTGATGAGAGTGGAATGTTGAAATCTCCTACTATTATTATGTGAGGTGCAATGTGTGCTTTGAGCTTTAGTAAGGTTTTTTTTTTTTTTACGTATGTAGGTGCCCTTGAATTTGGAGCATAGATATTTAAGATTAAGAGTTCATCTTGGTGGATTTTTTCCTTTGATGAATATGAAGTGTCTTTCCTTATCTTTTTTTCCCCATTTTTATTAAATTTCGTATTTATTTACATGTCAAATGTTATTCCCTTTCCCGGTTTCCTATCCATCAGCCCCCAACCCCTCCACCTCCCCTTCTATATGGGTGTTCTCCTCCCCATCCACCCCCCCATTACTGCCCCCCCCAACAATCCCTTACACTGGGGGTCCAACCCTGGCAGGACCAAGGGCTTCACCTTCCACCTGTGCCCCACAAGGCTATTCACTGCTACATATGGAGTTAGAGCCCAGGGTCAGTCCATGTATATAGTCTTTCTTCCTTATCTTTTTTGATGACTTTTGGTTGATAGTTGATTTTATTCACTATTAAAATGATTACTTCAGCTTGTTTCTTCAGATCATTTGCTTAGAAAGTCATTTTCCAACCTTTGTTCCTGAGGTAGTGTCTGTCATTGTTCCTGAGGTGTGTTTCCTGTATACAGCAAAATGCTGGGTCCTCTGTACATATCCAGTCTGTTGGTCTATGTCTTTTTATTGGGAATTGAGTACATTGATGTTAAGAGATATTAGGAATAGTGATTATTGTTTCCTGTTATTTTCTTATTTAGAGGTGGAATTATGTTTGTGTGTCTCTCTTCTTTTGGTTTCATTGAAAGATTACTTTCTTTTCTAGGGTGTAGTTTCCCTCCTTGTTTTGGAGTTTTCCATCTATTATCCTGTGTAGGGCTGGATTTGTAGAAAAACTATTGTGTAAATTTGGTTTTGTCATGGAATATCTTGGTTTCTCCATCTATATTAATTGAGAGTTTTGCTGGATATAGTAGCTTGGGCTGGCATTTTTGTTCTCTTAGGGTCTGTATGACATCTACCCAGGATCTTCTGGCTTTCATAGTCTCTGATGAGAAGTCTGGTATAATTCTGATAGGTCTGCCTTTACATGTCACTTGACACTTTTCCCTTATGGTTTTTAATATTCTTTTTTCTTTTGTCATTTGGTGTTTTGATTATTATGTGATGGGAGGAATTTCTTTTCTGGTCCAAACTATTTGGAGTTCTGTAGGCTTCTTCTATGTTTATGGGCATCTCTTTCTTTAGGTTACAGAAGTTTTCTTCTATAATTTTGTTAAAGATATTTATTGGCCCTTTAAGTTGTGAGTCTTCACTCTCTTATATACCTATTATCCTAGATTTGATCCTCTCATTGTATCCTGGATTTCCTGGATATTTTGAGCATGGAGCTTTCTGTATTTTACATTATCTTTGACAGTTGTGTCAATATTTTCTATGGTATCTTCTACCCCTGAGATTCTGTCTTCTACCTTTGTATTCATTTTGTGATGCTTACATATATGACTCTTGATCTCTTCTCTAGGTTTTCTATCTCCAGGGTTGTTTCTCTTTCTTTATTGTTTCCATTTCCATTTTTAAATCCTGGAAAGTTCTGTTCAATTCCTTCAATTGTTTGGTTGTGTTTTCCTGTAATTCTTTAAGGGATTTTTGTGTTTCCTCTTTAAGAGCTTATATTTGTTTATTTATGTTGTCCTGTATTTCTTTAAGGGAGTTATGTATGTCCTTCTTAAAGTCCTCCATTATCATCATAAAACATGATTTTATATCTAAATCCTGCTTTTCCAGTGGGTTTGGATATCCAGTATTTGCTTTGGTGGGAGAGCTAGGCTCTGATGATTCTAAGTAGTCTTGGTTTCTGTTGCTTAGGTTCCTGAGCTTGCCCCTTGCCAGGTTGTCTCTAGTGTTAGCTTGTCTTGCTGTCTCTGACAGTCACTTGACCCCCCTGTAGGCCTCCTGTAGGAGTGTCAGCACTCCTGTAGACCTGTTTTCTTTCATCCAGATCTGGCAACAGAGAACTCTGCTCTCAGGTATGTAGGTGCTCCTGGCGACTGTTTTTCAGCTGTTCCCTGAAGGGACCTGCCTCTGACTGCTCCTATATCCCTGTGCCCAGGAGGCACAAATGGCACTAGGTGATTTCCCCTTTGGTCGGGAATGTGGGCAGAGAGTTGTCTCCTCTGAGTTCTCAGGAGTGTCTGCACTTCTGAGGGTCCAGCTCTCTCCCCCACGGGATTTGGGTACAGGGAGCTATGTGACTGGTTCAGTTCAGTTCCAGGCACAGTCTGGAACCAGGAGGTTCCTGCTGCTGACTGCTCCTATAGTCCTGTATCCAGAGGCACTATGCAGTTTCCTCTTGGGCCAGGGATATGGGAGAGGTGGGCAGAAGTGGCAGATTGTCCTGCAGTCTCAGGATTGTCCAAACTTCTGGGTGCTCAGCTCTCTCCCCCACAGGATTTGGGTACAGGCACAAGGCAACTCTTTTTTTTTTTAATTTTTTTATTTTTTTTATTAACTTGAGTATTTCTTATTTACATTTTGAATGTTATTCCCTTTCCCGGTTTCTGGGCCAACATCCCCCTAACCCCTCCCCCTCCCCTTCTTTATAGGTGTTCCCCTCCCCATCCTCCCCCCATTGCCGCCCTCCCCCCAACAATCTAGTTCACTGGGGGTTCAGTTTTAGCAGGACCCAGGGCTTCCCCTTACACTGGTGATCTTACTAGGATATTCAATGCTACCTATGAGGTCAGAGTCCAGGGTCAGTCCATGTATATAGTCTTTAGGTAGTGGCTTAGTCCCTGGAAGCTCTGGTTGCTTGGCATTGTTGTTCATATGGGGTCTCAAGCCCCTTCAAGCTTTCCAGTTCTTTCTCTGATTCCTTCAACGGGGGTCCTATTCTCAGTTCAGTGGTTTACTGCTGGCATTCGCCTCTGTATTTGCTGTATTCTGGCTGTGTCTCTCAGGAGAGATCTACATCCGGCTCCTGTCTGCCTGCACTTCTTTGCTTCATCCATCTTGTCTAATTGGGTGGCTGTATATGTATGGGCCACATGTGGGGCAGGCTCTGAATGGGTGTTCCTTCTGTATCTGTTTTAATCTTTGCCTCTCTGTTCCCTGCCAAGGGTATTCTTGTTCCCCTTTTAAAGAAGGAGTGAAGCATTCACATTTGATCATCCATCTTGAGTTTCATGTGTTCTAGGCATCTAGGGTAATTCAAGCATTTGGGCTAGTAGCCACTTATCAGTGAGTGCATACCATGTGTGTTTTTCTGTGATTGGGTTACCTCACTCAGGATGATATTTTCCAGTTCCAACCATTTGCCTACGAATTTCATAAAGTCATTGTTTTTGATAGCTGAGTACACAATATTCCATTGTATAGATGTACCACATTTTCTGTATCCATTCCTCTGTTGAAGGGCATCTGGGTTCTTTCCAGCTTCTGGCTATTATAAATAAGGCTGCTATGAACATAGTGGAGCATGTGACTTTTTTATATGTTGGGGCATCTTTTGGGTATATGCCCAAGAGAGGTATAGCTGGATCCTCAGGCAGTTCAATGTCCAATTTTCTGAGGAACCTCCAGACTGATTTCCAGAATGGTTGTACCAGTCTGCAATCCCACCAACAATGGAGGAGTGTTCCTCTTTCTCCACATCCTCGCCAGCATTTGCTGTCACCTGAGTTTTTGATCTTAGCCATTCTCACTGGTGTGAGGTGAAATCTCAGGGTTGTTTTGATTTGCATTTCACAAGGCAACTCTTATAAGGAAAACATTTATTTGGGGCTGTCTTATAGGTTCAGACATTCAGTACATTATCACCAAGGAGTGAACACAGCAGGCAGGCAAGTTACAGGAGGAGCTGAGAGTTCTATATCTTCATCTGAAGGCTGCTAACAGAATACTGCCTTCTAGGAAGCTAGGATGAGGTGTTTTATAGCCCCCCCACACAGTGACACACCTACTCCAGCAGGGCCACACCTTCTAATAATGCCTCTCCCTCGGCCAAGCATATACAAACTATCACATCACTTGAGTCTAATATATTTTTCTCACCCACAGAATAAGAAAACTTCCTGCTGTCCTAACAGATTTCTTTCTAAGCTAAGCATAGCGGAACATTCCTTTAATACCAGTATCCCAAAGATGAGGCAACGAGATCTCAAAGCCAGACTCTTCTACAAAACATCTGTTTTGGGCTCCACAGAGAAACTCTGTCTTTAAAACCCAAGGGAAAAAATATGTATGGAAGGGTGGCTGTGAGAGAGGGAGAGAGGGCCACAGTACTCATGTGGCTGTCAAAGACAACTTTCAGGACTCAGTTTCCACTTTCTATCTTACCGAGGTTCCTTGTTTCTCCTATTAGAATCTGCCCTTCAAGCTTCTAGGCAATTCTCTTGTCTCTGCCTCCTATCTCATTGTAGGAGTGTTGGGATAAAAAAGTATACGACCAGCTTTTTTAGGTGGTACAGGTGATACGATGGGATCAGCTGGCCTGGGTCTTGTTATATAGACCAGAGTGGTTTCAAATGCACAAAGATCTTCCCTCCTCTGACTTGTGGGTGCTGAGATTAAAAGTGTGTCCCATCAGGCCTAGCTTTTTATGTGATGTGTGGGGATTTGAACCCAGGTCAGCATTCTGCAGTGAAGGCATTCACTGCTAAACTATGTCTTGGCCCACAAATCCTGTTGAAGTTTTTAAAAAGAAATATAAAAAAAATTAGTTCTCTGATCTTAAGCCATGAGGTCTGCCTTTACACTGTGAGATAGTATCAACATTCCACATTCAGGCACATCTTAGGGTTTCTATTACTACAAAGAGACACCATGACCAAGGCAACTCATAAAGGCTAACATTTAATTGGGAGTGGATTACAATTTCTGAAGTTCAGCCCATTATCATCTTGGCAAGAAGCATGGCAGCTTGGGTGCAGATATGACACTGGGGGAGCCAAGAGTTTTACATCTTGATCCAAAGGCAGCCAAGAGGAGACTATCTCATTGGGCATAGCTTGAGTTTAAGAGACCTCACAGCTTGCCTTCACAGTGATACACTTTCTCTAACAAGGCCACACTTCACTGGAATTTCATTTCCTATGAGCCAAACATTCAAACACACGAGTATATGGGGGCGGGGGGGGGGGAACCATTCAAACCACCACAAAGCTGTTCCAGGATTTTAGGGGCTTTACCTGTATGGTATTTGGGGGTGCTTTACTGGAGAAATGATGCAAAAAATCAGATATGAAGAAGAGTATTTATTTAGAATGAGAAACATCTAAAACTCTGAATGTTTTAAAAGCTCACTAAAGTAAAATGGTCAATGCTTCTTTGCTATTTATCCAATTGGGAGATGAACTGAGAGAGGTTAGTTTCACTCCTCTGAAATACAGGCTGGCTCTCAAGATGAGATGGGCCATCCACTGTGGCAGCCGTGACATTCTAGAACATGTACGGTTAGGTCAATACTTTTACTCAGGCCTCTTGGAACACTTAGAGCACATCCTTCATGCTTTGAGGAAACATAGACATTGCCAGGAAGCCATATGAAAGGAACTACAGCTCGTCAAATTGCCTTCAAAATAGAAGCGAGGGTTTTGGGCTGCTTTCATTTATATTTTTCTCATTTTTTTCATTGGTTATTTTATTTCTTTATATTTCAAATGTTATCTCCCTGCCAAGTTTCCCCTCCACAAACCCCTATTTCCTGCATCACTTGACCTGCCTCTACAAGGGTGTTCTCCCACCTACTCACCGTCACCTCAGCACCTTACCATTCCTCTACCCTGGGGCATTGAGCCTACACAGGACCAAGGGACTCCCCTCCCAGTGATGCATGATAAGGTAATTCTCGCTACATATCTAGCTGGAGCCATGGGTTCCCCCGCCCCCCGTGTGTACTTTTTGGCTGGTGTTTTAGTCCCTGGGAGCTTGGGAGGGGTGTGTCTGGTTGGTTGGTGTTGTTCTTCCTATGAGGTTGCAAAACTCTTCAGCTCCCACAGTCCTTGCCCTAACTTCTTCGCTGGGGTCCAGGTGCTCAATCTGATGCTTGGCTGTGTACATCTGCATCTGCATTGGTCAGGTTCTGCTGTATCAGGAGACAGTTATACCAGGCTCCTGTCAGCATGCACTTCTTGGCATCATCAATAGTGGCTGCATATGGAATGGATTCCCAGATGGACCAGTCTCTGGATGGCCTTTCCCTCAGTCTCTGCTCCACTGTTTCCCTGCGTTTCTTTTTAGCAGGAGGAGTTCTGGATTAATATTTTTGAGGTGAGTGGGTTTCATTATTTATTTTTTTTTAATTCTGTTGATTGTGTATACATGAATGGCAGTATCTGCAAAGGCCAGAGACATCAGATTCCCCTAGAGCTAGAGTTACAGGAGGGTATGAGCTGCTCAACATGGGTTCTGGAAGTTGAACTCAGGTTTTCTATAAGAACAAAATGAGCTCTTTTGAAATATCTCTTTAGTCCCTGGTTTTCTTTTTTCTTTTCTTTTTTTTTTTTTGTATTTGTATGCATAAAATGTGTAGGTGTGAGAGCTGTGGTGTGGTGTTTTCCGAGGCTGGTAAATGGAGGTCAAAGGTGACAACATTCAGATGCCAGTTTGCTCCTTCCATCACTGGTTCCCACAAGCAAACCAGCTCGCCCAGGGCTGTCATCCCCGTTTATCTCAATTGGCCCAGAAGAAAGGATTTGAATGCTCTCTGCAAAAAGAAATTAAAAATTTGACTCATGGATATACTAACTGTCCTCTGATTATTATACAAGACAAGCAGATACTAAAAAATAACACTGTACCCTATTAATATGTACAATTTGTGTTAAAGATAAAATGAAACTAAAATATATAAATAACTCTTGCTGTTGCATATAGATTCCCTGTCCTGAAAGACAGGTTTCTCTGAGCAGCCTTGGCTATCCCGGAACTCACTCTGTAGACCAGGCTGGTCTTGAAATCAGAGGTCTACCTGCCTCTGCCTCTGGAGTGCTGGAACTGCCCAGCTTCATATAGTTTTAGAGATTATAAATCCTGATTTTTTTGTTCAGTTTTGGTTTTTTTTATATTTTTTTATTAACTTGAGTATTTCTTATTTACATTTTGAATGTTATTCCCTTTCCCGGTTTCCAGGCAAACATTCCCCTAACCCCTTCCCCTCCCCCTCTATATGGGTGTTCCCCTCCCCATCCTCCCCCCATTACTGCCCTCCCCCCAACAATCTACTTCACTGTGGGTTCAGTCTTGGCAGGACCAAGGGCTTCCCCTTCCACTGGTGCTCTTACTGTGCCATTCATTGCTACCTATGAGGTTGGAGCCCAGGGTCAGTCCATGTATAGTCTTTAGGTAGTGGCTTAGTCCCTGGAAGCTCTGGTTGCTTGGCATTGTTGTTCATATGGGGTCTCGAGCCCCTTCAAGCTTTCCAGTTCTTTCTCTGATTCCTTCAACGGGGGTCCTGTTCTCAGTTCAGTGGTTTGCTGCTGGCATTCACCTCTGTATTTGCTGTATTCTGGCTGTGTCTCTCAGGAGCGATCTACATCCGGCTCCTGTCTGCCTGCACTTCTTTGCTTCATCCATCTTGTCTAATTGGGTGGCTGTATATGTATGGGCCACATGTGGGGCAGGCTCTGAATGGGTGTTCCTTCTGCCTCTGTTTTAATCTTTGCCTCCCTATTCCCTACCAAGGGTATTCTTGTTCCCCTTATAAAGAAGGAGTGAAGCATTCGCATTTTGATCATCCTTCTTGAGTTTCATGTGTTCTGTGCATTTAGGGCAATTCAAGCATTTGGGCTAATAGCCACTTATCAATGAGTGCATACCATGTGTGTTTTTCTGTGATTGGGTTACCTCACTCAGGGTGATATTTTCCAGTTCCATCCATTTGCCTATGAATTTCATAAAGTCATTGTTTTTGATAGCTGAGTAATATTCCATTGTGTAGATGTACCACATTTTCTGTATCCATTCCTCTGTTGAAGGGCATCTGGGTTCTTTCCAGCGTCTGGCTATTATAAATAAGGCTGCTATGAACTTTGTGGAGCACGTGTCTTTTTTATATGTTGGGGCATCTTTTGGGTATATGCCCAAGAGAGGTATAGCTGGATCCTCAGGCAGTTCAATGTCCAATTTTCTGAGGAACCTCCAGACTGATTTCCAGAATGGTTGTACGAGTATGCAATCCCACCAACAATGGAGGAGTGTTCCTCTTTCTCCACATCCTCGCCAGCATTTGCTGTCACCTGAGTTTTTGATCTTAGCCATTCTCACTGGTGTGAGGTAAAATCTCAGGGTTGTTTTGATTTGCATCTCCCTTATGACTAAAGATGTTGAACATTTCTTTAGGTGTTTCTCAGCCATTCGGCATTCCTCAGCTGTGAATTCTTTGTTTAGTTCTGAACCCCATTTTTTTTATTTTTTTTTTATTAACTTGAGTATTTCTTATATACATTTCGAGTGTTATTCCCTTTCCCGGTTTCCGGGCAAACATCCCCCTCCCCCCTCCCCTTCCTTATGGGTGTTCCCCTCCCAACCCTCCCCCCATTGCCGCCCTCCCCCCATAGACTAGTTCACTGGGGCTGAACCCCATTTTTTAATAGGGTTATTTGTCTCCCTGCGGTCTAACTTCTTGAGTTCTTTGTATATTTTGGATATAAGCCCTCTATCTGTTGTAGGATTGGTAAAGATCTTTTCCCAATCTGTTGGTTGCCGTTTCGTCCTAACCACAGTGTCCTTTGCCTTACAGAACCTTTGCAGTTTTATGAGATCCCATTTGTCGATTCTTGATCTTAGAACATAAGCCATTGGTGTTTTGTTCAGGAAATTTTCTCCAGTGCCCATGTGTTCGAGTTGCTTCCCCACTTTTTCTTCTATTAGTTTGAGTGTGTCTGGTTTGATGTGGAGGTCCTTGATCCACTTGGACTTAAGCTTTGTACAGGGTGATAAGCATGGATCGATCTGCATTCTTCTACATGTTGCCCTCCAGTTGAACCAGCACCATTTGCTGAAAATGCTATCTTTTTTCCATTGGATGGTTTTGGCTCCTTTGTCAAAAATCAAGAGACCATAGGTATGTGGGTTCATTTCTGGGTCTTCAATTCTATTCCATTGGTCTATCTGTCTGTCTCTGTACCAATACCATGCAGTTTTTATCACTGTTGCTCTGTAATACTGCTCGAGTTCTGTTTTGTTTTTAAGGAAAAAAACTAAAAAGAAAACTTCTACCTCACAGCAAGGACTCAGAAGTGTCACTTACTGTCATTATGAGCTATCATCTAGGACAATAAAAACTGTTTGGTCTTGGCTACTTCAGGGTGTTCAGAGTTCTTATAATTCTAACCTGATATATATTGGTTTTGAGGGTTGTATGTGATGGTGTGTGTGACACTGGGTATTTAAGTTTGATCCCCATACCTGCTAGGCAAGCTCCCTCTCACTGAGCTTCATCTCCCTCTTTTTCTTTTGTGACCAAGTTTAATAAGTTATTTAACAGTTTGTAATGCATCCTCACCCAAACGTCTCACCATCACTTCTTTAACATGTATGGAATTTATTATTAGGCATTAGTAGAGCTATCTGATAATGCTAAAAACCCACTAAATAGAGCATGGCATTTAGACTGTTAATTTCAGCCTCTCTATACGTGTTGGATATTTACTCCAAATGACCTATCACATTGAATAAAGATTACTTTCTAAGATGTGTTTTAAAGCCTCTCCCTTGTGTCTACTGAATTAGCAATCAAATACTAAACCATAGCAATCTTTCATTAGAAGCTCGGAAACACACACACGAGATGGAGGAAGCTTGGCAATCAATTCGACAAGGGCGAAATTTAAGTAAGAGCCCTTGCTTAATACACTGAACCCAATGTGAAGATGTGAGATAGAGACTCAGCCCTCCCTTCAGCACTGCAGTCAATGCATGCTCCTGCTCCTACACCAGCTGGCAGTCATGAGCTTCCAGAAGCATCCTCACTGCACGTGGGCTGAGCTGGGCTAAGCTTTGAACCAGCTGGCACCCCATCCCTCCTTGGGCATGAGTCTAAAATCTCCTCTTAGACACAGATGCATCGGCACAAAATTTGTCCTCAGGCCCAAGAACTGAGATTTTTGGCTACGTTTGTGTAATATGTCATTCCAACACAGTGATTGGAACTGCAGGGGTGGAAATTTTGTTAAAATACAGCAGGCAGAGGAAAAAGAATTCAGACACTGTTGGCTTCAGAGCCACAATTCTAAGAAGGAGTGGGAGAAACGGGTGGGGGCTTTCTGTAGGAAATTCTGGAATAATACAACATGCCAAACTGCTAATAACAGTTATCTGCTAGAGAAAGAGTTACTGGGAGGTTTTTCATTTTATATCTCTAAAACTTTAAGTATTTAGACATATGCATTACTTATAAGATCAGAAAAATAAAAATAATTAGTAAGCATGATACATTTACAATTTATTAATCAGAAATCACACCCTAGGTCTTCTTATTTAACTGTGAGGGACAGGTTTGAGTGAGAATGCAGATATGTTTGTCACAGTACACATAGGGAGGTCAAAGAATAATCACTATTAGTCCTCATCTTCTATCTTGTTTTGGGGGAGGTGGGTAGGGGGAGAAGTCTCTCTTGTTTGCTATGTGTGGTAGTTTGAATATGCTTGGCCCAGGGAGTGACATTATTTGGAGGTGTGATCTTGTTGGAGTGGGTGTGGTCTTGTTGGAGTAGGTGTGGTCTCGTTGGAAATAGTGTGTCGCTGTAGGTGTGGGCCTTAAGATCCTCATCCTAGCTGCCTGGAAGCCAATCTTCTCCAACCTGCCTTTGGAACAAGAGCTGGAATTCTCAGCTTCTCTAGCCCCATGTCTGTCCGGCTGCCATGCTCCCACCTTGATGGTAGTGGAGTGAACCTCTTAATGTGTAAGCCATTCCAACTAAATATTGTCCTTTATAAGAGTTGTCTTGATCATGGTGTCTGTTCACAGCAGTAAAACCCTAAGACACCATGCTACTTTAAACCCTAGGCAAGCTTATGAGGAAATTCTCCAATATCTCCTATCTTTCTTTAGGGGTGCTAGGATTACAGATGCATCCCTCTGTCTCTGGGTTTTACAAAGTGTTTTAGGGTTTTTTTTTCTTTTTATTTCTACGAAGAGACACCATGGCGACCTGCGGGCAAACATGATCTTGATCTACATCTTGATCTGTGGGCAGCAGAAAAAAACAGTAAGCCACTAGGCCTGGCTTGAGCTTCTGAAAACTCAAAGCCTGTCTCTAGTGACAAACTTCCTCTACCATGGCTACACCTACCCCAACAAGGACATGTCTTAATAGTGCCACTCCCTATAATCTACAGAGGCCATTTTTATTCAAACCATCACACACAGGTCTCAGGAATCTGACCTGAAGTCATAAGGCAGTTTCCTCACTGAGCCATCTTCCTGGATCCTTACTTTTAAACCACTGGCAGGAAATATCTTCCCTCTGCTTTCCATGTGTGAGGAAGAGATTGTCCTTCCCTTCATAGGTCCATTGATTCCTTGTCTTTTTTTTGTGGAATACACCCCTCACCCATACAGTGGGTTTGGTTGGTATTCACGCTAAGACCAGATAGCAAGTATAAAATAAAGACTTTTAGTTCATCTTCAATAGTACAGGATATTCTTTAAGCCAATAGTGCTGGAGAGAAATCATTTCATTAATGAAGATATTTGGCCAACATACTGAATGGAGACTTTCACCTGGCACAGCAAATAAAATGTCTGTGATAAAATTCTATGGAGATGGGGCTGGGGATTTAGCTCAGTGGTAGAGCGCTTGCCTAGGAAGCGCAAGGCCCTGGGTTCGGTCCCCAGCTCCGAAAAAAAGAACCAAAAAAAAAAAAAAATGCTATGGAGATAAATGATAGTTTCTTATTCAGAGCTCATCAGAGATGATCTAATTTGCTCCATAGACTCTAACTTGTTAAGAAGTCTCTCTTTGAAAGCTAATGCCATGATAAATTTTAATTGTGTGGATAGAGCCAGCTTCAAAGCTATATTAATTATACATTTAAGCTCTACATACAAGCTCATACATTACAATATGCTCAGAACATGTAAAATATAGTGAGCCAAATTAAAAAATGCCACTTTCCTCAGCCATTATTTGCCTTTGATATACTATAGTTATTTCAGCCCAGTTTATAAACATTAAATTATTGCTGTACTTCCTTAGCTACTTTGCATCCTTAGAGAGCGCTTCATGGTCTGGTTAACTCTCTGGCAAGACATTTTACTTCTGCAGACTACCAAGCGGATACTCAGAATGCCTCTTCTCATCCAAAATAAGTATTCTTATGAGAAGAGTGAATGCTGAAACTATCGGCCTTCATGTCCCGAAGTCTGCCACAGTGTCTACCCAACCAACAGCCTTCCTGTGTTACACTGTGATACTCTCACATTTTCATCCCTAGTATAATACAACACAACTCACCAAAGTCCCACTATACTCAGGCATGCACTCTCTGCTTCAGAAGCAGTCTCAATGTCTCTAAGTAAAGCAGCTATCAGCAAATTCCTACCACTTGATGACAAAAGAGCCTCATCAGATATCATGTCCTATGTCAAGAAAGTCTCCCACAGTGACTCACCCTTGAGGAGTCTGTACCCACCCTCGGGGATGCTTTACTTCCTGTGACTCTCAAAGAAGCCCATGCTTTCCCATGTCTCCTACCTTATTATGAGCACCTCTTTCTGCCTAACCTCCACATGCAAATCTATATTGAAATGTTTTTATTAAATGGCAACTCAGAGAGAGAGAGAGAAGCTAAATTAAGTGATACATTTAATATGATAGTGAGTGTTATACCTATGTGCATATCACATTGGAAACATTGAAGGCACACATCTGTCATCCCAACACTGAGAAGGATGAAGGTTAAGGATTGCGAATTTGAGATTAACCTAGGCTAAAGTATGAAGCCCTAACACCAAAGAAAGGAAGAAAGAAAGAAAGAAAGAAAGAAAGAAAGAAAGAAAGAAAGAGTGCAAGAAGAGAGCAGAGACATATATTCAAATGAAAAATTATAGGCTTGAACCTAGTGGATCAGCAGATGAAAACACTTGCCATGATCTTGCTGCCCACCAGAATTAGGTGATAAAACTCCATCACTGCATCATGTACCTTGGTTTCAGAAGAAAGAAACAAAGTTAGAACTGAGATGGGAAGTTCTTCCTCGATCTCTAGCATTCAAGGCCAAATGATATCATTCAAGCTACGAGGAGAGAAAAATCATCAGCAGTCTTACAAAACTGTGAACACTTCGACCTATAGCATCAGCCTGCCAGCCACAGTGTGGATTGGTGCATGTGGCATGACCACTACGAGAGTAACCACACACTTTCTGGTTGGCCTGATTCACAGGAGGGATTCATACCTAGTAGTACAAACCAAGTCAAAAGCCCATGCCTGAGAACGCCAAGGATCTTAGTGGGGAACCTACTACTGACTTGACATGAAATCAAACTGCTTTCAGAATGTTGATGGTTAAACTTTGAAAAATGATACTCGCAGCCTCTATGAGAGAAGCTTCTTTTTGCAGTGAATTACAGTAAATGCAGATTCATAGCTGCTCAAGATGTTAAGAAAAAGTGACTACCGGAATGCTCAGCCCTAAACATAATATTTATTCTACTTTTTCTAAGGCTCAAGGAGTATTTTGGAAGAAGATACTTCCAAAAGTATTATTCAGCTCTTATATTATAAGAGCTGAATAATAGAAGGGAGGGCTACAAAATGCTATTTATTTTCTGGGCATGATGCAGCCATTGAAATTATGAACTCACAGAACCTGTGATTGTTTGTACCAGACTTGCACAAGACCAATGATGTCAACGATCATTTGGGGCCTATTTGGCTATTGATGGATGCTAGAGGAGGATGAGTCACTGACCAGGATTATGTGTCCACTGGAGTGGGTACTAGCCACCAGGGGATAGTTCCTCACCTTCTGGCATGTGGATGGTCCTGGTAAACTCTGAAGTTCACAAAACAAAAGATATGAATGTAGGAAAGGGACTTCTGGCAGGAAAGCCTTCTGAGAGGCTGGCAGAGGTAAGAGAGAAGTAAGAGAGGAGGCAAGGTAGTAGTAATCAAAATGTACTATATGCATACATGAAATTGTCAAAGAATAGATTTATTAAATAAGACATATGAATGTCACTGGACATGCTTGCTTTTCTTTGACAATAATGAAAATTCTCCAGAGTCTTTTCATTCAATGTAATGTTGACATTATTCACTAATTAATTTGTAGTTCTGGAGATCTAGCCTGTGTCTCACATAGACAGTACCTAGTACTCAGATCTCAGACCAATATCCTTACTGTATTGTAATTGAGGGTGTTTAATGCCTCACTGAGCATTAATACTGAGTCTATTTTTCAGTTCCTGGTTACTCCCATAGTGGTCATCTAGGAGAAGGCAGAGGAAAAAAAAGCATCTTCAAAGGTGTGGCACCACGGTAAACCTAAAAACATGAGAACAGGAGACTGCCACCAATTGCATTTCCAATAGCAGCTTCTTCCAAGGAATACTGAGAAGCATGTTTCTTCATCCACTGTGTGAGTCACCGAAAGGGCTAGTGGTCAGAACACGTTGACTTGGGCCAAGCATTGCAGCACAGACCCATGATCCCAACGCTTAGGAAGCTGAAGGAGGATAATGGCAAAGGCTGAGGCCAGCCTAAGCTATATAGTGAGGTTCTATCTCAAAAACTAAAAGGAAAAAAAGTAATGGAGGGGGGAATGGAGGGAGGGAGGAATGGAGGAATGGGATGGAGGGAGGGAATAATGGAGGAAAGGGGTAGAAGGAGGGAGAATGAAGGAAGGGGTGGAGGAAGTGAGGGATGGAGGAAGGGGATGGGGATGGAGAGAGCAGGGATAGAGGGAGGAAGGGATACTCTTGAGCTCGAGAACCACACTTCTCATTATCAGCCCATACTACCTTGGATAAGCCCTGCAATCTCTGAGCCTTACATTATTCCTTCCTTGTAGTGTAATAACAGATCAGTGAGCTGCTGTTTCCCAGGGTATTTATTTTAATGTTAACTACTTGAATAGTGTTTACATACAATCATTAAATATGTTTTGAAAGAAGAGATGAGACATTAGAAAGAAGACAATGGAGGTCTTTATAGATACATAGGCTGTATATATTCCAAACTGCAACATCATTCCCTTCTGGAAGGAAGCTTTAAAAGACTCAGGAAGGAAGAGGAAGTGACAACTTTCCTCAAGCCCCTCCCCTAGTCCCCTCTCCCAGCTTGTGGAAGCAATTCCTGGAGAGAAGACATTCTTCCATGAGCTGTGCTTCCTGCATATCATGAAAAGTGCTCGAGCCAGCAGGGCAGGTTTTCTGAGACATTTTGGTGCTAGGTTGGGCTTTTCTCAGTGATGCCCAGGTTTCCAGACATCTATGTTCCTGTATATAACCCTGATAAGCTCTTTGCTTCACAAAACTGAACTTGGTTGAACTGTTTCTTTGGTCCATTGCCAATGTCCTATTTGGGGTAAATAAACTGTTGTATGTGCTTCCCCAGAAAAAAAAAAAAGTCATTCGATA